>NC_053157.1:185535941-185861775 GCF_016835505.1 Polypterus senegalus
GCAGTCTTGAAAGGTTTCATTAAGATATCTAATGGGGCCCATTACTGCAGATAGGTGACTCCAGCATAGGTTTAAAAGCATATTCTGTACTTCCCTGGTGATCTTAAGGGGCCAATGGATACTTTAGGAAATGGTTCATTTGGAAGTGGAACAAAATAGAGAACAACAGATTAAAGATTAGAGATCTATTTAGAGACTAAACTGCACTTTGCATTAAGAGAAAAAGAGTTTTGTATTCTGTTCCATTGGACACAAGAAAAGCATTTTCTATAATAAATAGACCAAAACCATTTTGGATTAGTAACAATTATATTTGATCGTTCCTCTTTGCAATTCACCTACCAAAATAAAACTGAAAAAATGTACTTTTATACAATGTTTGGCTTAATATGTACAAATATTTATCTGCAGATATTTTATGGCTACCAGAAGGGTAGCTTGTTCTACATTTAATGAAAGTGTGAAGTACATAGAAAACTGTAGTGGCCACACATCACACACACCACAGGCATTTTTTATTGGAGTGTAGTGCAATTCTTCAGTTCTAGAGAGTGAAACCAAAAGGTATATGAATTATTACAAAACCCACTCAATCTCTTTGGTCCATGCAGTGGTCCCTGAACTGTAAAGGCTTTTGTCTGATGCTTAAGTTACCATGGAAGATGAAATAGTTACACAGTCACTCTGGCCTGCAGAGGCTGTTATTGCTTGGTATATCGCATACTTTGAACTAATATTGTATTTGTTATTGGCTATTTGAAAAATAAAGGAAAGAAAGATGACTTTACTACTATATAGTGCCACAAGTCAAATTCAACTGTCTCATACAAAATATAATGTTGATGATTGATGAGATATAATAAAGGAGACATATATAAAAATCGTTTATGTCAATTATTTATTTTTACTGCATCGGTTCCTGAATGTCTGTAAAAGGCTTTCATAGTTTGCATTATCACAGAATTCCTTTGCAGTACAAAATGTAATTCAAATAGACAATTTTATCATTCATTGTCTGCCACACTATATTTTAAACATTAGTTAAATAAATCATGACTAAATTATTTAAAGTATTGCAGTACTCATTATTAATATTAGATTTAGCTTTTTAAGTTGCTAGTTAATAAAACAGCGTATCACTGAATTAAAATAATATTAGTCAACTTTGAATTCACCATCAACTTTTCAATAAATAATGTGCACACTTTATATACATAAACAATTTTTTTGCCTATAAAATGTAAAGACATTTTGATATTTGCAGTAATTGATATTAGCAGAAGACAGTCTAGCTAAGTGTCTGTTCTATAATTATAGCGACTTTACACTAACCACATTTTGATGGTGTGCAGTGTGAAATTTTCAAATGCAAATTCAAATACAACATCTATTTCTACAGCTATGTATATTTCTATATTTCTATTCTTTCATGCAAAGGATGTAGCTCAATGTGCTTTACAACATTTCAAAGAAGTACTTACAAGCAAAGAAAAACAAATTCAATTTAGATAAGAATAATAATGAATAAACAGTATATAAAAAATAAACAAATAATCCTCAATTTTATAAAAAAAATGTGTAATTAAGAGAAGTAGAATCTTTAAATATAGAATTGGGTTTTTTTTTTTAAGTTTCTAAAGGACAGTCCAATGATAAGGCTGGATATCCAGGATAGAAAAAAAAACTCCAGTTAAGTTTCCTAATAATAATATCTTTCATCAAAACTGTTATACATCAATAGACTTTAAAAAAAAGTGCAATAAATGCTGCCCTTAGGACAGATAATTTTATGTCAACCACCTGTGAACTGCTATATAAGCTGTGCTAGATGAAAATAAATTAACAATACTGTACTTTAAGCAATTTATCATAGTAAGTGTTGAAACTAACCTGATTTTTTTTTGTTAAGAAGGATTCATTATTCAATATTCTCTAGAAAAATAAAAATTTACATTTAAGAATTTATTTAATATAGTGTTACACATTAGGTTTAATATTGAAAAAAGTTCCTTGAATGTTAAATTATGACAGATAACTCTTTCCAATACCTCAGAAAATGCAAAAAGTAAAAAAATATATATTTACATTTACAGATAAATAATGTGCTTGCAATGGTAAAACTGGTGGTAGCGGTAAGATGTCTTTTACTGGATAATGGCTGTTTAACAGTGTTCAGTGTAAAAGCCTGTCAGAAACAACACTGGAACTGATCATACTCTTTAGTTTTCTTGGTAAAACCTATGCTGGGAAGTTGGAATGAGGACTCTGACGTGTTACTGAACCGTGGACCCTGAACGTATGCAGGAAATTTCCTTCTGCATATGGAAATGTGTTTCAACTCTTTGCCCTTCCATCAGTATCTGAAGGGCTCTAAGAGTTTATCAATTTTGTTTTCAGTCATTTTAAAGGACTTGGAAAAATGCTTCTGACTATGTTCCTATGGTATGTATGATGAAATCAAGTAAAAACAAAAAGAAAAAAAATCAACCTCTGCATCCACTACAGTCCTTGTAATTGCAAAGAAAAACATATTTTAACATTGTTGAAGATGCAGAACTGCAAACTCATAACTGCTAGATTGATTTTGTTTCCTCTCTTTTAAGTAAGATTGGCCTAATCTACTCTGAGCAAAAGTAGCTTCAAAAAGGTTGAAGACCAGAGACGTGAAGTTTATGGATGTATCAACTGCTTCCTTAGAGTCCAGGAAAAAGAGCAGAGTCATTAACACCATGCCTTCTATACATATCAGAAAAGACCTAAGGAGCAGTAAAGGCTAATTCAATAACAGAGAAAGAAAGAAAGAAAGAAAGAAAGAAAGAAAGAAAGAAAGAAAGAAAGAAAGAAAGAAAGAAAGAAAGAAAGACAAAACAATCTTTACTTAAAAACCTGCTTTACTAAATGGAAAAGCCAGGCTACCACCAAAGCCTTTCTTTTATTCATATTTATTTATGACTTTCATGGATAGGATTTGAAAATGCAGCTAAGGTATGGATAGAATTCAGTTTAGGAACTTTACCTGCAACATCGGCATATGATGTGATTTTTTTTATCGTATCTGGCCATTATCTCCAGTGCTTAATGGTGCTTTTCTCAGCCAAATCTTGAATGGCTGAATTGAAGATCAGGACTAAGGTTATGTTCTTTAACTAAAAAAGAGTTACTCATTCTTTGCAAATGTTTGGTGCCTTAAGTAGATAGATTTGAGTAGTGGATAGTAGTTTTGGTGCAGCTGTCCCAGATGTTCTCATTTTACCAGTCAATCTATATCACCATCTTCATTTATGATCAATATAATGAGATAGCAGGTACAAGAGGTCAAAATGAGGTTCCTGAAAAAGAGTTTCTAGAATTCAACTCACATGAGGTGCTTTGTCAACGTAATGGTACCTCCTACAGAAAGTATGCCAGGTACAGACAGCACAGCAAGAGAAAACTGGGAATGAAGGAATGGATTATATTTTTTAAGTAGTCTGGAAGAATTTGTGAATTCCTGAGAAGGACTTGTTGAATGTTTCTTGGGACAGGGAAGGCTGGCCTAGCCCACTTGGCATCTTTCCATCAAAATCCTCATCAACAAAAGCAGAAGGAAACTAAATGAAATGTGTTATTTTATAGTTTAGCCACTGGTTTAACATAGGCAACATGTCAGACATTTCATAAGCATTAATTTGGTGTTTTTTCTTTAAATCAAAGGAAAAAAAAGAAATACAAATAATAAAAGAGTGTATAAGGAGAGAATATACTCCCTGCATTTCCCTGTTGGATGCTAAAACTGAAATAAAAAACCTGTGGGAAGGTCTGCATGATGAAATTATATTAAACAGCATATCTGCAGTTTTAAAATTAATAAATTACCACTTTTTACTTAATAACTGATTCCTGAGATCTTCTAATAGTGCAATGCAAAACAACATTTTCTTCAGGTCACTGGACTTATGCATGATTGAGCTATTTGTAACTGATAGAAGGGCTGTGGTAGCATGTCTTGGCTTCTGCATAAATTACTAATGCTCCTGATGACAAAGGTGAAGGATATCATCGATCTCTTTGGTTTAAACGACTGCCTTGCAAAACTGTCTGCTAAAGTGGGTGTACTCAAACACACTGCATCTGACCTGTCTGTCGAAGCCAGGGTACGAAGCTAGCTTTATTCCATGGTATATTTCATATTGGATTTGGTCTGTGAATTTTTGAATTATCTCAAGAGTGTAAGCATTTTGATGAAAAGTACTATTTTGAGTTATGAACCAGAAATAATTGCCTATCAGAGTGCACAAAGTGCCTTAAAGCATCTATATTTAATCTTCTTCAGTAAGTGTTCAAGACATTGTAATTTCAAATAACAATAATGGAATAAATACCTCATTAACCCCTTTTGTACACGAACTACCAAGAAAATAACCAGATGAACTGTTGAGATGACAGGCTGTATATTATAATGCAAAGATATACATGATAAATGAAAAGATGGAGGGCTTTCTTGTTCAAACAACAATTTATTTTTATTTATTTATTATTCTACTTCACTTATATTGGCACAAAGTTTATTATCATGAAGAGCTGTTACAAACATATTAAAAATCTGAGTGTTTACATTCATTCATTTATTATTGCTTGAATATTTCCAATGGAATTGAAGTTTTTCCCCACAGATATAGACTACTTAATGCTAAAGAGAAACTTAAAAAGCAAACATTTTAATTAAACAATGCCATTGCAGATACTTGAAATGGTTTCCCTAATCACTTAATTTTTTTGGCAAGCTCTTTGGATATCAATAAGTATTTTCTATAACATGGAACTTCCTGTCCTCTGCATCTTGTTCTGTTACACCCATCACCTGCATGTCCTCTCTCACCATATCCATAAACCTTCGCTTAGGCCTTCCTGTTTTTCTCTTCCCTGGCAGCTCTTTCCTTAACATCCTTCTCCCAATATACCCAACATCAGTCCTTTGCACATGTCCAAACCAATGCAATCTCGCCTCTCTGACTTTGTCTCCCAATCAAAATAGATTGTGCATAGTGTCATATAGTGCCTGAAGATTGTCTTCTGGGCTCACCTGTGATACATGTGGTACCAGCCTGGGATGAGGGGGGATGCTGTTGGTAACATTCTTGTCTCTCTTTTCTCCTAATGCCTCGAAAAACTGCCCCTTGAGAGAAACAGAGCCAAAGAATCAGTTCCTATCTAGACAGTATAAAGAAAAGACATTCCTAGGAGGTAGTGTCTCAAATTGGACTTGACACGCCATGAGGGAGGTCTTACAGACACCGTCAGGCTTTACACGCAACAACTGCTTACAGATCTTTGCTCCACCAGCAGGCACATATTTTTGTTAAAAGATTTACTTTATTTTTTGTGGCAGCAAATGAAACTGGTATTTTTGGTCTTGCCTTGCATCATCCCTCCCCCTGAAACAATAGCTAATATTTTTCATGTTCCAACGGCCCTGACATGTGCCCTTATGAGTGTCCCAACAACTCTATGTTACTTATTGCAATTACAGGATGCTAAGCTAGAAAATCATATGTGATTATCAGGTAAAGGAATCCCACTCTTCGGTAGCATAGCTATAAACAGTCATGAGATTTTAAAAGCCAAAAATTATGTTTTGAATATTCATTGTTAAAGATGCAACATAAATACAGAACTGTACAAAAGTCTGACACACCTTAAAACTTTCAAGATCTAGGCTCTTCTGAAAAACCACAAGTTAACGTCTAGGGTTGAGGACAAGTGGACAGCTATAGTAACTGGATACAAACTAATGTTCCTTGAAATCTGAAGAAGTCTAGCAGTGCTAGACTTCTTCAGTAATGTGGTGTGTCAAAAAAACAATTTCTCTGAACTGAAAACAAAGCAAGTAGACTCACTTATGCTCAACACCACATGGATTTGGGTGCTGAACAATAAGAGCAATTGCTCTGGACTGATGAGGTAAATTTAAAATTTTTGCCTCAAACAGGAGGCAGATTGTCGATAGAAGAGCAGAAGCACACTGAGTATCTGCAGCCAATAATGAAGCAGGTTAAGGTTCTTCAGCAAGATGAAGATGGCATTCTACAATAGATGGTGTGGCCTCTACAGGACCTTGATCTCAACATCATTGAGACAAGTGAGACAAATAAAGTATACAGAAGAATTAGGGCAAGTTCTCTAAGATGCTTAGAACCAATGATGAGCCAATTTTCTCAGAAAGCCGCATACAAGTTGTAACTGTAAATAAGAGAATTGACACAGCTTCCAAGGCAAAGAGAGGTCACACCAAATATTGATTAAATTTAAGTTTTTTTCTGTTTACTGCACTTTATAGTAATTTTTTGATATTTACAAATGTTTCATTATTTTTGACAGCATCTTCTATATATAGATTTTTTACAAGTATCTTTAACTTTTCTATAGTACTGTATATAGGAACATTTTTTTCTCTAAATTAATCCACAATCCAGTTAAATGTTTCTAGATTTGTGGAAATTAACAGACCTCAGAGAAAGTCACATTACATCCCCTTTGAAAGGGGTGCACAATGGCAAAAATGATGATAGAATTTTTCTTCTTGCAGAAAGACAGAGTAAGTGACCAGGATTTAACTGCTGTTGATTGATGGCCCTCTAACTCTTAAGGCTTTTTTTTCACATCGGTGATCAGTTATGGACCTGATTTCCCTGTTTTGTAAACCATCTATTTACAATATCTGTAGGCAAATGATTTGTGTAGTGATGCTGAAAAGGTTGAACTTTCCTTCAAATTACATGATTTCAGGATGACAAAAACCAAGTACTATTATTTGATATATTTTTCTAATGCAGATAAATGCAATGGAAAACCATTCATTATTGTTAACCACTTATTTGTGACTAGGGTCATGGCACACTGGATCCTGATATATAACACAAATTCAGAAAAAAATATATTAGTTGATAAGTTCTTCATGCTAGCAAAATGACAATGATGCATAAAAACAAAAATAAACCTTCTGAATAAAATAGGTACACATAATTGTAGGACCTATTTTTCCTGGTCTAGAGGCAAACAAAGAATCTGCATGGATATATCAAATCTTCATTAAATGTATTTTAATGCAACACTTATATAACTGCAAAGCATTAAACAATGATTATGTAGACTCTATTCAGTAAATATACATTACAACTTTATTTAAAACAGGCTATTGTAATTATATTGCTGTATTGAATTTTCAATTAGAACACAGTATTAAAACTCAAGAAAACTAAATAAAAAATAAATAACTCCATTCAATTATGCTAATCCCCAATACCCCAATCTGGAGTATGTAGGTTTGGAAAATTGTTTTGTTATGTTACAGTTATTATAGGTCATCCGTCAAAAAATATATCCACTGTAAGTGAAAAGATAAAGACACAAAAAGTGTTGTGGCTCCAGGTGATACCCCATTTAATGTCCATAATATGAAATAAAAAAATTAAGAAAAGGTAAAGAAATGCTGGCAAATAATACCAGAGTTATGGTTGTGATGAGTGTCAGGTAATTGTGGTTCTTAATGATGGAACTCTGTCCTTCTTTGAAGCAGATTACCAAATGAATGCCGACTCCCTGGGATGATGGCTGATAATGCCATTAGTGAAACAGAAGGGGTGGATCTTGCAGCACTGAAACAGAAGTGATGACAGGCGTATTCCAGGTTCCAGACAGAAACTACATTAGTGGCTGTGTATCACCCATAACCTTGCCACCTTGTTTCTTTTCTTTAATATATGTGAACCACAATCCAGGCTCACGTGTATGACACCATACTGTATTGTGCTTGAAATCATTTGAATGCAAAGGCAGACACAAATAAAGAAAAGACAGATTGTGAAGAATAAAAATTACTGCTGAAAACTGTGATTTGATAATGTGAGGTTTTTAATTCAGTACAAAAATGCTTCTTTGTAAAGTAACATTGTAAGAGAAATGCACCCATATACAGTGATCCCTCCTTGATCGAGGGGGTTGTGTTCCAGAACCCCCCACGAAAGGTGAAAAGCCACGAAGTAAAAACCATACCTTTATATTGTTATTTTTATATTGTCACGCTTGGATCACAGATTTGCACAGAAACACAGGAGGTTGTACAGACAGGGAATTTAAAACACTGCAAACAAACATTTGTCTCTTTTTCAAAAGTTCAAACTGTGCTCCATGACAAGACAGAAATGAAAGTTCCATCTCACAATTAAAAGAATGCAAACATATCTTCCTCTTCAAAGGAGTGCGTGTCAGGAGAAGAGAATGTCAGAGAGAGAGAGAGAGACAGTGAGAGAAAAGCAAACAATCAGAAATCAATAGGTGCTGTTCGGGCTTTTAAGTATGCAAAGCACTGCCCAACAAAGCAGCCGCAAGTAAGGGAGCAATGTGAAGGTAGTCTTTCAGCATTTTTAGAGGAGTGTCCATATCCTCTAGGCCAGTGTGCGAACAGCCCCTCTGCTCACACCTCCTCCGTCAGGAGCAGAGAATGTCAGAGAGAGAGAGAGAGAAAAGCAAACAATCAAAAATCAATAGGTGCTGTTCGGGCTTTTAAGTATGCAAAGCACTGCGCAGGAAGCATATCGTATATCATAGAGGAGTTGTATTTAATACATAATACGTGCTCTGATTGGGTAGCATCTCAGCCATCCGCCAATAGCATCCCTTGTATGAACTCAACTGGGCAAACCAACCGAGGAAGCATGTACCATAAATTAAAAGACCCATTGTCCGCAAAAATCTGTGATATATATTTAGATATGCTTACATATAAAATCCACGATGGAATGAAGCTGCGAAAGTTGAAGCACGATATAGCGAGGGATCACTGCAGATATTGACACAAAAAATATCAAGTAGAGCTAGAAGGCTCTGCTTCGGATAGATGATAGATCAATGTCTTTTATGACTAAATATTAATTTTAAAATGCCATTTTTAAACAAAAACAATCGTTTCATATCATTAAGAAAAGTATCTCCATCCACACTAAAATGATTGGAAACACATATTACATGCAATACCTTTTCACCATTGTAGGTCATTCATTGCATTTCAACTGATTAAATTTGAAGAAAAACTGGAAAAAAATTAGGTATTCTAAAACTTTTGACTGATAGTGTGGTTGTTGCCTTACACTAGGCAATCATGCATGGCAGAAAGAGGAAAAGGAAATTTAATCTTTAATTGATGGTTATGCCAGTGGCCTTAGGATTTATTGCATAACTCTAGAGACTCTAGAGTAAATTATTTGCCTTTTGCGCATGTATGCAGCATTCTGCATTCATACTGTACAAAACATCATGCATAAAGATAAGTAACACAACAAGCACCATGGAAAGCAACTCTTCTGTGTTCACTGTGTTGGATTATGGTTTACTTCCATGAAGAGTGACCAGTCTGAGAATGAGATATTGCAATGAGCAGCATCCAATCAGAGAAGTATCTAACAATAAGCACAAACAAATCAGAGCGTTATAAGAGTCTGCGTTTTCAAAAGTCTCAGTTTTCATCTATCCACGTTACAATACCAAGCCAGTGTTTTCAGAAGTATATAGCTCTGGCGAATGTTTTCAAAAGTCTCTATTTTGGGGGTAGTAGGAAGGAAAAGCAAAATCAAAGACTAATATCAACCCTTTTAAATAAAAACATAGTAATGTGGGTATAGCCTTTTATCCATCTATTCTAAAAAAGCGCTAGAAGAAACAACCACCCAGATACAGGAAGAGTTACAGTAAGTGTCAAGGTATAAAGGAAGGAAAGAAAACCCGCTCCTTCTCTGGTTTTCCTCTTAAAGAATGTTTACGTTTTAAGTGACCCACTCACTTGCCCTCCTCACCAAGATGGCACATAACAATATAACAATATTAGAGCTAGAACAAAAGACAGAAAGTAATATCCACTCTGGCGATATCTCTGCATTGTTTCAGAAAAGGCACATTACTGGAGGTAGTAGGTCCTATGTAAGCATTGTGTACCCTTGAAGCAACATATCGAGAAAGGTAACAAAGAAGGTTGTTGAATAGCCAGAATAATTCATAAGCAACAGGGATCAGCATATGATCTAGCATGGGAGAAATTATACCATGATATCCTTTTAAGAGTGAGGTATGGCAGGAGGTCATTTACTACCCTGTAGCTCAAAAAGTGGCATACATACAAAATGAGACTGTGTTGTCTTATTAAACCTGGGTCTTTAGGAGCTACGTATGACCTAGTGGTGCAGTTTCACCAGGAGCCGCCAGGCAAAGCACAACCATGGCATTCCTATAGCAAAAGAAGTTATTTAAAGGCTTGGCAAGAACTGATTCTTGTTGGGGATTTAAACCCACCTCATACCAAAGACCTCATTGAGCCTGGAGAAGAGTTTGGGATGAAGACGGTTTAACTGGAGGTCATGTGGGATAAAAGGATAAAATGAAAGAAAGGAGTATACTTTGGTGGTAATGGTGGACAAGAGTTCAAGAGCTTTGTTGAAAGGCCCAGGGGGGAATTTATGTCTGCTGTTATGTTTGTACTTTGCATTGTTCTATTTATTTTCCCTCCTTTATTATCATTATTTTTAACAAACACACCATGTTTAATGCGTTAAGCTCTTTACTTTTTAATTCTTTATAGTGAAATAAATTTAGATTTAAAGCAGGGTTTGTCAGTTTACAGTTCATTTCAATGTAAGCAGGTAAGGAGATGGGCCCTTAGACATTCTGGTAGGAAGTAGACTGACAAAAATAGGGTGTTTGCTCATGCCAATAGTAGCAAAGACCCATTTCTAGGAGACACTGGATCTCCTTAAAATGGAAGGACCCCTAAAAGTAAAATAGTACTAGCACAGAGGTGTTAACATAGGTGAAGTCCTCCATCTTTTATAGTGTGCCCTTATCCATTTGTAGAAAGCATTGTGAAGAATGATTCCCCTTTGTTTATGAGAAAGGTGCTGAGAAAGTATACAGTTATGATTGGAAGCACTGCAATATGTTCTGGAGTTACCATTAACCATCTGTCTAAGGAATGAATCATCTGTATTGGGCAAGGTTAAAAATCCAATAAGCTGTGAAAATTACCAAACATTATTTAAAAAATTGATGATGTCGCAAAACTAATAATCCAGTAAGAAAAAATGTAATGTCAGATATATATAGTAAAAAACTTACAAAGGAGACGTTTATCAGAATTAAGATATTGTTCTGCATGAGATCTGTAACTATTTATGACAAAACCAATTGTACTTTTTCATCATTACTTGGAGCATTTAACATTGAATTAATTTATTTAACAGTATATTGAAATTGCTTTACTACAAGATTTGATCAAACTAGTTAAACAAAACTACCTGTACATAAGCAAGCCACCCAGAAGCCTTCTGAACTTTCCTAAATGAAAGTCTTTTTCAATCAGAGGTAACAGAAGTGGTATTGGAGAGTATTAATTACTTCTCAAATGGTTAAAACAAGCACATTTGTTGTTCAACATTGATATATCATTAAGAACTATTCATTTCACCTTTAAGTGATTTATTACCATTCATTATGGTCCTCAATAGCACTTACTTCAATTAATTACTACCTAAATCTATGCATTTATTTTAATCCTATTTGTAATCGCAATCACTTTATGATATTAGTTGCCACCATTTACTTCTTCCTTTCTTAGAGAATATTTTTAATGCTTAATTATTTCTTAAAGCAGTGTTACTGTCTGACGAAATAACCCTCACCTGAAATGCAAAAGGTCAGGAATTTTAAATCTACTAGAGATCATTCTGTTGTAATCCAATCATCCATGTATCCATCCAACCATTTCCTGTACCTGTTTATCCCTACTCAGGGAGCCATGATGTATTCTGACAGCCTCACATGAAAAGCAGAGTGGAAGTCTTAAAAATTGTGTTTTTATATAAATGTTTTTTTCTTAAAGGAGGTGGCAGTGTTTTGTTTAAATCTGATCCATGGAGACCTCACCTCGCAACTTACTGGACTTGAAGGATCTGCTGCTGATGTCTTGGTGACAGATACCACAGGACATCTTCCATGATCTTGTGGAATCAATGCCCTGATGGGTCAGAACTGTTTTGGTAGCGCAAGAAGGACCTACACAGTATCATGTAGGTGGTTTAAATGTTGTAGCTGATCGATGTATAGACAATTGAATATTTACAACATTGTCACTTTGTCATGCATTGTTATTCCTTGATGAGTATGATTGGTTGTTCTCTGCCCTTAAAATTGTTTTTTTTCAGACATAATTTCACCATTAAATAAGATAAGAAGAATAGTACCTTTGTTATCCAGTACACCAGAGCATTTGAATACATGCCATTTGGGCTAAGCAATGCCTCAGTTCCTTGATGAGACTGTGGCATATTCACCTAATTTTAAGTAAGAAAATTAATGTGTAAAGTGTGCTTGTGTACTTATATAATTTTACTACAGTTTGTGTATTTATTTAAGTTGATTAAGGCCATTTTTGTGAATTCTGGGAATTTAAACATAGTTGTATTATATTATTGGTTGATTGTGATCTCAAAAGACTGGAAACGATTAAATAAAATCAATACACTTAGGTATATCCAGAGGCAACCTACAGCAGAAAGTATTTCAGAAACAAAACCAAAACCATCATTCTAGGAGCTTAGTAACATGCAAACTATGTATTAGTAAGGCTATTAAAACAACTAAAAAATTGAAGTACTCACCCAATACATCTGATGACAAGCTTGAGAAGATGTAAGGGCAAAAGATTATGATCATCTAATCAGGGTGAATTGATGCAGATACCACATCTAGGCCCAAATGACCAAAGTGTGAACCTGCACAATAACAAGATGGACATACTTGAATTTAATAAAGAATGTACAGCAGTAAGAGGATACCACAAGCACTTAAGAGGATAACCTTACATTTGTAGCAACCTTCCAGGCTGAATGAGACCAAATAAAATAGAAATAAGTAATGTATAAATAAGGAAAACGGAAGATGCACAAAATTTACATGGATTTAAATCCTGAAGTAGGTTGCACTTTCTATTCCTCCTGCCTGACTATCTTTGTCTGATGGTCTCTACCCCTCTTTCCTCATCAACTGAGAGTCTGCCTCAAACTCACCTTCCAACCAGACACTCAAATAATTAAAGCTCGACACCCCTTTACTTCCAGCAAAACCCTAAAATCATCTACAGGTTTAGGATGTAGTCAATAATTCCTCTAGGAAGACAATATTAAAATTTCCTGTTAGCCTCTGGTAATCCCACCAGCTTCAGTTATACCTATAAGTTCTGTTGTTTAAGGCAGCACCCCAATGCCTATTCTATCACAGGAAAAGTATGACCCAATACATTCTCTGTTGGAACCATATTGCCAATTCTGCCATACCCTCACTGGCCTCTCTTTCTCACTTATGAGGGTAGAAAATCTTGGATCTTGGCCTGTCCTCTAGAATCCTAAATTCAGGTTGCAATATTTACTCTTTAATTTGCCCTTCCTTCTTTCCTTCTGTGGCACATAACCCACACTGGTCATACCACCTCCTGCAGGTGTACATCTCTTTGAATTGACATGTTGTATCATGTTCTCCCTGGCAGTGCAGGTATGTCTGTTACTATTAGGGTGTTAACTGACCTATACCTTCGTCCCTTCTAGCTAATCAGTACACTGTGGAAGTTAGGGGGAACTCTTGAGCCATCCTCAAACCCCAAAAAAACTCCAAGGAAGACACAACTGCTGAAAAAGAATTATGTTTTATTAACAACAATAAATTGCAGTTGGAAGAGAAAAGTGTCCCTAAAAAATAGGACAAGATGAATCAGGTAAAACTGCTTATGTTTTTAAACCTTTTCAAACCAACTTGCTATCGTGTACAAAAAAAAGGCAAAGCAGCTGATCAGAGGTCAAGCCTCCAAGAGCTCACATCACTCAGCTAGCTTTATGGAAGCCAGAAAGGAGTTCCAAACCAATTTATGCTATCGCCTGCAGATGCAAAATTAAAAATAATGATTTCAACTGTATATAATCTAATATATAAAGCAGAGACTATGTGTGTGTGTGTATGTTTCTTTGTCCGCCATACAAATCTGCACCGGGCGTCTGATCGCAACCAAACTGGGCATGGAGCTCCTTTCTGACCAAAAGAAGTTCATCGGGTATGTTTGGGTGGGAAAAATGTCCGAGGTGAACCACAGGGCACCTTTTCACCGATACAACATTCGGCACATGTCCCCATACTTAAGATGGTCGCACGTTGTAACAGAACTTCACCGCAGTGCCATCTAGTGTGCCCTTTCACTGACACAACATTCAGCACACGTCCCCATACTTAAGATGGCTGCACGTTGCAACAGAACTTCACGCAGTGCCATCTAGCGGCAACTTTGGTCTCTGTGCGATGCTTTTTACCCATCTTTCTTTAAATTGCCAAGAGATGTCGGAAGTGTCCAAGGATGAGAAGGCCGACTACTTTGATCGAGTGAAGAGGAACTGCCGCATAGATGTAAAACGTGAACGACCCAGTGCGCGTGACCAGCTGACACACCCATGTTTCCACACGTTACACTCCCACACGCACTGATAGTGCTGTATTTCATTCGCTACCGTCCATTATATAAAAGCACGTTTGAACAGAGACTCACATTAAAAAGACAGCATCCTTCCCCCACCATTTTCCCCAAATGCAGCACCGATTGTATGTCACTTCTGTCTGTACCTACCATCGCCAACGTCCGTTACATGGCATTATGGTTCAACACAGATGCTCCTTACAAACAAAGCACCCCTTCCCGCCATTTTTCCCAGTACAGTTTCAGTGCTACTCTTTCTCACTGGCTTTCCGTATTTGTGGTTCTATTTCCTCACTTTCCGACTGACACTACGATTTTAGTGTTGCTCTTTTTCACTAACTGGTGCTATTTGTTCACTTTCCGACGTATTCTAAATAACGGAAATTCATCTCATTATGGTGCTTATTCCGTATGTAATACCATGTAACCGATTATAATTGTCCTGCTTTTCACTAATATACTCATGCCACTGAAAAAAAGACGTAGATTTGGAAAGTCCATTTCAGATGCCACAAGGAAGTCTATTTCAAGGGCGTCTGAAACGCCACAGCACACAGAATCCACAGTGAAGGAACTTACAATAAAATGTCAATCAGAAAACTGTTTCTTCTATTTCTATGTTCTGTTTCTTTCATTTGTGAAATTCACTGGTTATAGATTCCCAGGCAATGCCGGATACATGTTTCAACAGACACTCGCCTTAAAAAGACAGCATCCTTCCCCCGCCATTTTCCACACATGCAGCAGCGGTTGTTTGTCACTTCTCTCTGTAGTTACCATCGCCAACGTCCATTAGATAGTGGCACGGTTCAACAAAGACGCTCCTTACTGTGTAATACCACTCGCCTTTGTGTCAAGACTCTCTATCCAAATATTCTTGAAACAACTATCATGACACGTTGCGCAAGATCTAAAGATGTTTTCATATCAAGAATATCGCTGCTTCTGAATGATTTACACTTTGATTTCAAACTGCTCCAAATTCATGTTTGTTTGACTTTTGGTATGTCAATTAATAAGGCTCAAGAGTAATCACTACAAGTTGCTGGTATCAATTTCGAAAATCCATGCTTTTCACACGGACAACTCTACGTATCGTGTTCTAGAGTGGGCAATTCTCAGAATTTGTTAATTTTCTCACCACAAGGGAAAACAAAAAATATAGTGTATCCAAAGGCTCTGGAATGACCACTTATATTACCTCTTACAATAAAATGTGAATCAGAAAACTGTTCTATTTCTATATTCTGTTTCTCTCATTTCAGAAACTCACCGGTTATAGATTCCCGGGCAACGCCGGGTACACCTTCTAGTTTATATATAAGAAAAACTAGGAACATTACTGCATTAATCTATTGCTTTTATTTGGGTTACAATTGATAAAAGTTGGTAATTATTGTGTACATCCTGGAGCTGCCCGCTTTTACCAGCAGTGATGTTACAACAATATGTAATATGGATGGACAGAATGCCTCCAACAAAAACAAGCAAACAAAACTGATCTACTGACTGCAAAACTGGCAACAAAGAAGGGAATTACACAAGGAGTTGAAAAGTGATGAAACAAACCGAAGAACCAAAGGCTTGGATCAAGAGCCAGGCATAAGAATAAGAATTTATCTTTACCTATCACGTGGTGCACCTAATGTGCCTACTTCCCTTAGGTGGCGAAATAGCCATTAGGAATTCATTAGAACTATTTTTTTGTTTAATGTGAATGCTACTGTTATTTTGTTTTTAATATTTTTATTATTATTGCAGTGATATCTTTACATTGTCATGTTGTATCATGATGCATGAAATGTATCAGTATACTGCTGCTGGATTATGTGAATTTCCCCTTGGTATTAATAAATAAAGTATCTATCTATCTATCTATCTATCTATCTATCTATCTATCTATCTATCTATCTATCTATCTATCTATCTATCTATCTATCTATCTATCTAAATGGCAGTGTTCTGATGACAAAGTTTCTTTGATTGACCTACCTTATTAATGGAGGTATAACTGTATATTCTACACATATTAAGTGCATTCTAGGTTATTGCAAATGTTTTCTGAGGTTTTTCATATAAGAAGATATACCGTATTTATGCGTGTACCACGTGCACATTTTTTCCCAAAAAAAGCATTAGAAATTCAGGTGCACGTCATACACAAGGAAATCCATCCATCCATCCATTTTCTAACCCGCTGAATCCGAATACAGGGTCACGGGGGTCTGCTGGAGCCAATCCCAGCCAACACAGGGCACAAGGCAGGAACCAATCCTGGGCAGGGTGCCAACCCACTGCAGGACACACACAAACACACCCACACACCAAGCACACACTAGGGCCAATTTAGAATCGCCAATCCACCTAACCTGCATGTCTTTGGATTGTGGGAGGAAACCGAGCGCCCGGAGGAAACCCACGCAGACACGGGAGAACATGCAAACTCCACGCAGGGAGGACCCGGGAAGCGAACCCGGGTCTCCTAACTGCGAGGCAGCAGCGCTACCACTGCGCCACCATGCCGCTACACAAGGAAATGTAATTCTGTAATGTTTACTTCTTCTGCTTGGGCTCGCTTGCTTGCTCACGCACTCGCGCTCTCTCTCTAGCTTGCTCGCCCACTCGCGCTCTCTCTCTCGCTCGCTTGCTCATGCTCTCGCTCAACAGCTCTCTCTCTCTAAACATTTCCTATACAATCACAACACACGTCGTACATGGGGCAAAACTTTTTTTGTGATTTTCTTTGTAAAAATTAGGGTGTGCGTCTTACACTAGGGCGCTTGGTACACAAGTAAATACTGTAGGTTTTGAGAGAAGGTACAGTAGTGATACTCACTAATTACAGTATGTCGCTGGATGGTGGCAACATGTGGCACATTGTTTAGCACATGCAAGTACAAATTTCACTGTAAGCACATGACCATAATGACCCCACAAACATGTAAACTTTTTTAAACATTAAAAGAGCATCCGATCATGGAAATATCTTAGGGAATGCCCACGAGAAACTAGTGCTCAACCAAAGTAAGGAAACAAAAAACTGTTTTTAGAATGCTCTTTTTGATTTAGAATCCTGCCTAGGTTTTAACTATCACTTAGAGTAGTATTTTGGTTTTGGTTAAGGATCTTTGAAGTAATGTATGTATCAGACTTTAGTGTTGTCTTTTGACTCTTCATTTCTTTTCTCTTTTATTGAAGATGTTTACTCAATTCTGCTGTTCCTATTGACCAGGGGTTCCCAACCAGGGGTGAGAGAAAGAGAGGCCATGAAAGAGATGCCATTTTAGGGGATGCAACAAAGAGAAGGACTGCATCACGATCCACAAAAATTGAATGTGGTGCGTGGTCCGACTTTATCATGGTGTAATCAGTGTCTTGCAGTGTGCCGTCATTTGTAGGTTATTTATTAGTTAGTGCTCTTGTTCAATGATATGAAAAGAATAAAGCATTGAATGTACAATTGTTACCTATTAAATAGCTGCAGTAATGCATGTTCTCATGGGTTCCTTGCTGCAGGCAGAGTGTTCGTAAAGGCGAATACCTTTTTTTAAGGGAATGGTATTTGGACCTTTCAAAGATCTGTAGAGAAGGGTAAGGCCTAGTATTGATTTGGTTGCAAGCCTTGATTGTGAATTGTCACTGATTTCAAGGTCTAACTGACATTTTTGCCAGGGGGTGACAAAGGGGACTGAATTGATTGCAAGACCTGCTGCTTACACTCAGCCCATCTCTTCTGCTAGTAGTTCCAGCAGTAGCACAGCAACTTTAACTGTGTGGTGCATCTGTTTTTGAACTGCAGTGTAAGTATTATCTTGTGACAAAGCTTATTGACTGTGTTTCAGTGCTTAGTATCGTGCCGACACCTATTGTTTCAAGGGAGTCTCCAATTCCTGCAAACCCCTCAATTGATCTATGCCATTTCCTAACGGTGTTTGATGCTTCATGGCATACCTCAACCCCCAGATCATTAAGTATGTGAGCTTCACAGGGAACACATTTACAAGTTTATTGAACTTTATAAAAGTAAATTGCTCAATTTCTATTTACACTTTATGCACTGAGTTAAAAGCGTATTTATTTTAGTTCAATTTGTTCACCCGCAGTACTGTATGCGCTTCAATTTGTGATTCAGAAATTAGAATTTTGACTTCTTTATCTTCAAATGTGATATACTACTGTAGGGGGTACAAACCTAAATCAAATATTTTCTAGGGGCAGGGCATAGAAATGATCGGGAACCTCTGCTCTAGACAATCCTCCTGCCTATTACAATCATAATAATAACAACTCTCCTCTATGACATGTTCCATACCTTAGACTGCTATTCCACCTACCTGAACACTTTTTCTCTTCTACTTCCTACTTCTAGTTCACTGTAATACAATAAAGCTAACAGAACAGCCAATTTAAAATAAGTTAAAATGATAACAGCAACTTGCTGAGTAAATGTTGATAACATTGAACATGAAACATGTTTTTATTGATTAGCCATAATTTCTTATCACTGTGAAGAATTTGCACAACCTCCCAATACTGATGTGAATTTTCTGGTTTCCTTGCACATTTTTGATAGATAGATAGATAGATAGATAGATAGATAGATAGATAGATAGATAGATAGATAGATAGATAGATAGATAGATAGATAGATAGATACTTTATTAATCCCAAGGGGAAATTCCATTTTAATGAACTATAAAGTAGTTTCATTAGGGAATCTGAATTGGCCCTAATTGGTCAGTTTAGGTGTATGTATTTATGGGAATGCCCTCTGATATTGCACAACAAATTCCAATTACTTGTGACCCTGTAATGGGAGAAGTGGGTAAAATGTATAGATGGCCTAATAGATTAATTATAGCTATTAAATTGTATCAAAATAATATACAATATTAGTGGAACACGTTGACCTCTTGTCCTGAAATAAAATGGTTTTGAAAACAAAGTCATAGGGTATGTAATGTGAAATTTTAAAGATAAAGAAATGCTGAATTGAAATAAAGAAAAGACAATAGTAAAGCAAAACATATAGTTCAAGTTCTAGACTGAAAGGTTCACAAGAATTCTTTTGTAGATTGGATTAATAGTGTAAAAAATCCACTTTACCTTGTAGAGAAGTGTGTTGAATCATGGCTTCTGTGTCCTCAAGTCTAAGGATTCATGAAATAAACAATGCATAGCTGTCCATGAGAGAAAACAGGTAAATCTAGAAAACAGCCCTACTTTGTTGAAGGTGTGTCCTTGGACTTTATTGATGGTCATTTCAAAGGCTGGTCGAAAGGGAAATTGTCTGTGTTGAATTTGAAAAGACATGGTGTGGTCTTCAGTGTAGAGATCCATGCAAGGGGTGCCATTGACTATTCCTTTATGGCCATTGATGTTTCTAAGAGCCATGACAATAGTTACTTTTGTAGAGTTACTTTGTGAAGTGGTAGTACAAATGGTGTAAAATAGTGAATTAATTCATTGGGGAAATTAAGTTCATTGGCATCTTCAGAAGTAAAACTTACTGAAGTACATGAGGTTGCATATAATTTGAGTGTTTATGTCAAAGCAGTTATAATTGTTTGAGCAAAGGATTACATTGTTTTTGATGCAAAAAATTAGGCCATACATAGCCCAAACTAAATACATTACTGTATCTGTTCCTTCCAGCTCAGACTGTGGATGGTGCTGACACCTTGGTTAAAAGAGGATGGTGATAAGGCCTTTGTTACTGTTAATTCATGTCTGACTCACAAGAGTAATGAAAAGGATCAGCCTGCCCGTAAAATGTAGGTCACCATCAGCATCTGTTAGTGCATTTCTTTTCCCATCCAGTATGGCCTGAATGCTCAATGGAAGTGGTGTTATATGCATCTCCCAAGAATGAAGATAGTCCATTCTGCTGAGATTATTGTGGGGGTCTTCAGCTGGTGAAGTTGGTCCTGTGTCTGACATGCAGTGTGATTGCTCAGCTGTAGCTTTTGTGTCAGCAATGTTGGACAAAGCATACTGGTGGTCTTGCCTATCAGTTCTACATGGGAGCGTGCATGTCATGTTGAAGACATTAAAGGCAACTTTTTTGGCCACACGTAATTCTGAGATTGAGTTTGTTTCAGAGCAGCTATGTGATCAATTGGTCATACTTGTCATGTCAAGAATTTTAAAAGTAGCACAAAGGGGTGAGGAGTCATATATATTCTGCGAGATCCTGTGCGCTGCCGAATTTGTGCCCATCTGAGGGAGACTTGAAGCCCAATTCATGTCAGACCAAAAGTGTGACTGGTTGGCTGTACTTGTTGTGAGTGGCACAGCAGTGCATATCCTGCAAGATGAGGCACATTGCCATGTCTGTGCCAGACATCAGAGGTACTTGAAACCTAATTTTGGTCCCGCCATCCCATAATTGCACAGCTCATGGGCCGAGTTGTGTGTGTCACAGCATAAGCTCAAGCTTCAAAGGCCAAGAGTGCATGAGTTTGTGTGTGAGAGACAGATAAGCCTTACAATTTTATACACAGAGATTGAAAAAATGTTGACAGACATAAGTGAGCATAATCTGTTTATTATTATTATTTTTCACACTTGTAAACGCTTGCCTTCTTTCCTAAAATATGTTGTCTATTTTACGACTGCAGACCCTTCCATTTGATATTGCACTATTTTGACATCAAATGAATGATATGATCATCTTTTACATAAGTACATTTTGCTAAGCTGTAAGAAGTATTTATCGAAGGAGATATAAAAGACTTGTATCTGTCATGAAAAGAATATTCATGTCACATTAAGCAAATATAGATTTAGCCTGAGGGAGCAAGGAATATGAAGCAGTTTTCTAATAATAAATAATAAAAACATTGGTAAGTTCTAGAAGATGTTTAGAGAATGCAGCTTGTTACCACAAGCAAAGAAATATAAAGTAAGGCTATAGCTAAAAATAATTATTAGTAATATAAAATTATCCATTCTCACTTATCACACTTTCAGCATATTAAAATATTTTCTGCTCTTTCTATGTATCCTCTGAAAACTCCTTTTCAGAAAAGCATTTAAAATCTGACCTCATCTAATAAATATTAATTTTAATTTATCTTCTTCTTCTTTCGGCTGCTCCTGTTAGGGGCTGCCACAGCGGATCATCTTTTTCCATTTTTTCCTGTTCTTTCTTTTTTATTTAGCACTGTTCATAAGGAGCAGAAGAGATGAGCAGTCATTAGGACTATTCTATAACAGCCAAAAATACATGGTCTTAAATTTCAGTCTGAACACTGTCTGTGTGGATTTCTTCGCTTATACCAGTTACCTCCCTTTTTGTCTGCAATGTGCAACTTAAGCTGAATGATAACACTAAGTTGGCCTAGTGTAAGTAAGAGTGGGTCCATAAGGCTGTCTTTAGCCAGATTACTCATGGAGCTTGATGCTAATATGGCAGGCTTCAGCTCCCTGTGATTCTGTAGTGGAGTAAGAGGTTCTCTAAATGAAAGGATGGATGGATATTTAAGTAAAATTACTTCTCATATATATTCAGCCTAAATATATCTAACTGTATAAGAAACATCACCTGGATGCACTGGGACACATCATCAGTGTTGTATCCTGAGGTCATCAGGCGTTTCGGGTCTCGCAACATCATACACCCTCGCTCAGGTGACCCAGCCGGGGTTGATCACTCCCCAACTTGTGTCCCAGTAGCAATCCACGGATCGGCCCTCTTCATCCAAAGCCACCTTGAGGCTTTCTCTGCGGCTTCACTTGCGGATTTAATGGCCCTCTTCTTGGCCGCTCCTGTTATGCCCAACCGTGTGAGGACTCTACAGAGTGAGTGTCCTGCAAATCCTCTGCAACCTATTTCTATGGGCTCATAGAGTACCCTCCAGCCTCTGCCCCTGCACTCCTGTACCAGCTCCTGGTACTTGGCACGTTTCCTCTCCCTAGCTTCCTCAATACGTTCTTCCCAGGGCACTGTCAGTTGCAGCATGATCAGCTGTTTTGAGGCCTCAGATGTAATGATCATGTCTGGCCGGAGTTGTGTAGTTATAATTTGCTGCGGGAACTTTAGTTGGTTTCCCAAGTCAGCCTGCAGCTGCCAGTCAGAGGCTGTGTGGAAGAGGCCTGTTGTTACTGCCTTTGCCTGGGATTGCTCTCCTGCTTTAATGAAGGTAACTGACTTCTTAGGGCCGTGGATGTGTTTGCTTGTCTTGATGGCTGCAGTCAAGCTTTCAACAACTGCCTTGAGCACCTTGTCATGGCGCCACCGGTAGCGTCCATCTGCCAATGCCTTAGGACAGCTGCTTAGTAGATGTTCTAGAGAGCCTCTTCCTGAACAAAGTGGGCAGAATGGTGTCTCGCTCTTTCCCCAGACGTGGAGGTTCTACAGTACTGTGCAAAATTTCTGAGTGTTTATGACAAATGCAGTAATGCAGAAATGCCTTCAAAAATAATGACGGGAATAGTTTTTATTAGAACATGAGAACATAAGAAGTTTGACAAACAAGAGGAGACCATTCAGTCTGTTTATTTCTTAATCAATACATTTT
The DNA here is from genome assembly GCF_016835505.1 of Polypterus senegalus. Classification (NCBI taxonomy): domain Eukaryota; kingdom Metazoa; phylum Chordata; class Cladistia; order Polypteriformes; family Polypteridae; genus Polypterus; species Polypterus senegalus. The sequence continues at coordinate 185,559,000 of NC_053157.1, forward strand.
GTTGAAAGAGCAGTAAACAAAAAAACCCCCCCAAAAAAAAATATATATTTTGTATGACCATCTTTACCATAAAAACAGCAGCAATTGTCTTAGGTACACCTGCTTGCAGTTGCTAAAGGTACTTATGTAGCAGGTTGTTCCAGACCTCTTGAAGACCTTCCACTGCTGACTTTGGCTATCTTACTTGCTTTTGTCTCTGCAAGTAATCCCAGACTGGAAGAATAATATTGACATCAAGGCTCACGTGGTCATACTATTAAATGATTATTTTTTGCTGCAGATTTTTCATTATTGTTTTGGCCACCTGTTTGGGGTCATTATCATGCTACAGAATGAAGCTGCGATCGATTATTCATCCCTTTGGTGGAATTGCATGATAGGTATGAACCTGCCTGTGCTTCTCAGGAGTGAGAGGGCCATCAATTTTAATCAGATCACCAACTGCATTTGTTGAAATGCAGGCAGAAACCTGTAGGTAAGCTCCATTGTATTTCACCGTTGCCTAAAGACATTTATCCATCATTTGTTTTTCAGTATTTTAGTGGACAAACCTCTGTTAAAACCCAAAATTTCACATTTTGAGTTATCAGTCCAGAGCAATTGCTTCCTTTTTGTCTGTATTTCATGAGTGAGCTGTTTGAATGTATTTCCACCATGAAGGTAGGGCTGAGTAATATGGAAAAAAATCTTACCACGATAATTTTTTTCATATCAGTCAATATATCACAATATAAATCAAATCGCTATTTCTGACAGGCTTAAAGGTTCATCTTTACTCTTAAGTGAGGTCTGAAGATATAATTTATCAGGTTAATTTTAATTTAAATGTCATTAATTTTCTCTCAGAGGTTGAACAAATGTGCACATGTTGACTGTAGAACATTATACAACTGTATTTCAAATAAATAAAACGGGTACATACAATAAACTAAAATCTTAATTCTGATCAGTCAAAAGCTTCAAGAATTACAGGAGAACACATACAAAATGCACAAATAAATTCTTTGGTCAATTCCAAATAAATAAAATAAGTAATACAAAATAAAGTCTCAATATGACCAGTCAAAGGCTTTTGAGTTTTATTGGAGAACACACTAAACATGTTGGTCAACTACAAATAAATAAAATAAAATCTTAAATCTAAAATTAAAATCTTCAAACTTCCAAGTTTTATAGGAGAACACAGAGTAAATTCTTTGGTCAGTTACAAATAAATAAAGTAGGTATTAATACGAAATAAAATCTCCAAAAAAAAAAAACTATGTCTATACTTTATCTTTTCCTTTGTATAGATTCAAACTGTTTAAAATGGTTGGAAAACAAACCCACAAATAAATAGACAAAAAGCATTCCACTTATATCCTCAGTACAAACTCAACCAGTTTTCAAATGTAAATGAAGGAAAACATAAACAAAATTGACATTCAGTTGTGCTGAGCTTATGCTCCAAGGTATGTACATTCATTTTATATATATAGAATTCATAAATTCATATGATTAATTTGCCTAAGCAGTTAGGACGTATGCAATTACTGTCTCATGCACAGCCTTCTCAAGACTGCAAAGCCCAGAGACAGACACATCCACAGTGGAGTCAACAGCATTAAAAATGGAGTGTATAAGACTACAAAAGACTGCTCAAGGGCTATATTCAGCTTGTGCAGTAGCTGGTTGACCCAGAACCCAAAATGGGAAAGTCTGAAGTTTAAAGAGATACTGCCTCATCTGATGATTGTATCGCGGCACATGGTTGAAAAAGTCAAAAGCTGAGAAAGAATATTATATATGACATGCTAGAGACCATAATAATTTTGGGTGTGCTGTCACAACTGATATTTGGACTGAAAACCTCTTTCATGTCATATATTAATGAGAGGTACAACCTTGTGTCAAAGGTGCTTTTTGCAACCCCTGTTTGAAGCAAGCTTGATTAAAATGGGTGAAGACATGTTCTTTACTGCTTGAAAAACGTAAGAGTTTTTGGAATTGACTATTACTGACCAAGGAGCAAACATGGTCACTACCTTGCACGACTCCACCAGATTAAACTGTAGTGCCAACATTCTCTCAAGTGCTTTTGCACCAGCAGTAATGGAGAAAGCAGCCAAAGTTGCACAGCTTCTGGCAAGTGTAAACAAGCAGCAGTCCATGCATGAACACAAATAATCAACTAGAAGCAAGCTCCACCTAATGTAAACTTGAAACTACTGTCACACACGTGCATCTAGGAAGACTTTGTATAGACCAAGCAAAGGTAATTCCACGCCAGGCCAGGGGGTGCACGTAACCGTCTCCTGTTATTTCTACCAGCCGTGGGAAAACCTGTCTGATTTAGAACAGATGACGTCACTTCTGGTTCCGGCGCCCAGAAGAATATCACTTCTCGTTCAGGCGCCCAGAAGAATATCACTTCCGGCACCTACTGTGGCATCTGAAGAACATCATTTCCTGTCCAATCCCTTAAAACCACCTTCTTGACAAGCCATCAACAGTTCTGTTTTGGACTTGGTATTGAGAATATCTCTGTACTATTGCAAGAATCTGTTGCAGCCAGGAATAAAATACGGGTGGCTGCCCCAAACCTTTTTTAAGTATGTTGAGTCTATTCTTTTATAGTACATTAGAAGAAGCTTAGAAGCTGTCCAATCTGCACAACAGGCAAAGTTCTCCTTTTGCTTTCTGTGATGCAAGAGATTCCATGTAACTCGAAGATTGCTAGTTCACACTCATCCAATAATCCAATATGGGATTGTGGAGTATAGTAGTCCAGGTTACATAGGAGTGGGAAGGGGGCTAGGAAGGAGATTTTGGTGGGGGGTGGTACAGTTTGATAATCCAGGGTGGCAGAGAGGTCAGCTTGATATCACACACATCACAGGTTAAAAGCTTTCCTGTGAGAACTTCTAATGTAACCCAAAAGTCCCTTGTTCACAACTGGCATGATGCAATCAGATAGCAACAATACCTGGACCGAAATAATGATATTATAATATGATTGAGGTTTTTAGATGATTCTTTTGCCCAGAATGTCATAAGCAATGTTCCAATTCTAGATAAGTTCAATCACTATTTTTCATTGACTAGGGACACAGCATGGTTGCTTAAAGCTTTCTTACTTTACTAGTATCAAAGACACAGACCCAAAGTGTCTCGGCCCATTATTCACTGGATATTACAATTCTGCATTTCAACAATACATTTTTAAAAGTTTACTGTGAAATGTAATATTAAGCTTTATTTTGCGCATGTGTAACAACATACTGCACATATGTAATAATCTTCAGTCCACACCACCATTCATTTCCTGAGTGTAAGAGATGGTAAAGTGTATCAACTCAATTAGTCTTCTCTGTGGTTCATTGTTTTTTCACTGATGTATTCAGCATGCAATATCATGAACAATATTATCAACAATGCTACACATCTTTACTGCTACACATCAACACGGAATACTTTCAGCCAACGAATCATACAGCAGTAATGTGTCAAGAAACGCTACAGGGGATCCATTATACCAACAGCAATACATCTGCATAATGTCTCACATTTTCTTTCTTTTTAATTTTCTTGCTTTATAGTCATTTGGGTGAGTATATATAGTGTGTATATAGGAGAAAGTGTGTGTGTACATGTATTTATTTACATATTTATGTATTTATTTATTTAAAGAACTTCTGTAAAAATCAACATTTCCTCTTGCGAGCAAATAAAGTTCTATCTCTCTATAACAAACAAAATGAGTAGATTGATTATGGTGGAACTACATGAAAACTTTACATTTTTTTCATAAAATCATTTTTTTATTATTCAGAACAACATGAATTTGTTTCTATTTATGCTATAAGTATACTGTTTTATTTACAGTTGAAGAACCAATGAGTAAAGCTAATTTAAACATATTTTTTGTTCTTGCTTTGTATGGCTTAGCTTACTCCAACACAGAAAAAGAAAATGGTATTAAAAGTTCACCTCTCCATTAATATTTCTTTTGCAAAAAAAAAATTACAAACAAATTGATGAAAGATTTTATATGCATACTATTATATTCAACTGGGTTCTGTTATTTGAGCAGTAGACAGAGAGATCCACACCTGACTATGAGGAAGGGCTGTGTAGCAAAGCACTAAAACATGATATCAGGAACTGCACAATTTAGATTTTTTGTAGAATCCTCTGCTCCTCTAACAGCAGGTGAAGATCAAAGCAGAAAGTACAAGACAAGAAAATAAAAGATCTTTCAGGAAAATCCATTGTGTCTTGATCTTCTTTCTGGTACTTATTATAATTTTGCCCATAAAAAATTGTGGAGACTGATGAACACCCTGGTGAAAGGCATGTAAGGCAGAAGATGTAAGGATTCAATTGGTAGAAGTGGACAGTGTTAAATGTTGGACATTTATGATATGAAAATGGATATTTTAACAAAACCATGTTAAAACAGAGTCAGCCTTCTAAAGTTCAATGAACTTGGTGTACACAATATGCAATACAATTTATTTTTGTATAGACCAAAATCACACAAGAAGTGCTGCAATGGGCTTTAACAGGCCCTACAAAATGACAGCCTCCCCAGCCTTGACTGTATAAGAACACATGGAAAAACTCCCAAAAACACCCTTGTAGGGATAAAAAATGGAAGACACCTTGGGAAAGACAAGAACAGAATGTGTGTTCAGAACATGGCAGAATATTATAGCTTTCAATCAGACCATTCAACTGAGGAGTTAAAATCCTGCTTCCTGCCTTGTGCCTGATGGTGCAGAGATAGCCTTCAGCTCCTCAGAACCAAAAAACAAAATTAAGCAGATAAAGACAAAGGATTGACAAACTTAGAAATGTGAGAAGTCTCAAATACACCGATACATTTTTAACCATATTGTTGATATTTTGGTTTCACAAAGCCCTTTGTAAAAATGATCCAATTGAGCTCATGTGTCTAGTATATAAATGTACTTAATGCATATTTCCATGTCTCTATCATCATATAAGCTATACACTGGGAAAAGTACAGTAATGACTGTTATGTACTGTATAAAGGTGATATGATGCATTCATTAATTAGACTGTTTTTCTTTCTCCCCCCACCATGAGAAAGAGTATTAATGGTTTCAGTGCAAAGCAATATCCCTCATTTTTTTATTACTCCCCACTTAATGAGGCTATGCCCTTCAAAATTGTAAGCGCTGGGTCATTCTGGGGGAGAATCTTCTCCAGTTAAGCGTATCCGAATAAAATGTTAAAAAGTCTGCATAATGGCCATTTACATCTAATTTCTTGTAAGCAGTGTTTATAATCTCCTTCTGGACAACTGGGCAGGACATTAGTGGCCACATTCATTCTTTGCCTGATTTTTTTTTACTTGCTTCAAATAGTTCATTTAAAAACACAAATGCCATTATGCTAAACATAATTTAAAAAAGCTTCCTAAAATTGATGAATATATAAAGTGCAACTTTGCAGCGAAAGGTGCAATAAATATAGAAGCATACTATTAACTACATTTCAATCAGTGATTGCATATGTAAATGTACAATTATTCATATTTTTAAAATATTACAGTGTACATCCTCTTTAATAAAACCCCTGTGTGCGTCCAGGTGTCCGTGTGTGTGTCTTCTGGTGAAGTGCGCATGCGCGGGCCGCACCTTGAATCGCACCGTTCCTTGCCCTTGCACACGGCACCGCGGGCACACACACACTGGAAGCTGGGCACACAGTGAATGGCCTTGCCGCGCATGATAAGAAATAAAGGACAACATTGCTGGGGAGAGTGCTGATTGGGTAGTCGCGGCCGCACACATAAAATACGTTGCTGCTGAGACCCACACATACAATAATCAGCTGCACGCCAGCACAGATTAAAATACTTGCTGAGGAACTAAACAGTACTTGCTGGGGAGACGCCATGGGCACGATTATCAGCTACACGCCACACATTACATCATTTGCTGGGGACACTCTGCTGATTGCCCAATGTTGTGATAGAAAATTAAAGTCATATTACGGACAATAAAGCCAGTATTACTGTCAGAGAAAATTATAGGCATTTTACGGAAATACAAACCAGTATTACTGTGAGAGAAAATTAAAGACACACAATACATTGACGCATATTACAGCCACATACAAGCCAGTATTACTGTAAAAGAAAATATTATGGACGTATCTACTAACAACATGCCACTCAAAAAAAAGGACACATCAAGTAGGACAAAAGACACGGACAATCAAATCCTATATAACCAACATCTCCTGTAAGAACGGTCAGCTCAACAAGTAAACATCAACAAAAGAATGGCTGAAAGACAAAGAAAAATACGAGCAAATAGATCGATTGAAGAAAAAGAAAATGACCGTCAGAAAAATGCTAAAAGAGAAAGACTCAGAAGAGCAAACCTTAGAAATAGTTGGCATGTACTTGCCAGAATCAGTATTCAGCCACGGTCAGTTATATGTTGCATTATCAAAAGTTAGAAGTTTTCCAGATGTTGTTGTCAAGGTTGTAGATGGTCCTGATCAAGGCAAACTGTTGCCAAACTCAGACAGAATATTTACAAGAAATGTTGTCTATAATGAAATTGTATAGAAAAATTTCATGAGGTAAAAAAAGAACATTTTACCTATATATCTTCTTCAGATATTGTGTCTTACAGATTGTTACAGTTTTACACTAAGACAATATTAATTATACTTACTGTATTGTCATATACGTTTCTATTTTATTTTTATTATTATTTTACTTTAGGCTTCTTGCAAAAATATTTTTGACAAAAAAAATTAAGACAAGAAACAGAATGAGGTCAAGGTCCCTTGCCATTTAATACAGACCTACTAATGTTTATGCACTACTGTTCTAGCGCCCGTTATTGTAACGGGCTTAATGTCTAGTTTATATATATTTATCTAGTTGTAACAGGATTGGATCTCTCACAATGAAAGAAAGCCACAGCATTTTTTAATGCATCTTTCGTTGCAAGTGCCTTCCTAAATAACCATTATGGCATGAAATTACAGAAACACGCTCACACGCACATATGTAAGTAATAGTAGAAACGACAATAAACCAACAGCTGGTGTCCCAGGTGGGAAAACCCAATTTAATAGCAGTGTCATGAGAGGTTTGTAGCAACTAATAGCCTTCAACAGTAACTTTGTTGGGAGATGTGGGTCTTATGCTGTGTCCACATGCTGTCCAATTATTAAGAGCTCTGAGTTGTGACATTTCACCTTCCCAGTTCACTACGTTCTTGTGGGTTTCTGGTCAGTCTGTTTAGAGAAATGTGTGGTCATTGTTGATTTTTCACTTTGAAAAAATAAATTAAAGATAAAGAGCATTTTTTGTGAAAATAAAGAACAAAATAAACATATTAAATATGAAATGCTTTGCTCTAAATGCAATTTAACCAAATTCAACAGGTTATATGTTTTATTTTAAACAACTGACTAAGGTGAAAGGTTAGAATTATGATACAACTCAAACAATTCAAATAACATTAATACATTTTATTTATATAGCACCTTTCAATGCTGAAGATACTTATTTAAACAGCAGGTTATATGTAACATTGGGTACAAATTCACAATTCAGGTAGCTTTGGTTTCTCCAAATTGTCCAACTTGTAGCTCAGAGCTTGTGGAACATTCACGTGGAATTTCAATATCGTAAACTCAGATTTCACAGCATTAGGTCACAAGATGGTAGAATGAGTGTTTGCTGTTTTTTTATAGTCTGTTGGATAAAAGAGACAGACTGGTGGACAGAACCTCACTAGGATTACAGGTCTTCTTCTGGGGCAGCTACTACCTGACTATGGAAAGGAAACAGGTATGTGATTCTTTGTGCTCACACAAACACTGTCCGCCGGTGTACCTGATAAATCAGCCTCTTTAACAGTCATTTGTTGGAGAATATACTATTTAAATGTTATCACTTGCATGAAATAGCTAATAAAATCCTGTGTCTATGCAAACGAGATCAGATGTCCAAAAATGTAACCAATTTAAGCCTGTATTAAAAACATTTTAGTTCATTTGTACAAGAAGCAATAATTGAGCACATTTACTTATAGCATACACTGTATACATTAGTGACTAAAACAAGCACCCATAAAATTTTCAGATTACAGTGACCACCCAATGACATTTATTTCCATATAAGAATAAAGCAAATCTGGCAAATTCTTACTAACAGATAAGCCAATAAATAATTAAATAATTTTTGTAAAATATAAACATTTAAATAAATTCATTTACATTTTTTTGTTATTCATCACTTGTGTTTTACCTTCATTTTTTTTAACATCGACTATTTTTTGGGCTATGCACCATATACATTTGGGGGTTTAAAAAATTTAACTGAAAACAGGATAAATGTAAATAGATAATTCTGAAATTCAAACAAGTGTGTTATATAAACAATATCAAAATTTCAAAAAAGTGAAAACCCATATTTTTAGCATTACTGTAATTTTTTTGTTGTTTACATCATTAAACAAATAATGTCAAATAATCAATTCTTTGCTTGTATCACTTTTTCAAAACGAGACATGGGACAACAGTCAAGTGAATTTTAGAAAATAATCAGTACAAAAATTTATTGTAAGCGTTTTTAAAAGCATCTCATAAATGATCTACTTGGGCTTTTGATACCAGTTCTCGTAAGTTACTGTCATGCTTCGGTTCCTGCCTTGGAAATCGTTGCCTGCAAAGCCAGTTAGCACGTTAGTCACGGCTGTCTGGATATCTTCTATTGATGCAAAATGGATTAATCTTCATTGTATTTTTCATTCCTGGATAGATAAAAAAATATAAAAGGACACACAAATGTGAGAACAGAAAGGAGAATCCAGGTAGTCTGCTCTATCTGCAAAGACTGAATAGTAAATATAGCATTTGGCAGTGGTTATATTAAAAAATCTACTTGTGAATCATAAAACTCTCAAATTCAGAGTAGCGTGTAAACCTAACCTGAAAATTTCTGATATTCTGGTGGGAATTGGAATACCAAGAGAAATCCATTGTAATGATGAGAATGTGTGAAATTTAAACAAACTAACTGGGCCAGGTGCTATGAGGCATCAAAAGCAATCACTGTGACACCATACCTCTACTAGTCAACCTATTAATTTTATAAAGTTTTTCAAAAATACTTTCTGGAAACAAAATGCTTTAATGCATTTAATTGTTGATTCTTATAATTTTTATCCTAATCTCTAATGAATATTCTTGCTCCTTTTCTGGTTATCACTAATCACGGAATATAAATGTAATAAACTAATAATTCTCTGATAAAGACGTGGTGTCTTTGTATGGTATTTAGCACCCCTGATTCACAGTACTACAGCAGTACGTACAAATACCATCTTGTGTAGATTTCGCATGTTTTTTCGATTTCTGAGCTCTTCAGTTCTCTTCTGACATCTCATTAGCCTGTTAGGTTAACTGAGGACTCTAAACTGGCCCAGTATGACTGGGTGTAGTTGGACTGGTGTCCTCTTCAGGCTTATTCTTGTTTTGTGCCAGATGGTTCAGTATAAGATCAAGATTTCTGTGATTCTAAATTAAGGAAGTTTGTTCAATGATAGATGGATGTGATAAAGACCTTAGGTGGATTGAAATGCAAGGGACGTCTTTGCTCACAAAATTCATGGTGCCACAGTGATGTATGAAAGTTGAGATTAACATTTTTACAAAGGAAACAATGGATTAATTGGCAAAAAACAAAAGAAATAAACACAATTATACAGGTTGTTTGATTAGAATTATAATTGTTTAAATGAAATGTCATCATGTAATATAGCTAATTAAATGCGCCATTAAGCAAGCTACTTGAGCTCAATGTTCCAATTCTACAGTCCTCTTGAGAAAAGTCCTTTCAGCACTGCATTCAGGGTTGTCATGCACCAGTGCACTTCTGCATAAACTGTGATGCCACTCGTTTTTATCCCTAATTTGTTTAATTGAGTACATTTTACACTATACTTAAAATATAAATGTTATTGGAAAAACAATGCAAAAAAGCATATTCACTAAACCTAATTTCACACTATACTTAAGCAAAAAACAGCTCTGAACGCAGAATACACTCATTGTTAAAGAACAATTTGGGGTAGCCATTCAGTCTAATCTACATGCCTTTCATTTGGAGGGTAAATTATTGTTCTTTTACAAAACCACACAATACAAACATCTAGAAAACAACCTAACCCTGTACATCCAGTGAATGAGGCAAGATGTGGATCCAGGGCTTTGGTTGTCATTCTTTAGACATCTTAAGTGCTGTTTAAATGTTTTTGTTTGTGCATCATATTACTTAGCTTTCAAAAAATAAATTTTACTTTTCTCTGTGTTTTGTGATCTTTTTTTTTAATTAAGCAAAGGTAAGGAGTAGAAAATTGCAGATAACTTTACACAAATTGATAAAAGAAAGAAACAGATGGTGTACTCCAGTTGGGATAGTTCTAAATCTGGTTAGGACACTCCACTGCCTGACCTAAAGTAGTTTTGAGAGCTTCATGGAAGGTCTTTTGGAATTCAAAAGAAAATAGAAAGGAAGAAGTCAGGTTTGGTGCTGGTAAAATAAAAAAGGAAAACAATATTCATCTTAGTAATAGCCAATTGAGAATGGAAACATAAAGGGAGAAGGAACCAAGAAATTACAGTGATCCCTCGCTATATCGCGCTTCGACTTTCGCGGCTTCACTCCATCGCGGATTTTAAATGTAAGCATATCTAAATATACTCAGCAAAAAAAGAAACATCCTCTGACTTTCAACTGTTTTTACTTTCAGTAAACTTAATGTGTAAATATTTGTATGAACAGTAAAAGAGTCAACACCATAAGATATAAACTAAAAATGTTTCACAATGTGTCCCTGAATGAAGGGAGGCTCAAAATCAAAAGTACCAGTCAGTATGTGGTGTGGCCACCAGCTGCTTGAAGTACTGCAGTGCATCTCCTCCTCATGGACTGGACCAGATTTGTCAGTTTTTGCTGTGAGATGTTACCCCACTCTTCCACCAAGGCACCTGCAAGTTCCTGGACATTTCTGGGGGGAATGGCCCTAGCCCTCACCCTGCGATCCAACAGGTCCCAGACGTGCTCAATGGGATTGAGATCCAGGCTCTTCCACTGCGAGGATGATCAGCTGTCCTTCCTGTCTCCCTGTAGTGCTGTCTTAGGCGTCTCACAGTGCGGACATGGCAATTTATTGCCCTAGCCACATCAGCAGTCCTCATGCCTCCCTGCAGCATGCCTAATGCACGTTCACGCAGATGAGCAGGGACCCTGGGCATCTTTCTTTGGGTGTTTTTCACAGTCGGTAGACAAGTCTCTTTAGTGTCCTGCGTTTTTAGAACTGTGACCTTAAATGCCTACTTTCTGTAAGCTGTTAAGGTCTTAACGACCATTCCACAGGTGCATGTTAATTAATTGATTATGGTTAATTGAACATGCATGGAAAACATTGTTTAAACCCTTTACAATGAAGATCTGTAAAGTTATTTGGATTTTTAAAACATTATTGTTGAAATACACAGTCCTGAAAAAGGGACTTTTTTTTTGCTGAGTATATATATCACGGATTTTTCTCTGGTTCGCGGATTTCTACGGACAATGAGTCTTTTAAATTATGGTACATGCTTCCTCAGTTTGTTTGCCCAGTTAATTTCATACAAGGGATGCTATTGGCGGATGGCTTAGAAGCTACCCAATCAGAGCATGTATCACATATTAAATAAAACTCCTCAATGATATACGATATGCTTCCCGCGTGGTGCTTGATTGTTTGCTTTTCTATGTCTCTCTCACTCTCTCTGCCTGCCTGAGGGGGTGTGAGCAGAGGGGCTGTTTGCACAGATGCTGTTTGCCTAGAGGATACGGATGCTCCTCTACAAAATGCAGGTTTATCGCGATGCTTCGGCATACTTAAAAGCACGTATTGATTTTTTCATTGTTTGCATTTATCTTGCTCTCTCTCTCTCTCTCTCTGACATTCTCTGCTCCTGACGGCGCTCCTTTGAAGAGAAGATATGTTTGCATTCTTTTAATTGTGAGAAAGAACTGTCATGTCGGTCTTGTCATGGAGCACAGTTTAAACTATTGACTAAAGGGTGTTATTTCATGTCTAGAGGGCTCTAATAATGTTAACAGTGTGGGAGAGTTTATAAGGGCTTAAAATATATAAAAATAACCATACAAACATATGGTTTCTACTTCGCGGATTTTCACCTATCACAGGGGGTTCTGGAACACAACCCCCGCGATCGAGGAGGGATTACTGTAATTTGACAGTACTTGAGATAACAGAGTACTGTACTAATTAATTTTTTTTCAGTGTTCTTAAATAAACTTGCCATTGGAACAGTATATAAGAGAATGGAATTATGATAAAGATATTTTAAGGAGAGAAAGGTGGATCTAGACTTAATTATTTTATAACCAGACAGACCCTCAAAGGACCTAAATAGATTAAGGATGTGTCAGAGTTCAGAGGAGAAGCTGCAAAGAAAAAAACAGAAGTCATCAATGGATGGACCTTTCTCTGAGGGATATCATGTATAGATACTGCAGTAATAGGGGCAAATCAGATACAATTTATGAAGGACAATGGTGAAAATGTCAATAGCAAGAGTGAAAACTAAAGGGTGCACATAACAGTCGTGTCTGGAACCTTTCTAAATGCAAAAAATGGGTGGTGTCTTAATTAGAATATCTGACTGATGAAGAGTTAAAGTAATGATTGGTCATGCTGAACCTGCCTGTGTCTTCATTTAAAGGTCACATCACCACGTTCTTCACACTACAAATTTGTCATTGGATCTTCTAGCACATGAGGGCCTCATTGAAACCGTTGATCTACAGTGATCTAATAAAACAATTTATTTTGGACTTTTGGAAGACTTAGAGAAGTATGAAAAGGTGTCAGGTGGTCATTGATTCATTTATATTTTTTGCTTTGATGTCAGTAATTTCTGGGTTTTGATTTTAAACTTTGCTGTTGTTCCAAAAAGTCCAAATCAAAAATAAATCAAAAACAAAACAAACCTGGCACTTGGCCTACCTAGAATTGAAACGAACACTGGAAGTTGTGGTATTTTAACCAACTGAAAGTTAAATTCGACTTGTACCACACCTGTATTTATTTCCAGTTACATCACAGGTATGATGACTGTAGTCACATGACTGGTAATTTACATTTTGTCAACAATAATCAGGACATTTAATATAAATTCAAATTGTTCTTAAATGAGTTTCAGTCAAGAACCTCTACGTAAACGAATGTTCATTATGCCAAATATAAAACCACATAACATTCTCACATCAACTTAAACTAGTTTTAAGATTTGGGATGCTGGAAGCAGCATAGGTTGTAATGCAGTAACCAGCAATAGATACCAATTTACATACAAATATGCAACTTGGAATACCACAGCAGCAAGCTTATATTATTCCATGATAAAGCATCCAGTTGAAATATGCTGCCTTGCAGAATGCCTCATAAATGCCGGCAAGGTTTATATGCCATAGTTATTGTTTATTTTTAGGATAATTTTGATTTTTCTATAATTAAAAATCTTGTCATTCTAGAGCTAGTTTAACATAATTGAAAAAAATGTTATTTTAAATTAGTGATTATAGGAAATGTACGGTGGCCCCGAGGGGCAAAGCGTGGAAATACAAACATTTTTAAAAAATTGCATAAAATTATTCTCATTTTACACAGAACCATGGTTTCTGCATTCTACAACAGTTCAAAGGTCACTCGGGTGCTATTGTACTGCATAAGAGAGTATACCCTGTATATACATTTGTGTTTCATTATTTGTTTAGTGGACACATAGTCTCCCTAAACCAACACACAGATTACAAGGGTACAGTATTATTGCTTTGGAATTTCTAGAATTATGGCAGGAAAAGCAGGGGAGTGACTTGTCCTGGGTCACAAACTGGGTCAGTGGTTTGAAGCACATTAACCACTGTATGCAGTGTCCTTTGCTGACTATCCTAAAACTATAATTAAAATTTGAAATATTGACAGATTGCTTATTATCCCTATCTTATCCCCATTACTTTGATTTTATTGTGTCAACTTCCATGCTTGCATTATTTCAAAGGCAGCTTGTGGTGCCACATAGTAAAAATGTACACTGCATAAAATACTTCCAACAAAAGCAATGTTAATAATCTGTTTCACAATTGAATTTGAGAAATTTTGCATTACAAAAGAAATGAAAGGTCAAGGAAAGAGATTATGTTAGGGGCATTTCAAAATAGAAGTGCTCGGTGCTTCCTTTTGGCATTTGCCTTGCCTACTGTTTTAGCATGGGGTCCTGGTCAATAAGCAATTAGTATTTTATGGCAAAATGTAAGTGGTGGTGTTAATAGAGGTTTGTAGGTACATGGACAAAAGGGAGAGAAGATGATTTTTATGGCACTGTAGAACCATGTATAGCAAACAGAAGTCAATTTTTATGACCGTGATAATTACACGCCCTCTAAATACCCATAGAAATTTCATTTAACAAGAAAGACACAATTAGCCCCTACATTAGTTCACTAACAAAGGGAACACCACATCAGCTGAAAAGTATATCCTGAACAAAAACATTCAGGTCTGTTACCCTCTTAAAATGCTGAATAAAAGTGCATTCTTTTTTTAAATGTTTTGGTGACCTCTACATACAATGAATGCTTCGCTTGTAAAGCTGTTCTAGTTGTCTTCTTTTTTAGCTGCCATACCCCCTTAGCTTTTTAAGCTTGGCCATTTTTACTTCCATATAAAGATGTTACAACTGAGTCTAACTTCTTAAATTAGGATTTGCTGATATACTGTGTATTGGGATGCACTAAAAGTGATATAATAGCTTTGGCACATGGAATAAAAGTTATGTGGTAGAGAATAGTATTTTTGAGACTGTTAAAAACTCAATTGTTATTTTCGAAAAATTAAGCGAATATGATTGGTACATTTTGTTGGGCTAAATGTCCTATTCTTGTCAGAATTGTACGAATGTTTTGATACTCAGTTTGAGAATATTGATTCTTCCAGTGAAAGTAAAATTAAGGGACTGTGATCTGTTAATATGTTGGATGTTTTTCATCATTTACCAAAATTGTGTTAAAAGAGATTTTTATATTTTGGTGTATATTTAAACCAATCTGATACAATTAAAGAGAAGTGGTCTAGCCTGGTCTAGTGGTCATGAGAATTTACCAGAAAAAGCATGGTTTTAATCAAATTAACTTTGATTCTAGACATTCATTGCAAATGTAATATTAATGGCAAATATGAATACGAGTCTGAGATATAAAGCACCATGTAATCTGCATAAAGATATATTTTCTGTTCAGCCTCCTTCTTTATGATTCCTTTTATTTTTGACCACTTCTGGAAGTGGGTAGCTACTGGTTCTGTAGTATTCATATAAAGCATTAAGTAATAAGAGTCACCTTTCCTGGTTTCACTTTGTACAATGTAATAAGACAAAACACAAAGAAATAGTTCTGGGGCACCTTGAAGGCAATTCAAGATGTTAAAAAAATGTGATTGAGTCTTCCTAATTTCTTATTCAGAATCTTCAAGATGGCATCATTTCCTGTCTTGAAGCATTCTGGGATGAAGAGGAGGATGCAGATGAGTTGACCCCTGAAATGACATCACAGATTAAATTGTTTCAGTCTTCCTTTCTACTGTGGGGAAAGGAGATGAGAGAACGTTATTGCACAGTGCCACCTCCTGTCCTGGTCAAATTACACGTCCATAAGCTGTTCCCACAGCACACGCATGTGACAACATTTAAGTAATCCAAGTTAACATTATTAGTACTGTTTGAGGATTCTGGACTAATGTAAAGACAAAGTTGACCTTAACACAATCCAGAAATAAAAAGAACTATCATGTAATGGTTTTTAATAACACAGATATCTGGTACAGATTTGATGGCATTGTAAAATTCAATGCGCTTTACACCTGCATGAAAATAGCTTACAGTGCAAATTAAGCAGATTATGTAGCTACACTCACCTCCTTGAACATTATGTGAAATGGAATTCCTGTTTTACAAGATATTTATATACAGTATAATTTGGAAATATATATGTGTCACCCAAGTAACGAAATTCTTCTTAAGTCAATGGCTGTATTGCGATTTAAGGAATTAAAGTCTCTTTACAGGTTATACGAATACAGTATAACCCATTTTCTTTCCAAAATGTACTCAATCACAGCATAATATATAATACAAATTCTACTGGGAACAAAATTATAATTTGTAAATAACACTCCTCTGTTTAGATAAATTGATTTTTTTTCAGTTCAATAAAGAACCATCTTTTGTGTGTACATGTGTGAATTTATGCTGCAGTGAATTGTTGTCTTCTTCAAGATTAGTTCTTGCCTTGTGCCTCACAATGCCAGGTCAGACATGGGGCACTTTGCAACCCCATACTAGTAATATGGCCTCGGAAAAAGGATGGTTCAAATTACCAGATACTGTGCATTTTTGTAATTGTGTTGCACACCTTGGAGATGGCAGAACATGTGCACTTTCTATTAAGAGTGAAAAATAACAGACTAAGAAGTGTAAGTAAAAGATCAAGATTAATTTTAATATTAAAACAGGTAAGGCTAGTAAATAATAAAATCAAACCAACTACTAAACGTCTCATCCCAAAACAAATAACAAGAATCTGGAGCAGAAATGAATACTTAAATCATTTTCTACAGATCATGGTATTTTCTTTTAATATCCCAAGACTTGGATACAAAGTTATGTGCCTCCATCTTTTATAGGTGGGTAACGATGATATATCACATCACATAACCTTCATGTGACATGGATGGTAACAAGCATAGTCGTAAGCAACATTAGAGTGACTATGCAAACGTTATTACAAAATTGTGACAAACAGAGATTAAGAGTGGATATAACTGAAGTGTTTAAAATTATGAAAGAAGTTAGTTGCATAGATTCTGTATTTGTCCTTAGGGCAACCATAGACAATGTTTCATTCCAAATTTAATTGGATCCCCACCCTGGGCAGTGAGTACTGTTGACCCCAACCTATCAATGTGAGGTATCCTTGCTAGTAAGTTTTAATAAAAATTAACAAAATATTCCTAATATTCTAAACAAATAAAACTATGTATAATGCAGTTTCT
Source organism: Polypterus senegalus (assembly GCF_016835505.1). Taxonomy (NCBI): domain Eukaryota; kingdom Metazoa; phylum Chordata; class Cladistia; order Polypteriformes; family Polypteridae; genus Polypterus; species Polypterus senegalus. Next base: position 185,576,162 of record NC_053157.1, read on the forward strand.
TCAATATACAAAGAGGATCAAGAAATTAATCTAAAACAATGATCAATGATCTTTATTTGCTTCATTTAAAATATTGAGCCCACAATCTTCTGTTTTTCTGATTTTTTACAGTTTTAATATTTTTTCGGTCCCTTTCGTTTCTTTTATGAATATTTTCGTGGAAAAACCTGTTTTTCTAGTGAGAAAATTATGTTTGACATTCTTTTTCATTTTGACCGTGGAGTGATTCTGAATATGATTTTGGTTCTGTTTCTGTTTTGATTGGGCATTTTTTGTTGAAGACATATGAATTCTCAAAAATAATTCAAGTAGTGGAGGGATAGCGAATTAACACATAATCGATGACCTAAAGAAGGAAATCTTTTATTTTCCAGTATGCTACATGTGACAGTCGAAGTTTTTAGTAGTTGACCTTGGATACATCCTATGCCACTCCTTTTGCATGCATTTTGCCTCTATTCCCTCCTTTCATTGCCCATATATATGCAAATTTAATCATTCTTTAATCATGTTATGGGTTGAACAGTGGGAATAAAAGAAGAAATCCTACTAGAGTATTTTGCTGTACTATTATGGAACATGATTTTCCAAAAAACGTGCTCAGTGCTCCCAAGTTTTTGCCTTTTTGGTATTAGGGCCTTAGGTTTTATTTGGTTGTTCTTTTATTATTTTGTTTTTTTGGATTCTTGTTTTGTATGTTTATTTTCCCTGATTTTTGATCCTGATGTTTTTTTTTTCCTTTGGTCACTGTCTGTCTGTAACTTTGCCTTTTAGGTGGTACACCTAAACAAAATACAGAGTCCTTTTTATCTGATTGACATGGCTTCTGTTCTATGCTGTTTGCCCGTGTCTGTACCCTAACCTAGACAATGCTGCTAGCCATGCTTTACAAAACAGTATCACATACTGCAGGTCTATGGCACACCTTTTCCTTTATGCAAACTGGCCATATGTGGCTGCACTACACATCCTGCTTCTAAGGTGAACACCTAACATACAGCTGGCACAACATTCCAAAATGGAACCATGCTGTATCTGCTGAGATGCCAGTCACTACTAGAGGAAGTTCTAAGCTGGTGTCCATGGATGAACCATAGGGAAATCCTGAACCCTGGAAGTGATTCTTGGGTGGAAATGATGGAGATTATAGATTCCACACACTAGGAATTCAATGTGGTATTAGTTGGTGAGTTTGGAGCAACCGCTAAACTAAAAGTGGAAGGAGAAGTCAAGGTCACAGATTTGTCTGATATTGACAAGTCACTAACTTAACTAACAAAAATTATCTAATATCTGTTATAGCTGGTAAAGCCTGCAGATTTGCAATTCATTGTTAACAAGAAAAATGGTGCACAGATGAAATGCAGTGTTTTAAAATATATGATTTTTTTTGCACCATATACAGACATACTGTATCATGGATTGCTTTTTTAAGGTCAGATTGACTTGCAGTCTAAGCAAATGACAGTACTCACCGCTACCATATTTAAAACCATAAAAAAAACTTGAGCAATGAAGAATGTCCTTTGAAACTCCTGGGGCAATTCCCTTGGTCTCCACTTCAGGTTTTCTTCCAATACTAAAGCACAGCTTAATTTTAAAGGGCTAAGTAACGCCAAGGATTCCTAAAACATCAAACTTCATATACCAGTTCCTTCTATCTATTTTTATGCCTTTGGAGTTATTGCTTCCATGGAGCCCCTTATAAAGGTAAGCATTATCACTCTAGCAGTAATTTGCCAAGCCTGGAGTTTTATGCAGTGGCAGTCGTCACCTAGCATCACATCACAACAGTACCTGTTTTTCAACAGTTGGTTAAAGACAAATATCACACTTGTTTAGAAATATTTCATATTATAATAGACTGCAGACACACACTTGATTTACCAAGGAATACTTTTCAAAACGTAAAATTATAAACCCTTAAATCTTAGCTAAGTGAAAATTTGGAAAAACATTATATGAAAAGAAATGAGAAAGCTTTGCTGTGTTAAAGGGAATGTTTTCCTCAAATGTAATATTTTTAAGTACTTATATCTTTTGTGGTTTATATAAAAGGTACTTTTTTTGATTGGTAATATAACTTAGGAAAATGAATACATTCAGTTAAATGTGCTTTATTCCTATAGTTCTGCACATATATCAAAATTGCTGCTGTTCTAATTACTACTACAATAAGTAAAAAGCAAACACAAATCTCATATGAAATATAAAAGTGAGATTGGTATGATCGTAGTCCCTGTTTGCTTATGAAATTGCTAAGTGGAAGTTATCAAGATATATTGCTTTTTGATGGCCAGAAGATAACAAAAAAAGATTACAGCTCTGTGTATTCCGTGGCAGTACCTCATCCAAGTACTGTACTAACTAAGCCGGGCCTGCTTACTTTTTAAGGTGATATAATACCTGGAATATTCAGGTGAGTTTGTCCAAAGGCAAGAGAGGCCCTCTTTACACTTCACTTTAGAACATTTTAGTTGAGGCTACACACAGAGAGACACATAAGCAGACAAATAAAAACAAATAGCACTATAACTTAATAAATCAAGTCTAAAAATAACAAACAAATAACACTATAACTTAATCAGGGCAAATCTATTATTAATAATAAACAACAGTATCAGAGTTGCTGTATAGAATTTTCTGCAGCATTGCTAAAGTTTGTAATGTATCATCTGTTGGAATGAAACAAGCAATGCATGTCATTAGTATATGAATAACAAAGTGCTTTCAAATAGAATATTAGAAGCACCTCAAAGATTGCTATACTAAATGTCACACAAATGAGCCTACTGACAGATTTCCTGTTTAACAAGAGGTATAAATAAAAGCTGCAAATATAAACACTGCTCTAGGAATTTCTACATGAAATGACACACATTTCATATCACAGTAAGACAAATAAAAATTAAATGAGATTATCTATTATATAATAAACAGTACAGTCCCTGTGTGTGTTTGTGTGTGTATGTGTCTGGTCCCTCCAAGCAATCTAATTAGTCAGCCTACCTTTGGTCAGTTTCACTTTGGTTGCTCAGTCAAATGCAATTTACAGAGAAAACACCAGACAGGTTGAGGCAAATAAGTATACCGAGGGAAGACTTTGGAGGAACGCTGAGAGTCACCTTCAAAGTATTTGCAAGAATACAAATGATGTTATCACGGCAGGTAATGGGGGACCATCTACCATTGGTGGTAGTCAGAAAGCAAACAGGTGGTGAGCAAGGCACATTGAAATGATAGTCTGAGAACAGGTATTACATGAACGTGATTGAGAGAGGAAGTGCCAGGCAAGAGAGGTTGAGACAAGGATACTGAATAATAGGCATAGGAGCATAAGAAATTTGGCAAATTAGTGGAAACCAATAAGTCCACCAAACCTGTTTGCTTAGCTAATAGTTAGGCTATCCCATAAACACTGATGGTACATGTAAGGCAAGAGATATCAAATTTCAGATATTTTTACACTTATTCTAGTAACCCAATAAAGCACATAAATCTGATACATACTGCAGTACATCCTGTTAGGGTCTGTGTGGTTGGGGAATAATAGGAAGCCATATGTTGTGTTTGAGACTGTACTACATATTGTGGGCTCACTCCTATGGGTTTGCAGTGACAGCAGGCTCAGTTTTTGATGTCCCCACCTAAGAGGGTCAGGTAAACCCACGACCCAAAAGTGTTACTAAGGGACATGGAAATATCCACAGAAGTACTTATGAGATGAGGCCTAAACAGAGAGAGCTTTTCAGCAGCAGGCTAATGGACTTTGAGTTAGCAGGAGGCCCTACACAATTGGTGGGAAATACAGAAGGGCCTGGAGATGTGAAAAGGGAGTATGTTCTTATTGGCTTGAGATGGGAAAGCATTTTAGGCACCCACTCAGTTTGTCAGAGACTTTGAACCATTTAGTCAAGGCCTAGGAGGCCAACAGTTTTATTGTTTTGTCCCTTTTATGTTGATACTTTGAGTTCTCCCTTGTATTATCGCTGCTTACATTTATTAATTGTGTAGTAAACCACCTTATGTAATAATCCAGTCTCTACAGGGTCTTTTCTGGATTCATGGATACATTAAGAGTGTCCACTTACTCGACCTAACTTATCCATTTATGGGCCATTTTGTGCAAAAATACAGCAGCACAGAACATGAAGAAGGAATTATTGTAACTGTGGACATCACATCACTGCATCAAAGTGCAAACTCACTCAGAGTTGTCAACCAACATAACATGCATAACTTGCAGAAGCATACAGGTAGACTAGGATTACATGCAAATTTCCTGCAGTTATCAGGAAATAAACTTGGACTTGTGAAGCAGCATAACCATTGCTAATGTGCCCCCTGTGAAATGGCGTAACCATTGCAAGTGTGCCACCAACATTGATTCTATACATTCATGAATTTTTATTTATTTGAAAAAGGCCATTTGTTATATAGGGTGGGTATTTTGGTAAAACCAGAGCAACCAGGAAACTGCTTTCAGAGTCAAACTCTGAAGCAATCTGATACCCACTGGTGTTTTAGCTGAAAAGAAGATTGTATTAAAAGGACAAATTACAACTGTTTTTTGCTGCTTTGAATTGAAATTTCAAGTTTACAGGCTGTAATAGTCAGTGTCCACTATATTTCAAAAACTATTCTAAAGTATCTTTCCAAATAGAAAATTTCAAGAATGAAGTTGATATTTTACTTGAAAGAAGATCATTTTTATAACCTCCAGTTATAACCTTCAGGGGCTGTATGCTTTCCTACTTTTGCATGGTCTTGTTTACCATAATCTTTTCTTGCATTATATTCTGTGCTTTGAATTAGCTTAAAAAGATACTAATTCACACACTGATGTGTTTCTCTGTTTAAAAATATACTGTGTGAATATTAAAGCAGACCGACTGAAGGGGAATTCAGTTTTACTGAGCAGGTGGTTTTGAAATCCAAGATGGCTTTGATAACAGAAATGTTTTTGCCTTGGCATTACAATCAGGGTCAAATATGTGTGTTCAATATGGATTTGCTTGTTGCAGATGTTATGGATTCCTGACTTCCATCGCACTGTGGCCTGTCTTATTTTCATCGTCTGAGCATCAGAGACGGCAGGCTACAACCTTGGGCCCTTTGGCTGCTTAATCGCACTGTGACAGGGCAAGAATAATTCACAAGTGGAGCTAATCAAAGGTGAAAAGGGAGAATCAGTAAACGTCGTATCCTTTTGCCACTTTCATCAATCCGACTAACTGAATTTGAGCTAAAGCTGGGCAAATTTTCTTGGAAGGGAAATTAATATGTAACACATCTGAGGCTTGGTGTGGGCCTCTGAAATTGGAAAAGTCTGCATTATATCAGAGTGCGATTATTGGGAAGACAATTGGGCCCGTCTGTGTAATCAGAAAACAGTGAGGTGTATATATCTTATGATGGCACTGTGACCTAGCAGGCTTGGTCTGAAGGAAATTTCTCTCCTTTTTTCAATTCTATCAACAGGGCTATTCTCTACTGCCTGTTTCTGTTGCCCACACATAACAGCATCAATTCAATTATCACAGAAAGTGGATACATATTCAGGGCATGAAGAGACTGCAGGGCAGAGCAGGAGGAAAAGGGACAAAGAAATCCGCATTTACCCAATAATAAGTTTCATTTGGAGTAGGTTTGAAAACAATTCTCTCCTGCATTTGTCCCTGTCAGATCATATTACCTGCAAATGAAGTTTACAAAATATCAATTCAATTTCAATAAAGAGCCCTGAATCAAAACACACGGGGGTTGAATTTACCAAATCATAACATTTGAGGGGACCCTGGTGGCTTCCAAATATTTTCCAGTCAGAGGTAATCAAAAGTAGAGCGGGCAATGCTAATTCATTCAATTTCATCCTCTTTACTTGCATCTGTTCCTCTATAACCATGTTGTCTACACTTCCAGATCACTGGGGATAGAAGGCCAAGAAAAAGACTACAGGTTTTGGAGTTCATTTGTCATAGCTGCTGTCTCTGTTACAAAAGGTTAATATATATTGTATATTGTCTGGATATGTATATGTAATGATGTGCTTGTTTGTATATTAATTTACAACAGGCACAAAGAATATTGGGGAAATGTAAAAAATAATTACTGTATTTCAGAAAACACACTATAATGATCTCCTCTGGCAGAATAATAGCAGAAAAAACATGTTTGACTAAAAGATAATCTATAGGTGACCCAAAGTCTTTTATGTCTTATTCAAACTCAACACGTCCAGACAGAAAGTTCTGATTGCTTTCCAAGAAGGAACTTAAAACATTTATCTTAAATGTACTTATATTTTCAAATTTATGAATTATGTGTATTGTCACAGAGACACAATGTTTTGGCTTTCTCATCAGGCATGTATGTGTATAGGTACATTGTACGTATAAGGTTATGCTATAGAAGGAAATATTTACTAGTTTCCATTAGGATTATTTAGGAATCTCCCCAGTGTGTAGATATTTTTTAAAAATATGTGTCAAGGTTTGATATATGTACTCTCTAACTTCCTTAAGCACTGCTCCTGGTGATTTGTTAGATTTCAGCCTATTTCATCCAAGCAGTACTTCTCTTTCTCCAATTTCCAAATCATTCAGTCCATCCTTAGTTGTCCTTGCCAGTGGCAGCTGGTGAAAAAAATCTGGAGTGGGGATGTAATTATTTGGGGGGACAAACTGAAGCAGTACTTATCTATTATACAGTGCATTTTACATCTATCTATCATTTATATAGTGCCTTTTATATTTATCTATCTGGTCATTTTACATGCTCTAGCGCTCCTCATCCCCAAATTTTATTCTACACTTGCTGTCAGTCTGCCCAGTCCTATGCTTGTTTGCCAGACTTACCTCACCTGGGCACACACGTATACCTATATTTCATTAAACATAAATTTTGCCCTCCTTTCCTTCAGGCCTGAAAATGTCTCAGTTACATTCTGATTAAATTGAGTCATTTCACTAAGACTGCCAAGAAAATTTAGCCTCATGTCATTGTCTAGATTACCCAACCTTTTTTCTTTGATGGCATACCTTTTTGTAATCAAAAACATACCAAGGCACACCACTAGCTTACTCACCACAAGCACATATACAGTATATCTCATACTCTTGGTCAACTGACTACAGGAGAAGCTGGTAAAAAATCAGCTCTGAGGTCAGTTTTCACAGACACGACATTTAGTGAGCACTTTGGTGTCATCTCCAAGCTGCACGTCACTTTGACCGCCTCTCTCTGCCTCAAGGGCAACTCATATGCCCCCTATCCACTCGTCTTGAGAGACTCACTGGTGACCACACACTCAGGCAGATGGACTCTACCAGCTTGGAGTCTAGGTGACTGCAGCTGCTAATACGCTTCTCACATTTTTCAGAAAGATGTTTTAGGTCTCATATTTATTATACTTCACCTCATTATACTTCATTTACTCATCCTTTATTGAAAAAATATCTTTGGGTCCACTCTTGTCTCTTCTGCAATATTTCAGCTGCCTTTTATCTTTCCTAATAAACATTTTCACTGTTGCTCTCATGTGCCCTAAAGTTATTTTCTAACTTCTTTTTTAGTCCTTTACTTATCTATCATGGACAGTTTCTTGTTGCTTCTAAATCTGGAGTGGCTGGCCCAAGGTGGGGGATCCACTGTCTGCACATTTAAAAGCCTATCCCAATTCATCTTACCTAGGGTTTGCCGCCTGACTATGATCTTTGCCAAAACACTGTCAAATTTATTAAATTATGGTGATTAGATCACAGAGGTTCAATCACACATATCCGCTGAATCCTAATTAGTGGTGCCCTTTATATATATATATATATATATATATATATATATATATATATATATATATATATATATATATATATAGTAATAGACGCCTGGAGGAAGGAGGGACCGGGAGAGTGGCACTTCTCTTCCCTGGGTACCTGGACTGTCCTTGAACCCCAGAGGATAGTGCTTATGGCACAACAGGAAGTGCTGACGGGCCAAGGATGGTGTACGCTTGGAGTGCTTCAGGGTGCAAGGGCAGCACTGGGGAGTGCTGCTGGAAGTTTGTCATCAGGCACCTGGAGCACATCCGGGGCGTTGTAAAAGGAGCCGCCTCACTTCATTCGGGGAGCCGGAGTCAGGTGGAAGAGGACTGAGCTTGCGAGGCAGGAGTGAAGGTGGCCAAGGACTAAGTGAATATTGTAAATAGCTTGCACATAGTGCAAATAAACGTGTGTGTGTTTGAACATTGCAGTGTCGTGTCTGTCTGTGGCCAGGCTAGCTACTACAATATATATACATGGTGACGCACGAAAAACTAAACCGTTTCCGACTCCAATGTTGATATACATTTGTTAGCCCATACACGAAAACAAGCAAGGGGCTCAATTCTTTTTGCAGTTTGCAACTAACCCACTCTTACGCCACTTCTTCACCAACTCGTGAATAATGCTCTTTGCAGGTAGGTTTACGCCAGGAAACGTCTGTGCTGGGTGGCACGGTGGCACAGTGGTATATACTGTATAGTGTGTCGGGCGGTGGAAGGACAGACTGGAAACAGTCGGAATGTTGGGACACTGACCGGGTCGTCCAGTTTAATCATCGCGAGAAGTCCCGTACAGGGACTTCTTTCACAACAATCAGTTCTTTCAAAAGTCACAGGCTTCGGCATGCAGCTCGTTCCGGTATCCCGGCAGAAGCCATCTTTCTCTTTGCCGGCACTTCCTTTATAGTGGTATTTCCGGAAGGAGTGGGGTTAAGTGCCCTTGCCGGGGAGCTTCTCGGAGCTGTGGGGGAAGAGGAAGAACAGGACAAGGTCAGTGGTAGCCCCCCTCTCATCTCAGTGGGCTATTGTGTATTTTTCCTCTGCCCTTAGATTAGTCCTCTGATGCCCAAGCATGACACGGCCCCCACCTTAGCTCAAGCCCGGAGGGGCAAGCGGATCTCGCCGTGAGGTCGTGGATGCGGGAGAGGGCATACGCGTTGACATGTAAGGTGCCTTTATGGTGTATTACCTTAAAGTTATATTGTTGCAGGCTCAGGAACCACCTTGTTATTCTTGGATTTGATTCATAAGCAGCAGAGAGCCACTGTAGGGGGGCATGATCTGTGACCAAGGTGAATTTGCGGCCCAACAAATAATAACTCAGCGTGGTTACCACCCATTTAATGACGAGCGCTTCCCGTTCAATTGTGGCATATCTTCTCTCCCGGTCCAACAGTTTCTGGCTGAGATACATAATGGGGTGTGGCTCCTTCGAAGGCTTGGCTTAACACAGCACCCAGTATATGAGGCATCGGTCTGGAAATTAAAAGGACTAGAGAAGTCAGGTGATTTTAATATTGAAGCAGAAGTCAGGGACTTTTTTAAGTTACTAAATGCAGCAGCAACCTTGGGATTCCATACCACCGAATTAGGGGCATTCTTCTTTGTCAAATCCATTAGAGGTGCAGCTCACTTGGAGAAGCAGGGTACAAACCGGCAGTAGCACCTGGCCAAACCCAAGAAAGCCTGTACTTGCCTCTTTGTTAGCGGCCAGGGCCAGTTGCTTATGGCAGCTATTTTGGACCGCTGTGGTTTGATCTGTCCTCTGCCCACTACATAGCCTAGATACTTTGTGGATTTGTGGATTGATCCAGAGTCCGGCCTTGCGTATGGCCTGCAGGACTTCTCTCACATGCAGTAGGTGTTCTTCCCAGGTGTGGGAAAATATGATGATATCGTCAAGATAGGCAGCACTATAGGCATTATGGGGCTGGAGCAGTCTGTCCACCAGATGTTGGAAGGTCGCTGGAGCCCAAAGGGAAGAACTTGGTACTGCCAGTGGCCACTGGGGTACTAAATCTCGGTCAAGGGGATTTGTCAATATCCTTTCGTCATGTCCATGGTGGAACGGTAGCAGGCGTCTCCCAGACGCTGTAGCATGTCGTCCACCCAAGGCATAGGATAGGCATCGAAATGGGAAATTTGGTTAAGCCGGCGGAAGTCATTACAAAAGCACCAACTCCCGTCTGGCCTAGGAATTAAGAAGATCGGGCTGAACCAGGGACTGTGACGGGCCTCTGTCACGCACATCTCCAGCAACCGACCTATTTCTAACCCCACCTCTGCCCTCTTAGACTCGGGGAGTCGATAGGTACGCTCTCGCACCACTGCTCCTATGATAATATCATGGGATATGAGTGAAGTGCGGCCCGGCTGAGATCCAATGACCCCTTCCACCGAACTTATTATTTCTGCTATCTCGCACCTTTGTTTGGGAGTGAGCTTGTCCACACCAATCCTTTCCATTCGCATACTTCAAATAGGCCCTGCCAGTGGGGTAGGAGCTTGGAATGGCTTGTAGGGATGAGCACCATGACACAGTCACCGGGGCGGAACTCTCGAGGTGGGAGTTCCGGTTGTACAACTGGTCTGCGGACGCTCAAAACGATCCCTAAGCTTGGCAACATGCTACAGTAGAGGCCCCCCCCTCGTCTCGGCGGGCTAATGTGTACCTTTCCCCGGCCCTTACAGAAGTCCTCCGATGCCCATGCGTGACTAAATATTATATATATATATATATACTAATAAAAGGCAAAGCCCTCACTGACTCACTCACTCACTCACTCACTCACTCATCACTAATTCTTCAACTTCCCGTGTAGGTAGAAGGCTGAAATTTGGCAGGCTCATTCCTTACAGCTTACTTACAAAAGTTGGGCAGGTTTCATTTCGAAATTCTACGCATAATGGTCATAACTGGAACCTATTTTTTCATCCATATACTATAATAGACTTCTGCTCGATGGCCGTGGGAGGCGTGTTACGCCTCCCACATAATTTAGTGCCTGCCCATATAAGGCCGTCCGTCAGCGGCAATCCAATAGAAGCACTGCCGCTAAATATTCATGGGTGAAGGACTGTGCTTATGCAGAGGATGATGAGATGGTCAGGGTGGTGTTTAGCGCAAACTCAGCGAAACTGCGAGAGTAACTTTTAAGTGCCGGGTCTTAGCTAACATTAAATACAGCCGTGGACATCGCACGAGATTGCACCAGCACAGCTGGGAACCTTCGATGCATGTACACCGAGCGGCTCACGTGAACTGACGCAGTGCACACACAAAAAGCAACAGTTCCAAAGAGTGCTGAACAAAAACTGAATTACACAATTGAGAAGGCAGCAAAAAAATATGAAGCGTGTGACACATACAAGCATATTCATAAGTGCAGCTACTGCGGAAACAAAGCACACAGTGGAAAAAGTCAATGTCCCGCTAAAGGAAGACAGTGTAAAAAAAAACCCGTGCATGTAGTGTGTCATGTCTTAGATAAAGAGGAAGACGAGCTGTTTATTGATGCAGTAAGAAACGAATCGATGAATGAAACCTGTCATCTTTACAACGATTGACAAACACGGAATGTAACTTGAACACAACACATCCTACAAATACGAACCAGATTGAAAGAAATAATGATAATCAAATCCTTGATGACAGCAACACTCATAACACTCACAAAACAATTACTGTATATTGACAATCATGTTAGGTTATTTTTAAAATGTTCCCTTTTCTTTTTCATAACTACTTTAACACACTACTTCTCCGCTGCGATATATATATATATATATATATATATATATATATATACTAGCAAAATACCCGCGAAGTAATGCATCAAAATTTTTATTAAGAAGAAAATTAAACCTTTTATGTCAATAATTATTTGTTAAGGATCTCTTTGTATACCACATTGTGAGTTCGGCCCTCCGGTTGTAATATGACCAAGCTGTGCACTGAGCTTACTCTTGAGCATGCAACTTACAGTTGGCCATGTGAACAGTAATCTTGTTTCAAATCTCACAGCTTGGATTGCTGCTGTCATAATCGGGTTGAGTTTCATGGTTTGTTTCAATTACGACAGTATTTGCAGGACTTGTGTTGAAGTGACATTCGGCATCTGTCAAGCGTTGTAAGCATACAACCGGTTTCATCGATAACTTTACATCCAGCTTTTGAGAGTTTAAACATTCATAAACATCAAAGTGTCCACTACTGAAATCATCACCTGTCAATCTAAGATGTTTAAGAGGCATTGGTGGTTGTCAAAAGGTGTAAAATATTTGGCCATTTCGGTACACTTGAAAGCGACAACCGAACAATTCAGCGGCAGCCATCAACTCACATGCAGAACCATAGGTGAAGGGCTTAAGCATTTCACTCTTATAGTGCTCCTGTGTAGTATAATTATCTCCTGTACCATCATCAGTCCACACCTTGAACCTGTCCCAGTCATTCAATACATAAGACAGAATGTTCCTCCAGATATCAAGAGTGAGCCTGATATGGCCGTGCAATATGTAACAAAGAGAATGGAAAAGGTAGGTGCTATCTCCGGGCATGGAAACCACTCGGTAAGTGACAGTTCTTTGATCGATAGTGATCATCTCGATAGACATGGTAATGGAGGTACGGTTGGAATGATAAAGGAAATGGGTACCTAAGCAATGTAAAGTAAGTGTAAAATACCTATACAATAACTATAATTGTAATAAACAAACAATAAAACAGCGGAGAAGCCGTGGATTAAACAAAAAGGCTGTAGTTATCAGTAGGGAGACGTGAATCCCGTGGCGAAGCAAAGAAGGGAATGTAAAGACCGGAGCGACGGACGGTCTTATATAGGCAGGCAGCCAAAAACGTGGGAGGCATTGGGATGCGGGACCCAACGCCACTTCACACGGTGACCGAGGTGTAGGCTATGGACGTATATAGGTACATAAGTACTATTCAGTTAGCGTTGGGAACCCGTGTACCAAATTTCTTGAAGATGGGCCCATAAGTAACAAAGACTGTTGAAAAGTTCAATATGGCGGCCGACAGTGGCATCATACCACCGAAATAAGTATGTACATTGGTTTTGGTTAGTGCAGGGAAGCCACCTACCAAATTTCGAGAAGATGGGGCCATAAATAAGAAAGTTCAACATGGCGGACGTTGTTGACCGTTATGACCATTATGCATAGAATTTCGAAATGAAACCTGCTTAACATTTGTAAGTAAGCTGTAAGGAATGAGCCTGCCAAATTTCAGCCTTCTACCTACATGGGAAATTGGAGAATTAGTGATGTTTGGAAAATTCAATATGGCGGCCGACAGTGGCGTCATACCACCGAAATAAGTCCGTACATCAGTTTTGGTTAGCGCAGGGAAGCCACCTGCCAAATTTCGTGAAGATGGGGTCAGCCTTCTACCTACACGGGAAGTTTGAAAATTGGTGACGTTGGAAAGTTCAATATGGCGGCCGACAGTGGTGTCATACCATCGAAATAAGTAAGTACATCGGTTTTGGTTAGCGCAGGGAAGCTGCCTACCAAATTTCGTGAAGATGGGGCCATAAATAAGAAAGTTCAACATGGCGGACGTTGTCGACTTTTGTAAGTAAGCTGTAAGGAATAAGCCTGCCAAATTTCAGCTTTCTACCTACATGGGAAGTTGGAGAATTAGTGATGAGTCAGTGAGTGAGTGAGTGAGTGAGTCAGTGAGGGCTTTGCCTTTTATTAGTACAGTGGAACCTCGGTTTACGAGTAACTTGGTTTACGAGTGTTTTGCAAGACGAGCAAAAATTTTTAATAAATTTTGACTTGATAAACGAGCGTTGTCTTGCAATACGAATAGTATGTGGATACACTTTTTCTGCCAAGCGTCATGTAAATACAACTGAGCTGATGGTTCTTCTCTCTCTCTCCTTATCTCGCTCGCCCAGAGCGTCTCTCTCTCTCTCCTTATCTCGCTCGCCCAGCGCGTCTCTCTCTCTCTCTCCTTATCTCGCTCGCTCGCCCAGCGCGTCTGACTGTGTGTGTGTGCGCTGTAAAGTGCGAGTCCCCATCTTGCTCCCCAAAACACAAAGCTGAGTCTCAGTACTTTAACACCAGCTTTATTCAGCTTGAAACAGCAACAGCGCTGTTTTTTATTGTACCAGGATCTTTATAATGTTCCTTGTATGACCCATTGACGACAGGCGCTTATAGCATGTCTGCGATCTTTTTGGATGCGCTTATACGGCGAACTGCTACAGCGCTGGGAGACTGCGATTGCTTTGGGACGGTCTTCCGCGTGTTGTCTCGTTGGGTGGAATCCCACATGAGTTTAGAAACTCACACCAGCCATGATTCTTTTTAAAGGTAAAGTGCAGGTTAATTTGTATTATGTATTTTACTTTATATTTTGTATTAATCATTTTTATATGAATAGTTTTGGGTTGTGGAACGAATCATCTGATTTTCCATTATTTCTTATGGGGAAATTCGCTTTGATATACGAGTGCTTTGGATTGCGAGCATGTTTCCGGAATGAATTATGCTCGCAAACCGAGGTTCCACTGTATATTTATTAGTATATTAGTATATATATATATATATATATATATATATATATATATATATATATATATATAGTCAGGGATGCCAGGGGCAACGACCCGGCCGGGACAAATATATATTTGTGTGTATATATGTGTGTGTATATGTAGATATGTATATATACAAACCGGATTCCAAAAAAGTTGGGACACTATACAAATCGTGAATAAAAACTGAATGCAATGATGTGGAGGTGCCAACTTCTAATATTTTATTCAGAATAGAACATAAATCACGGAACAAAAGTTTAAACTGAGAAAATGTATCATTTTAAGGGAAAAATATGTTGATTCAGAATTTCATGGTGTCAACAAATCCCAAAAAGTTGGGATAAGGCCATTTTCACCACTGTGTGGCATCTCTCCTTCTTCTTACAACACAACAGACGTCTGGGGACCGAGGAGACCAGTTTCTCAAGTTTAGAAATAGGAATGCTCTCCCATTCTTGTCTAATACAGGCCTCTAACTGTTCAATCGTCTTGGGCCTTCTTTGTCGCACCTTCCTCTTTATGATGCACCAAATGTTCTCTATAGGTGAAAGATCTGGACTGCAGACTGGCCATTTCAGTACCCGGATCCTTCTCCTACGCAGCCATGATGTTGTGATTGATGCAGAATGTGGTCTGGCATTATCTTGTTGAAAAATGCAGGGTCTTCCCTGAAAGAGATGACGTCTGGATGGGAGCATATGTTGTTCTAGAACCTGAATATATTTTTCTGCATTGATGGTGCCTTCCCAGACATGCAAGCTGCCCATGCCACACGCACTCATGCAACCCCATACCATCAGAGATGCAGGCTTCTGAACTGAGCGTTGATAACAACTTGGGTTGTCCTTGTCCTCTTTGGTCCGGATGACATGGTGTCCCAGATTTACAAAAAGAACTTTGAATCGTGACTTGTCTGACCACAGAACAGTCTTCCATTTTGCCACACTCCATTTTAAATGATCCCTGGCCCAGTGACAACGCCTGAGCTTGTGGATCTTGCTTAGAAATGGCTTCTTCTTTGCACTGTAGAGTTTCAGCTGGCAACGGCGGATGGCACGGTGGATTGTGTTCACTGACAATGGTTTCTGGAAGTATTCCTGAGCCCATTCTGTGATTTCCTTTACAGTAGCATTCCTGTTTGTGGTGCAGTTTCGTTTAAGGGCCTGGAGATCACGGGCATCCAGTATGGTTTTACGGCCTTGACCCTTATGCACAGAGATTGTTCCAGATTCTCTGAATCTTCGGATGATGTTATGCACAGTTGATGATGATAGATGCAAAGTCTTTGCAATTTTTCGCTGGGTAACACCTTTCTGATATTGCTCCACTATCTTTCTGCAACATTGTGGGAATTGGTGATCCTCTACCCATCTTGGCTTCTGAGAGACACTGCCACTCTGAGAAGCTCTTTTATATCCAATCATGTTGCCAATTGACCTAATTAGTGTTTATTGGTCTTCCAGCTCTTCGTTATGCTCAAATTTACTTTTTCCAGCCTCTTATTGCTACTTGTCTCAACTTTTTTGGGATTTGTTGACACTGTGAAATTTTGAATCAACATATTTTTCCTTTAAAATGATACATTTACTCGGATTAAACGCTTGATCTGTCATCTACGTTCTATTACAAATAAAATATTGACATTTGCCATCTCCACATCATTGCATTCAGTTTTTATTCACAATTTGTTTAGTGTCCCAACTTTTTTGGAATATATATATATATATATATTGTTTCAAAAGCCACAATGAAACATAGCAAGGTTTGGGGCAGCCACCCATAAAATTTGGTTTCCTGGCGGCAAATCGTCTTTTTAAATGATAGCACTGTTATGCTCAAAACCGAGTCCAATACAGAACTGAGGGAATAGGGAAAAGGTGGAGGCTTTTAAATGGGGAAGACAGGAAGTGAAGTCAAAAGGGTCAGGCTCATGTAGGTCTTCTTCCATTGGTGTTCGCCCAGACATGACATTACAGGGGCTGGAGCCAGCAAGGTCTCCTTCCATTGGCTCGGTCCCGGAAGTGATGTCCAGAGGACCAGGTGGGATCTCTCGTGAATGGTCTGCAGACAAGGGAGAAAAAGAGTCAGTGCACTCTGCCACATCCCGGTATGTCTCGGAACTGCCCTTACTCAAGCCCCATTAGCTGCCTCCCATGCGCACGTGTGTGACAATATATATTAACCAGTTTTATTTGAAGGACCCCATATCTGACTATTTTTGACATTCACCTATGCACAGCATTTAATTACTGACCAAAGTGTTCAAGTCACATTGAATGTGGTCATTAAACACATTTTTTACTTAATTTTGCATAAAAGCTAGTATTGCATAAAACAAAATAAATTCATTCAGCTAAAGGAAGTCTTCAAATTTGAACGCACAGAAGTAAAGGTTTGGATGCAGGCCTTTCAACATCAAAATAACACTGCCGGTAGTAAGTTATTGACTGGGATGTCACCACAATGCCACTGGGTCATTACAAGACGGGTATAATTTCCATATACAGATTTGACAGATGGACCAGTGTTTGAGACCAGTGTTTGCATTCTGGGTCCTTCCTGCGGGTTCTCCGATTTCCTACAACTGTCCAAAGAGATGCAGGTTAGGTGAATTGTTCACACTAAATTGGCCTTAGTGTGTGCTTGATGGCTCTGCAATGGACTGACACCCTGCCCAGGGTTCATTCTTCTTCTTCATGCTAGATGGGAGAGTTTCCAGCACCCCCTGCAACCCTGCTCTGGAATAAGCATGTTAGAAGACTGCATGATTAATGTCTGTTTTTTTACTGTGGTGACATTCTGTGCTACCACCACCTGATCAAAGTCCTGTGCAGCCACCTGTGATGCTCAAAGAAAGAGGATATTCCAACTGTCCATGAGACTCACTGCATCTAATTCTCTGGGATAAAACCTAAAAAACAATAAGGAACCTGCCGGTCCTGCTCCATTCACCCTCTTCCCTTTTGGGAGTCTCTCAACCTAACAACATTGGTAATGTAACTGCATGAACTGGCAGATGGGGACAAATCAAACTGAGCAAGGGGATGGTGTAAAGGTGCAAAAGTGCTTTTATTAAAACAAAAACAAATCCAAACAGTGTCTAAAGTGCAGTGCTTGAAAATGGTCAATACATAAATAATCCATAAAAACAGGATGAATAAAAGTGGAGGTTAAAAATCCAATAAATAAATCCAATTTAAACAAGGTTTAAAACAACAATCTGGGAGCAGTCTCTTTTAAAATCCCAGTGCCTTCACCTTTCATCTGACAGCTCCTCTGCTTATCCCTCTCAGGCCTGGCAGCACTTAACCTCCATCCTTCTCTCTTTTCTTCCATCCTCCGCACTTGCGCTCCTCCTATTTATAATGGGGATGTGGCACAGGCATAGCGATTAGCAGCTCCCAGCATCAATTACAGACACGGGCGATCACTCACCTGTGCACTTCTGTGTGGAAACGCCACACCAACCACACACCCTTCTTGTGAACCCGGCGATTATTTATTTAAAATGGCAAACAACCGTGGACCTCACTTTACCACAAACCTGTTAAGTACATTTATGTGCAGTGGGGGGCTTTTGACCTTGGAACCCCTGCAGATTTTTTTCCAGCTTATCTGGAGTTGTTTACAGATTTAAAAAAATACTCTACTTTTCTACTAATTATATATCTATTTTATGTAAGTGTGTATTGATTTATTTCTTGTATCTTATTTATTCATTGTTAGTCTTGTCTATTTTTTTATTGTTATTCTTTTCTTGCAGCCATTTCTTTGATATGGTATAAAGCACTTTGAGCTACATCCTGTGTATAGAAATAAATATTCTTGCTGCTGGAAACTTCCAACAGCAGTGTTTCTCAATTGTAGTCTTCACTGAGTGGATACTGCTGAAGTGCTATAAGAAGAACAAAACAACAAAATGAAAGTGAAAAACTAATAACAATTAATGAAAATGAATTTGTGCACTTCAAATGACATTCTTACCTTCAGCAGCAATGTAGCAGTGTCTAGAAAAGTGACACCTAGTCTCTGTACTATGGGGTCAAAATAAAGTGTAGAAAAGTCCTATCAAAATACTGCTTACCGTGACTTTGAATATTTTATATATTTAAAATAACATTAAGGAAAAAGCATACGCACTGTATATCTTACTTACCATTTATTACAATAACAGGAATGCACATAAAGATGTGTACAATTTATAAAGATTTGAGCATGAGTGTTCATTCAACTTTACCCTGAAATGGTTATCATATAAATAAAATGCAGTGTGTCTAGAACTCCTTTTCAAAAGTGGTTATTTAACAAATATAATGAAAATTCACTTTTACTGTGTCACTAATCTGTAACACACAACACAATAAAATGTCCAATATCACATCAAATAACATTTCTTTTTGTCTCTACATGAAGTAATAAATGTGTTTGCCCCATACCGAGGTGAAAATGGGTTTGTGGTTTATAGAATTATACATGGGCAAAGCTAAACAGCTTAACCTTATTTTGCTTTCACGGATTGCTTGTGAACAGAAAGGAATATCTGAGGAAAATAACTTTAAAGATGGTGTTTAACCAATCAATTTCAAAATGCTTACCTTGTAAAACACAGCAATTGTTGCAGTCACTCCTGGTTAGTCGCCATAGTGTGTGCTGAGCTATTAAATCCCTAACAAATTGCTTGGAATAATAGTGGCAGGGAAATGTGTAAATGGAGGAAGAAATAAAGATTCTCCACAAAAAATATTCAGTCAATGTACACAAGTAGACAGCCTTTCCTACTATATAATGATTGATGAAAGGACATGCAACAACAGGTCGGGGATACAGGTCAAAAAAAAGGTACTCCATATTTTGTTTAATGCACACAATGCTATTATGTTAGAATCACATTTCACCTCAGTTCTAAATGTGGGGTAATCAGAAAGGTGTCTGACCAATAACAGACAAAAAGGTGTAACATTTTTTTTAATAATACCTAATACCGAATGATAGGAACACAGAAGATTCAGAATGAAATGGCTATTTTTAGATAAGCTTTTCCATAAACCTTAAATATGTAAATATTAATAGATCCAAAGATATTTCACATAAAGACACATGTCTGCTATTGTGAAAAAAGTCACATTATAGCTTGTTAGAGCTTTTGTCATTGTCTGTTGTGCTCAGTTCATTAAGACTGAAAAGGTTCAGGTGTGTTGAAACTAAAGGGAACTGAAAAGGATCATTGGACTTGGAGCCACTCAAAGCACTGATCTGTGCTTACTATGCTCAGCAGCCCAGAGCTTTTTGGCATGCCCACAAGATGAGTAATTAAAATTAATTTGAGGGTTTAAAAATGTACATACATTAGTCATACTACAGTGCCTTCAAAATGACCAAGCTCTTCTTTTTGTGCTGTTCTTGTGAAAGCATTTAGGTACATTTATGTTAAATGGCCTAAAAATACAAACCTAAAAAATAGCTGGTCTTACGGGGCATTTATTAAAGCAAAAGAGTTTATTTGAAAGTAACAATATAAAATAAACAATTTTAATACATGATGAAATACTTGGAAACCAACTTGGAAGAAGATCACATTGTCAGCAAAGTAAAGATCCATGAATATTTTCTTCACCAACAGAAAGATTCAATAGAGTCAATGGAGGCTCTGATCGGGGCGTTCGAGAGACTGAGTGAGGAGTCTGAGTGTCTGGGCTTGCGAGTGTCCTGGATAAAAACCAAGATCCAGGCCTTTAATGACCTCTTGGGCACAGCCATCAGCAGTGTGTTTGTTTGTATAGAGGGTGTTGACCTTGTTGACAGATTTACTTACCTTGGCAGTGACATTCATGTCTTTGGTGACTCTTCCTGTGAAGTCAGTAGACGGGTTGGGAGAGCATGGGGGGGTCATGAAGTTGCTGGAAAGGGGTGTGTGGCACTCCCGATATCTGTGCAAAAGAACAAAGGTCCAAGTCTTTAGAGTCCTGGTGCTTCCTGTCTTACTATATCGTTGTGAGACACGGACGCTATCCAGTGACCTGAGATGAAGACTGGACTCCCTTTGGTACTGTGTCTCTCTGGAAAATCCTTGGGTACCATTGGTTTGATTTTGTTTTGCTAATGGAGTCCCGAATGAGGCATATTACCTGCATTGTGAGGGAGCGTCAGTTATGGCACTATGGCCATGTGGCGCGTTTCCCAAAGGGTGATCCGGCTCATAAGATCCTCATTGTTGGGGACCCAAGTGGCTGGACCAGGCCACGGAGTCGCCCACATAACACCTGGCTGCAGCAGATAGAGGGTCATTTCCAGAGGGTAGGACTGGACAGCATGTCTGCCTGGGGGGTTGCCAACTGGGATACCAAGCTGTTTCGATGTATAGTGGGTGTGGCAACGCACTGTACCAGTGCATGCTCTCCAACTTGAATTGACTAGAGAGCTTGGAAGTGGCTAGATAAAAGTTTAGCCGAATGAACTTCTGAGTGAAAATAAGAGTTAAATTAGACAATAAGTTAATCAATTTACACAAATAAAATGAAAAAAGAAAAAGTGAGTAAGATTTGAAGATTGATGTAACTTTATAAAGTGTGGTGAGTCCAGCCCGGATCACAGACAGACACAATGGACTCCCAATGTCCAGAACATACACGTTTATTTTGTTTTTCTTCTTTATAGCACACACACCGTGCCCAAATCCCCAACAATGCTCACTGTCCTTTTCTTTTCTCTCTTTCTTTTGTTCTTCTTTCCTCTCTGACACCTCCACTCTGTAAGCTCTGTCCTCTGCCTCCCGACTCCGACTCCTCGAATGGAGTGAGGCAGTCCCTTTTTCAATGCATTCGGATGTGCTCCACCACACCAGGCTCCATAGTCATCCAGGACCCCCTTGCAGTGGCCATGGGCCCCAAGAGGGTTGAGCTTCTAAGCTCCGATCCCATGGCCCAGATGCAGACCAGGGAAGCTGCCCTCTCGTGTCCCATGGGAGGTATTGCCCCTCTCCTGGTCCTGCCATCCTCCATGCATCCTGGCTAGGCAGGAGCCCCAGCCATCTGCCACAAAAGAGACCATGGAAGACAGTTCTGGAGAGTAGGGGTCATGCACTTAAATAAGCTTTTGGTGAGATGTGTTTGATAATGTCTCCACTTTTTTTTGTACCTGCCTAAATAATTTCACACTTCATCCCCTTCTGCCTCTTTACTTAGTATGGATTTCACACTCTCCCTATGAGCTCTACCTTCTTGGTTTTAAAAGTCATAGAATTAGTTCAGTGGAAATCACCTGTCTCAGGTTTTACTTGATTGTAGTATAAATGCTCCTGTATGTGGAAGGTCCAACATGTGGTGAGTCAGCGCTATGGCCTAGCCTACACAATGAAGACAAAAGAACACCCTAAGCAACTCTGTGAAAATGCGAATGAAAAGCACAAGTCAGCAGATGCATATAAAAAATATCCAAGTCACGGAGTATCCCCTGGAGTCCAGTTAAATTAATCATTAAGAAATCGAAAAAGTTAGACATGCCTGTAAATCTGCCCAGAGCAGGCCGTCCACAATAACTTTAGTGTTCATGATTAGTGAGGGAGGCTGCAAAGAACATTACAACATTAGAATGTTAGAAAAATCTACACAAGGACAAGCCATTCAGCCCAACAAAGCTCACCAGTCCTATCCACTTAATTATTCTAAAAAACATGAAATGTAGTTTTGAAACTCCCTAAAGTCCTACTGTCCACCACACTACTGGGTAGCTAATTCCAAGTGCCTATGGTTCTCTGTGTGAAGAAAAAATTCCTAATGTTCGTGCAAAGTTTACCCATAACAAGTTTCCAGCTGTGTCCCCATGTTCTTGATTAATTCATTTTAAAATAACAGTTTCGATCTACTGTACTAATTCTCTTCAAAATCTGAAACACTTCAGTCATGTCTCCACTTAATCTTCTATTCCTTAAACTGAAAAGGCTCAGCTCTTTTAATTTTTCCTCATAATTCATCTACTGTAGCCCTGGAATCAGTCTAGCAGCTCATCACTGGACCTTTTCTAGCGCTGCTGTGTCCTTTTTGTATCGTAGGGAACGAAACTTTATACAGCATTCCAGGTGAGGCTTAACCAGTGCTTTAGCATAACCTATTGTACCAAGAGGCCTACTAGAACTCTGAAGGAGGTACAGCCTACAGTGGATGAGACTGGAGACACTGTGCAGATAAGAACTGTTGTACGTGTGCTTCACCAATCACAGCTTTATAGAAATCTGGCAAAGAGAAAACCACTGTATAAAAATAAAACTTACATGACATCTCATTTAGAGTTTGCCAGAATGCACAATGGAGACTCTGAAGTTAGTTGAAAGAAGGTTCTGTGGTCTCATAAAATGAAAATTGAGCTTTTAGACAATCCGTCTTAACAGTATGTTTAGTGTAAGCTAAACATTGCACATCATCAAAAAACACATCGCTGTGAATCATGGTGGTGGAAGCATCATGCTGTGGGAGTGCTTCTCTGCAGCAATACCAGGAAGGTTTGAGAGAGTAGAGGGTAGAGTGAATTCTGCAAAATACTGGGAAATCCTGCAAAAAACCCCGAAGAGGTCAGCAAGAAACCTACGCTTTGAGAGAAGATTTGTTTTCCAGCAACACACCACCCACAAAGCCAAAGTATAACTGAGACCTTGTAGCTGGACCTGAAAAAATGGCTGTTCACTCATGACCCCCAAGTGATTTGACAGAACCTGAACAGTTTTGCAAAGAAAAATCTGGAAAAAATGAAGCGCCTGAATGCACAAAACTATTAGAGACTTGTGCTGTCAGACTCAAGGCTGTCATGGCTGCCAAATGTGAATCTACTAAATACACTTGAATGGGGTGAATAATTAGGTGATCTTGTGATATAGCGGGTCCGCGGCTTCAAAAAAAAAAGGGCCAGTTTTAAATCCATAGAGCTGTGTAGCTCTCTGTGGGCACGATTGCATGACTGCGGGGAGTTAATGAGGTAGTTGGAGCGAGTTCTCAATTGCTTCATTGGCTTCCTGCAGTGTCTGATTAAGGCGATGCACCCACAGAAACGTGAGGGTATATATACGCGTTGGCAGAAGGAAAGAGGGGAGAAATCAAGGACGGGAGAAATCAAAGATGGCAGAAATCAAAGATGGGAGAACCAAAGGCGAGAGGAAAAAAATGATTGAAACAGAAGAAGGTTAAAGGACGTGAAAGGCAGGCTTGGAAATGACGATCTGGCCACCTGGAAGGTAGAGACAGCACAAGCTGGGGCCCCATGAAGAAGCGTTAGCTGTGGCGCTCTAGGGGCTAGTTCGCCCCACTGAACATTCGGGTGGAGTGTGGCGAGCTAGGCAGGTGCCCTCCCTAGGCTTCTGAGGTGCAACCACGTGAGCGCGAAGGGAGGAGAGCTGACCTCGGACGTTCTGGCCGTGATGCCTGGAGGCAGCCAAGATGGAGGTCGGCCGAAAGAAGCTCATAGCTGCTGAGTCTCCCCCATCTACGGAGCAATGAGTGAGCCGGGGAGAATGAAAAGGAGGTGGCATGAGATCAGGATGAGTTAGACTGCATTTTAACATCAGATTTATAATGGATTTATTTATTAATTATTTTTATCCCCAATTTTCACTGGATTTTTATGGATTTATACTTGTACTTCTTTTTGAACACTACACAATTGACACACTTGTTGATTTTACTTTTGTTTTGTCTTTTTTTAATAAAAGCACTTGAGCACTTTTTCCACCATCCTCTGGCATCATCAGAGAATTGTGCTCATTTGTCAGTTCATCTCGGTCATAACTATCGACGGTGTGGGTTCATCAGACTCCCATGTGGCAAGAGGGAGTCTGTAGGGGACCGGCATCATCACAGATCTATTACTTATTACTTATATTTGTAATTCATTAAGACAGCTTGGAAAAGGTCTGCTTTCACTTAAATATTAGAGTTTTTTTTTTTTTCTGTTAATCAGTGTCAAAATACCAAATTAAATCCAATGTGATTCAATGTTGTGTAACAATAAAAAGTAAGAACTTCCAAAGTTGTGAAAACATTTTATACTATATTGTATAGTATATATACTATATTTTCATCTCAAAAAGCACAGAAAAATATATTCTTGATGTGGAGTGTTGAAAGGAGGGCAAGTTAAACAACACATAACCTACAAGCTCTTTTGAGGCACGAATTTGGTGTTAAAATCCATGGGCCTGGGTGTGTGTTGGCAAGCCTTTGGAAGGATCTTGGCTTGCATCAGCATATGGAGTTGGGCAAAATGAGCACAGAAAGCGTTATCTCTTCCCCCTAATGAGTGGTGCATGGTAGAAGCATTGGCGTGAATTTGAAAGTACTTTGTGCACGAGACAGATGAGAGCACATAGTGCTGTAGAAGTTTGGGTCTGTATTGGAGGACCACTGAGGAATGAGAGATTTTCTGCTGCAGAATAACCTTTAGGGGGCACTTTCTACCCCCAAAAATATTAATTTTCAATAAATGCTATTCACTTCATCTGTCAGTGGTTGTAATGTTGTGGCTGATCTTTATATGTTATCTAGCATGGGAAATGCTTTTAAATATTAATTTTGATTAATAAAAAATATTAGATGTAAAAGACTAATGCTGCTTGATACCCATGAGCATAAATCAGATTTAGATTTATCTTCATAATGATATAAAGGAAAGGCCACAAGCTTAGTTTGCATTTTATGGAATGTATGGAAATAAATATGAACTCACTGTCTTTCCCTCATAGTAAGAATCAATTAACCTTTTACAGTAGCAAAACAGACTGTGTTTTCATATTAAAATGTCTTTTTCTTCCTTTTTTACATCACTGGCTTGTGCAGTATTTGTGAGTCAATGAAATGCATTTACTGAGCTGAAGGATGGCTGTTGCCTTATTGCCTGCAGTCAGGACTCTGCTGTGTTAAGTGTTTAATTATGTCTGTTAAAAAAGATTAGCATTATAATTTAGAAGCAAGATAGAAAATGGATACAGGATTCATACAGTTAAATGTGTCGCCCCTGAAAATACACATTTCTTCATGGAAGGATTCATTACCTACAGTTTAATCGTGTTATTTAATTATCTTCAGATTACATGCTCAGCTTTAAAGATGTGTGGCTTGTCCATTTTTGTTTTTTCAAGGTAAAAATTCTGTACCCTACAATAAATACTGCAAACAGGCTTTATTACAGCTATTAATTTGAGCTCTTCGATAAACTCATGTTCTATCCAGATTTGGTTATTGTGTTGTCTGCAGTGCTGCTGGAATAGGCTCTCGTTCTGCGCAACACTGGAAAAAATGGGTCTAGAAAAATAAACTGATAAAATACTTATTTCATTTGTTTCATTGTATTGGAATACTAAATGGAACATAGTCATTAAAATGTGATTGTTTAGGTGCTCCTATAAAAGTAAACCTATTACATTTTTTGGAAACATCTGCTGTAGATTTAGCAGCCTATCCATGCCCACTACATATGGTGCTTTATGGTAGCACTGTGTTGTTTGATAACTTTTTTTTGTATGAAGAGGGATCACTGGAAGTAACTGGGAAGAAGTTGTAAACATGAAGTCAGGATTGCAAATTTGTTTCACTCACTCTCCAAATTGTATTTGTGCTTTGGTGTTCTAAGTCTAAAGGCGTACAGCTTTGCTTAGAATATTATTTTCCATTAAACATTGGGGCTGCAGTCAATGCATTACATTTATTAAATTTAGTCCAAGGGGCAGAGCATCTTAATCTCATCTATTATAAACACAGATGCTCTTTTTCATGTATTCATTACCTCTGTGCCTTCATTATCTCTTGTTTTCAAGGAGAACTCATTTTTTTCTTGTTGGTATTTCGACCAGAACCATTCATGATTACTTCTGGCTATAAACGTTGATGCTGTTGTATAGTAAATTATCATGACTGTCGAGATCTAGGGGCACTTCAGAATGTTTATGTGCCTTTTTATATGTATTATTTTTCTGCATTCATGTTTTGTCTTGTTTATAATCTAGTCTTTATGGTGTCACTGTATAACCTTATTGGACATGTTGTGGGAAGCTCACTGCTGTTCCGCAGATGTACACATGCCAGTGCATGATGACAATGATGTTATTTTGGGCTTGCAGAGTTCACTTGTAAAATCTTTTAATGTAGCAAGGGAAACCCTTATCAATAGTTGCCACAATCAGTCTAATGTGGTCTACCAGCCAGTGATGAAATTGTGACTTAGTAAATAACTCTAATGCCTGCCAGGCTCATTATAGGCCTATGGACCATGTAAGTGAAAGCATAACAGAGCTCATCTATACTTTTACAATAAGAAATGATAAAATAAAAAGTACTAAACTAATTTGCTGTCTAGGGCAGCACGGTGGCACAGTGGTAGCCCTGCTGCCTTGCAGTAAAGAGACCTGGGTTCACTTCCCGGGTCCTCCCTGCATTAGGTTTGCATGTTCTCCTCGTGCCTGCTTGGGTTTCCTCCGGGTGCTCCAGTTTCCTCCCACAGTCCAAAGACATGCTGGTGAGGTGCATTGGCAATCCTAAATTATGCGTGGTGTGTGGGTGTGTGTCCTGCAGTGGGCTGGCGCCCTGCCCGGGGATTTGTTTCTGCCTTGTGCCATGTGTTGGCTGGGATAGGCTCCAGCAAAGCCCTGTGACCCTGTGTTAGGATATAGCAGGATGGATGGATAATTTGCTGTCTACTAGTTTTTTTCACAGGTAGGAATGTGGGTACTGGTGAACATCTCAAGAATGTTTTGAGTGATAAGAGGTGAACAGAATTTTGGTTCTGTGATCATGATATAAGAGAGTGCCAACTCACAGAGATACAGTGGATTCAGAAAGTATTTGCTCTACTTCATGTTCTGTGCACTTTATAATGTTGTACATTTTAAATGGATAAGTTTACCATTTTTGCACATTATTCGACACTCAATAACTCACAATGACAAAGTTAAAACATGTTTTTAGAAAAGTTTGCAAATTTATTAAAAATAAAAAACAGAAATCTCTCATCCATTTAAGTACTCAAATCCTTAATTTGGCACTTTGTAGAAGCTGCTTTGGTAGCAATTACAGCTTTGTGCTTTCCTGATTAAGTCTCTACAATTCTTCCTGGCAGATCCTCTCAAGCTCAATTCAATTGGAAGAGAAGTGTCTGTAAACTGTATCTTCAGCTTTCTTCACAGATATTCTTTGAGGTTTATGTCTAGGCTTTTGTTTGGCTATTCAAGGACAGTCTGACATAACCCTAAAACCACTCCATCATTGTTTTGGCTGTATGCTTCAGGTCATTGTTGTGCTGAAAGATGAACCATTACCCCAGTCTGAGCTTGTGTACACTCTGGAGCAGGTTTTCTTTAAGGACCTCTCTGTATCTGGCAGCATTAACACCTCCCTCAATTTTGATCAGTCTTGTTGTATGTACCGCTGAGAAGCAACCCTATAACATGATGCTACCATCTCCATCCTTCACCACTGGAATGGTATTAGGCAGATGATGAGCAGTGCCTAATCTTCACCAGACAGAGTGTTTGCATTTCTACTCAAAGAGCTGAATTTTTGCCTCACAAGACCAGAAAATCTTTTTCTTTGTGCTCTCAGTGTTCTTTAAATAAATTTGGCAAACTCCAAGAAGAAGTTAGCCACTCTACCATAAATGCTTGATTGATGGAGTGCAGGTTAGATGGTTGTCCCTTCTGTTAGAGTGACCACTGGGTTTTTGGTCACATCCCTGACCAAGGTCCTTCTTGTCCGGCTACTCAGTTTGGCTAGGAAGAGGCTAGGTGGTTCCTAAACCTCAACCATTTTACAATCATTCAAGCCATTGTGCCCATGGCAACACTTAAAGCTTTATAAATGTTTTCATGCACTTGCCCTTATATGCGCCTCACC
The DNA here is from genome assembly GCF_016835505.1 of Polypterus senegalus. Lineage (NCBI taxonomy): Eukaryota > Metazoa > Chordata > Cladistia > Polypteriformes > Polypteridae > Polypterus > Polypterus senegalus. The sequence continues at coordinate 185,604,418 of NC_053157.1, forward strand.
ATAATTTGATCATGGAGGTCTACAGAGAGTTCTTGGACTTCATGGCTTGGGTTTTGTCCTGACATACATTGTAAATTGTGGGACGTTACATACACAGGTGTGTGCTTTTCTCACCAATTTTTAATCATTTCATTTTTTCACAGATGGACTCCAGTCAAAGTCTTTGCATATCCCAAGGATAATTAAAGCAAACAGGATGCTCTTGACTAAAATTTGGCATGCCACAGGAAAGGGACTGAATACTTATAAAAATTTAAGATTTTAGTCTTTGATTTTTAATAAATTTGCAAACCTTTCTGAAAACATGTTTAGTTATTGTGGGTTGTTGAGTGTAGATCGATGGACACAATGGCAAATTAGTTTATTTAAGATTAAATCTAAAACACAATAAAGTGTGCAGAAAGTGGAGTGATCTGAACACTTTCTGAATCCACTGCAGGTTGTCCCAAAGAATATTCATAGTCATCTGTGCAGCACATGCTCTCAGCTTGTCTTCCGTAAGTAAACACCACAAATCATTCTCTTAAGGACCTTCTTACCACAGTACCATCCTGCCTGACCAGAATTTTAGTTCAACCAGCAATATCTGTAATTGAAAAGGAGTTGCAATTTTGTAGGCAGTGTCATCCACAGTAATGTCTGTGCAAAAAGAGAAGTGCAATTATGACAAAATTAGTTTAAGCAAGTCACTGAAACACCATATCATTTAGCAATGAATGAAAAGAGGCGATTGTTTTCATGAGATTGCAGCTGGACATAGCCTGGGACTATAGGTGGCTTGGCAGAAGGGTCAAGCATGATTTTATAAATAGATTTTATAAATGCATCTAATAGACTTATTAAATGCAATTTTTAGCCCATTAGTATTATGTTTCTTTCCACTTGAAATCTCCATTTGGCAGAGGAAAACAACAGCATGTGCTGGCAGTGCTACACCTCTGAGAAGTGACAGTATTAGTGCAGTAGGTACAGAAAATAATACAAATATCAATAACATAGATACAAACAATATGACAGAGCAGGTTTATTTTTAGGAATCGTAACAGTGATTCTACAAAATAGGAGAAAGCAAAGTGAAAAGAGAATGAAGTGATAAGAAAGAGTGAGACAGCCTGCCAAACCTATACAACATGAAAGAGTCACACTCCATTTCTCCACCATATTAGCAACCAATCACCACATATGCTGAGGCAGCATCATTCACACCAATAATAGTAAAAAAAATTGCCAAGGGTGGATGCAAGTACAGTCAAGGAGAACAAGAAGACTGGAAATAGAAGATCTAAAGTTTTTAAAGACTGATATAGGACATGCAATAATGACGATAACTGGTATCATTTAACTTGCAGGTCTGCAGAGTCATTCAGGTGCAAAGAATCTTATGAGAAAGGAAACCTATGCAGCTGAGTCTGCTAATGGATGAGGTATTCAGTGGGTTTGGCTTAATCTGTTTTGATAATTATTGGAAACCACTTCATTTGTTACTACTAAGCATGACTTATCAAAAACTTTGAGCCTGATCAGGCGTTATCAGGCAATAGTTTTTTACTGCAGATGGCTCACATGGTGTGTCTCAGACAGATCAAAACAGTGGAATTTGATTCTTCTTCCTATGTCTGATGAGTTTGTTTCTGGGTTTTTTTAGTTTTCCTCCCTCATCCCTGAACACATATGTGTTGGCGATTCAAAATGGTCTCTATGTGGGTGTGTGCATGAGTGGCCTTGTGCCTAATACAGCCAGTAAAGGCTCTGGTACCCAGTGGTCCTGAAATTTATAGAGTTGGTTTGAGAATTTTATGATATGTGCATTATAAAAACAAAGAATGTGTTCCTTAAGGGATGAGTAGAAAACAAAAAGCCATTGAAACCAGCACCAGAAATTTAGGTACCTCAACATCTTTCAACAAGATTTGCCCAAGTTTTTTTAAAGTCGGTTAAACTTAAATGAATGAAGACTGTTCATTTTATATTTTTCTTCTTCTTCTCTTTGAATAGACTGAACATGTTTGGCCATTCCCTTGTTTTACCATTCTCAGTTGATTAATCACCAAATTGTAATAGCAGCCTTTTTTGACATCTAAGAAAAAGTGTCCTATAGGAGACTCTAAAATGCAATATTTTGCTTTCTGGTTTTGAAATTTTAATAACATTAACTATATACTTATTTCATAAATTAAAACGGATTATAGTTAAACATCTTTGTAAAATATAATAGCAAAATATAGCTTTGGATTGAAGGTTTTTTTGTAATTAAAATAGTGCAACGTATAGTAAAAATGTGTTATTGTTGCATACCTTCAAAGTGATACAGAAATATCAGTAAACCACCAGGAAAAGGTTTGTTTAATGAAAGAAATCAGCTTTTACTTCCTAAGGCAATCATAGCTGAAGCAAGCCTGGCAACAGATATGATAAAACCTGAAAAGAAAATCAAAAATGCAACATTTTTAAATCTCATACTGCAGGCCCAGTGTTTTCAAAAAGGTGTATGCAATGGAAGAAGTGTCTCGCAAGTTTACAAAAGAGGATATGAGGAAAGGACTGCATTGCTTTATCCTAATCCTGCAACATCAATAAAAGGCCTGTTAATCTTTCATCAGTTCCTTTACACACAACTCACCCATTGCCCACAGCATAACAAATTTGGCTCTGTAAAAGACAGAGACAGGTTTTTGGAACTCTGCCAAACTACAAAGTGAAATTTGACCTGAGTAACATTTGCATGTTAAATGCAGTCAATCTGAATTGATCACAACCAAATTAATTGTAATGGGTTCCAATATTTCCCCTGTTTACACATTAGCCAGCTACCTGTAACATATAGATATATTGAATTCAGCTTAGTAACCTAAGCATGATTGCATTGGAAGACCTTTGAAGGGGAACTTATCTTTAATTAAAATCATGCATTAGTGCCAGGAGCTTTTTTGCTTTTGTGGTCCATCTTTGAAAAGCTAAATTACTCCAGTGTGGTGTATAATAAGAGGATTGACTATATTTAGTTCATAGTAAAGTTAGTCAACTGACACATAATAGAACTAAATGTAAACAACCATAAAGTATGTTTAATATTTCCCATCCATCCATGTATCCCTTCTATTGCATTACAGAATAGCACATAGCTGGGGCCTATTTTGGAAGTATCAACCTCAAAATATGTACCAGCCCTAGATGGGACACAAGTTCTTGACTAGCCTTCCATACACACACGTCCAGTTAGTCTTCCAAGGCCAATTCAGATTTGCTTATTAACTTAAATGCGTCACTTTAGAATGTGGGTGTCACAATTCACTGTCTTCGGTCAGTGACCGCTAGTAGGTCATAGCCGGACGGCGCTCAAGGTACCCTTAAACCCAGATAAAGTACAAAGTCTCTTGAAATCAAAAGCCATCAATGTTTATTTCAAGAAAAGTCATAAACCAGTATTTGCATGTGAGATAAAGAACAAAATCCACGAAAAAAAAATCATGAAGGGATAAACAATGCCAAAAATAAATAAAATGTAACAATCCAGCAAAACAAAATAGTCGCATCCAACAAACAGGATGAATTCAATAAATTACTAAAAACATTAATGCATAATTATAGGCAAGGGCTCATAAAATGCATATACTTCAAAACTGCCAGAATGGTATAAAGGAAAAGGTTGATTAACTGGTCCAATGGCTCTGCAGCAGCCAAAGCCCCCAAGTGCTGAATCCCTCCCCGAAATCTAGGAGACTCACTGGCTTAAAAAGGTTGAAAAAATACATTTAAGACAACCTATAGCATGGGGGAAAAAAACAAAACTTTGTAATACGCACAATAGCAACACCTACCCTTAACACTCACCTCCCTACTAATGGCACTGAGGCCTTTTAAGTATTACCTACCCACTCGCCTAAAGGCAATGTGCTCCTACCATTCAGATGGGGGTCCACCCCTTATCCTTACTTTATTCCTACACTTTATTCTTACCTACATCTCACATATTCCCAGGGGTTTATATCTAAACTCTTAAACAACAAGACATAAAATACACGAATAAGTGGAATAAAACTACTACCATCTCCGCACTGCGACTGCTTTCCCCCTTTTCCATTTCGTTCCTCTCGACTGTTGCGAAATCAGCTGCTTGCTGGCTTTTAGCAACATAAAGGGAGTACACTGCCCCCCGCGTGTAGAATGAAAACTTACCGTCGACTGACCACTAACACAGCTAGTCTGCTTAAGAAGAGGACTCTGCCAAGCTGGAAAGTAAAGGCATTATCTAAAATCTGATATTTACCAAAATGATGTGCTAACATTAAGTGTCTTATGGGAATTCACTTAACTTTACATTCATTCGAGCTCCATATGCGCAAAACATACAATTATTCAACTCAAAATTATATATCAAGCACACATGTCTCACTTGAAATTGTCCAAAATGTTTCCAGGGCAAGATCCAACCTGTGAACGCTGCAATCAAGCTCCAGCCTCACTGGGTCACATGTTTTGGGCCTGCACCAAATTAACATCATTCTCAACAAAACTTTTTAAGTACCTTTCAGACAGTCACAATCCTTCCTAATCCACTAACAGCTGTGTTTAGTGTTCTTCCAGATGGGCTTAAAGAGGAGAAGGACAAACAAACTGTGATTGCCTTCACTACACTATTGGCACGCAGACTTGTTTTGCCAAACTGGAAGAATCCTATCTCTCCTCTTTTAAGTCAGTGGGTAACTGATGTTTTACATTATTTGAAATTGGAAAAAATCAAATTCTCAGGTGCAGAACCTTTTCAAAACTTGGCAGGATCTAATCAATAATATTTTAGAATAAGCTCTTAAAGCACTGAGGAAGTAGATTCTCTCCCTATTTCTTTTTCTTCTCCATTTATCCGTACCCACCTAATAAACTCATTAATTTATTCATTTTTATTATTTTGCAGTTTTAGTCTTGTTGGTTATTCTTTCTCAGGGGTGGGGATTGATTTGTTTTCAATCCTATTTTTTTGTAAAATTTGATCTATTTGTATGGAATGATCACAATAAAATCAATAATAGTTAAAAAAAAAGAGATGTCCACTGTGCATCAATCTCTGTATCTTACTCTGTACGTGTATATCTGTATGTCAATGGTAAGTGGAATTTAATAGTAGAATTTTATTCCATCCACTATGAACTTCAACTACACACGTATTTGATGGCAAATCAGCTAAGCTAACCATTTTGCTTCTTTCTATGTTCCTCGTAGCATCTGTTGACCACCTCAGCGTCAGGCCAGTTTGAACACAAGGATGCCCCTGACCTGTAGGCCTCTAGGTTAGCCTGCCAATTCTGAGGGGAAAACCAAATGCATTGATAGTATTTAAGATGGCAGTGTGGTAGCTTAGATATCCTAGTTTTGGAGTAAACTCTACAAAATAAACTCTATGCTTGGAGATTTATTTTGATAAATGTGGCTTTTTGGTTTTGAACTTCTGCTTTGACTTTTTAGCTTTAACTTTGAAAGCCTTTTTTATAGATTTGATGGTCAGCATTTCTGGCTTCCTCACATATTTTTCTCACTTTTTTTGTCCCTTGAGAAAGTAGCTGTCTTACTAGCACAATCATCTCCTGGTTGGGTTATTTTTCTAATTCTAACTATGGTAAGCTGTTTTTATAATATCAAATAACTGTATAATTATGTACAAAATTCAAACAATTGAATAAAATGATTAATTTCACTTTGCATCCAATGCAATGCGTGGAAAAACATTTTGACTAATTTGGGCATACCTCTTACTATTCATTATGGTAGTTTTGACTTTCCTTAAAACAGCCTAGATAATGAGCTTATTATCCTTTGTGAGTTGCTTCAAGTTCACCAGACTCCTATTTGGCCTTTGTAGAGCAATCTGACATTTCTATGTATGAAGTATCTATCATATTTAGAGAAGACCGTGGGGTATATCTGGTCTGTAGAGAAGTCTGAAAGATTAAGGAAGAATAAACTTGAGTCAACTAACAAATTTGTAACTGTAGACAGATATTTTACCAAACAACAATCTAAACCTTAATCTGTAGTCAAAGTTCAAATTAAAATAATCTTTAGACTAGGAAATCAAGAAACAATGTGCCCGCACTTGATTCACCATTGTTGTCCAATTTTGGATGAACCAGAAATGCCCTAGGTTAGCCTTTTACATCATGAATTGCAATACCTCACTATTCCCTTATTAAAGTTATGGAAACCTTACTATAATGTAGCAATGGCCACTAAAACCACAATGCTGTCAGAAAAAGATTTGATTTGAAACTACTTGAAAACAAAATGAAATCAAACAAATATTGTTGGGAATGTGTCTCACAAGCCTAAAAACCATAACCATAATTTTAATTTTAGGAATCTCTCCACAAAATGAGATAAAAATTAGTAACACTATATAATCATAGCAATATCTGGATAAAAGTATTATTATTAGGAATGGCTGGGATAAACACTTCATGTATCCTGAAACAATCATAGACCACCTTTATGAAAAAAGGATAGTTTTATCATAATTCACAGAACTGCAAACATGCAATGTGAGAGGTAAACATATACTTCTTCCAGGCAAGGGTTGCATGCATTGCTACTCACTGGAACATTTTGCTGCACTTTCAGTGTTGGCTGGAAAACACAACAGTATTTTAAGACTTTGAATGGGAACTGTAAATATGATAGGAAAAAGGAAACTTGTTTTCATGCAAGATGTTATTGTCCACATCTCTGCCAATAAAGTAGGGACTTGGGTTTCTGCTGTTATGAGAATTGCATGTCCAAGAAGTGTGATCTTGATTTGAAAAAACAATAAAGGAAAAAAAAGGTAAGAGGTAAATGGCTACAACATTTGTATCAGTGTAATGCTAATTTACGTGTATTTAACAATATTGATTCCCCAACCACCAGAATACAATCTGGGAAAAAGAAAATCATAAAAATAAATGCAAAAATACCAGAAAAACAAACATGTTAATGTGTCTCTAAATTATGACATGTCTTAAAATTATGGGAAGAAAATAGAACATCTGTAGAAAGCCTACACATAAAAGTGGAGAATTAACAAACTCTACAAAGACAGTGAATGAAGAAGTAATTGAGCCAAGGTCCAAGAACCTGTGAGGTGGCAGAGTTAGTCGCTGTTCAAAGATGCCTCTCAATATGTGTAACATTATTAAGAACAAAGTTTTCTTTTAAGGTTTTTCAATTGTGAAAAAGTGAAATGGAAAAAGTAGGTGGTAACAGGTCTCAGCAGCGTGTGTAAAATTGAAAGAAAGTTTCCAAAGAAAGTGTCTTTCATTCTCAAAGAGCTATACTGGTAAGAATTTTTGGTTAAGGCCCTGCCATACCTGTTTCTTCCAAAACAGTGCTTATTTATAATGTGACATGAAAGAATCATACAGGCATTTACAATATAAAGGCAGTAGGGCTTTCATCTGCTATGCAGTCAGGGAATATCTGAAGTCCTTGAAAATACCAGAGAAATGGGCTGAGCAGTGCAACAGAGCATAACAGAGAGAGATGAACGAATGACAACATTAAATATCAGGCTGGAGTAGATACAAATATATCTTGTAACACAAGTACTGTAGCTGAACAATAACGAATCAGAAACACCATATTTTGAATTGTTTGACTGCTAATGTAGTTGTTTGGTATTATACAACAAGAACAGTCATAAACAACATGGCAGGTCATCCAATGTAGTGAATGCTTCTGTAAACTCAAAGTTGTCACTTAATAAGCTTCTCTGCAATGTACACTACTCAACAGAAGCTGCCACCTTACAAACATGATAAATTTATGCTGCTGAAAATGCATGGTTAGTTAAAAATAATAATTATAACTAAATCCCAGTATTTAGTAATATTGTTCAAGTGTCCCCACAAATACAAAAAAAATCATAAAATGTAAACAGACCAAAACACAATGACAACCGCATTCTCCAGTTGTTTGTACTAACTTAGCATTCTGTCATGCATAGAATTACCTTGAGCTCTTTTATTAATTTGTGAAGTTAAAAAAAATGTCAAACATACTAAAATGAATTATCCAGTTCATAACTGATAGCTAATTAAAATTATCTGATGTCGGACTTTCTGTAGAATCCAGTGTGAATTTTAGGGTAGTCTCATTCATATCCTTGTCTCTTATTGCATAAAATTGTTTAAGACAGTCTATGATTCTCAATTGATCATAACACTCTTCCTGTTTTCTTTGGAATAAATTAAGCTAATGAGGACATTGTTTACATACAATCTGCTTTTACTGCCAATTAGCCTCTATATTTATTAAGATAATTTTATGTTTTATTTCTTGATTGAATGTCTGTTAAACAGGCAGGCAGTTTCAAGAACATTTTTGTTTGTGCATATTTTTGATTCATATACACCTTATGCAAGAACATTCCTGCCTTATCACTCTGATTGTTTCAAACATCACATTAAAGCAGAGGAACAGAATAGGAGAAAACTGATGCCAAAATGGTACCTAAAAGAGTAAAAGCTATGAACAATCCCTCTGTATACATGTGGACAGTAGATTCTGCTTTTATAGAGGATGTCCTAAAACTAAAACACTTGGGGGAAAGGGGGAAGAGCTCCTGGGAAGAATTTCAAGGAACTTCTCCAAGGTGTTAGAAAGCAGACACCTTAGTATAGGCCAAGTAGGCTAGATCATCTGTTTTGTGAGAAATGGGAGCCAAGATGGTCATTGAAAGGTTAAAATAGCTCCATGCCTGATAGGGGAGCATGTGGTGCCAAGAATTAACAAAAGTAACAGTGGGAGGTTGAGTGTTCTCAACCAAAATGTTCTTGAAACTGCCTGCCTGACTTCATTGGTACCAGCACATATAAATTAGAACATGAGATTATGCATACAATTTAATTTTATATTTTGATCTATGACAACATTCTACATATAATAAGTTTTATTTCTTTTAACCAGGTAGCCTGTGACTTTTAATAATTAACTATTTTGTGGCTTTCCATAATACTTAATACAAAGGTATGTTTCTGGGCTATACCATTTATTTGTATGCTAATTGGTGTGATTGAAATGCTTTATAGTCATTATATGTAAATAAACCTAATTAAGGGAAGTTTTCTGTTAGATTTCTTCAGTCTGCCACGTTGCATTAAACAAAGCCTGTTTATTTAAACTACCAACAGGTTTAAAAATAGGAGGTCAATGTTTGAATTTCATATATAACAATAGCCCAAGATTCATCTTTATTTAATAAGTGTTTTCTGCAACATTGAACTTTTAGTTAAATGGCCCCAAAGCTATGGAATGATCTGGCAAATATTTAAGATATTCCACTTTGTGAAACAGCAAGTCTGCAGCTGAGAAATGAGTGGCCTGTTTTTAAATAAATAATAATTTAAATTGCCAGCTTATGCAGCTGGGGGATGTTTGTGAGGTAAGTGAGGAGAGACGCACCTGCAAATGAGGATGCAGTCTGTCAAAATTGCTTCATCAGCTTTCTGTGGTGTGTGATTGAGGTGCCCATAGAGTTATACGGTATATGGGAGGGCCTGAGAAAGAGAGGAAAAGAAAAGATGAAAGGAGGAGAAATAGACTGACCAGTGAATGAAAGATAGTCAAAGGAGAAACGGAGGTTAAATGGAAGAGACAGAGACAGAGACAGCGGGCAAGTGAGAGGGAGTGCCCGTGTTGCAAAAAGGGAGAGGCAGGCAGCATGGCCCTAAAGCTGACATAAGGGTGTACCTATTTGAGCAGTTGCCGGGGAGTAGGAACAGCCTGACATGTGGTGTCTCACGCATGTGCTGAGGAATAGGAGTCAGAGGAAGTAAGTAGCTCAGTGTGGTGCTCCAGGATGGCCGATGGCTTGGCAATGGGGATCTGAGCCAGGATATGAAGGCAGAGTGCACCTGCCGGTGGGCGTATCTTCCATCTGCGAGATCTGAACAGATAAGGGGAGGAGGCAACAGATTTAAAAGGTAAGTATTTTGGGGTCAAAGTTTAGTGGACTATCTCTGGCTTATAACTTCTGCTAATCAGACAGAAATACAAGATTAAATTTAAAAACAATCACATTTGTATTTTCCCAGAATTCTCCCATGCAATAAGCTAGCTAAACGTGCTGCATTCTACAACACTAAACAGCTCCTATGTAGAGCTGAAATCAGGTACAGCCTCTTGTACCCTGCCAAACTGAAAGTGGTTATTGAAGATCAGTTTTACATTTTTAGTTTTCCGGATGAAGCAGATAAAGAGCTAAGAAGACAGATCCCATCACTCTTGTGAAACAACCATGAGTCACGCCATATTCCAGAAAGGAAAAGAATATTTTACTTGAAGCTTGCATTCTGGACTGTTGCCACAACTATATGTTAAATGTTATATATTTTATTTTATACTTTCTTTTCGGCCACCCCCTTTTTTATTTTTTAAGCTTCCATAATTGATATTTATTTCATTAATTATATGCACATTTTGGCTACTTATTGCTATATCTTGGATAATTGGTTACCAAAAAATAAACAGCTATTGACTGTATGTTTAAGCTTTACTTATTATTGAAATTTCTTCCATTAACTATGCGCACACCTTAGTTTCCACAAAGTAACCAGCTATTGTCTTTTCATTACGTAACCTATTTTTTACAGTTATTTCCAGTGTTATATTTTGTTTTTCCTAACATCATACCCTTGATTTATTATATTTGAACTGTTTAAGATCAGATCCCTAGTTTATTGTATTTGGACTATATCTCAGTTTTTAAGTTTCTTTACACCGCTGTTGGAGGCTTTGATTCGCTCTGGACATGCTCTGTCTCTTGGCATGTCAGAGGACTAGGACTTTCAGAAATGAGGTTTGCCTCACCCGCTGTGTCATAAATGTGGTGTGGGAGTGGAGAAAGAAAGAGAGACAATGCCATTCTCTCTCTCTCTTTTTATTTTTCCTTTCACCCCAATAACCGCTGTTTCACTTGGCAAGAATATGTAATCTACGTCAAAACTATCATATGTAACAATGTACTACCTTAACCTAAAACTACAAAATGTCAACAAAAGTTCAGAAGCAAACTTTCTATGACTAGGTAGAGAACTTTGTTAGCTGGAATGTCAAGGGTCTCAATCATGAATTAAAGAGAAAGTACTCTCGCACTTAACAAGACTTAATGCTAAGTGGTATGGACAAAACTTTCACTACAGCTATACATGTACAAAGAAAACCAGAGTTGTGGTAATCTTAATACACAGAACTATTCAAATTGTAGTGTCCGATGCAATATTAGACTCTGAAGGACGATATGCCATGGTTACGAGCAAACTATCCAATACTAAAATGATTTTGATTAATATCTTTGCACCTAACGTGGATGATTGAACTTTCATCCAAAATGTATTTGCATCTATACCTAAGGTGAAAATTAATAAAATTATAATAGCTGGAGACTTTAATTGTGTTTTAAATTTAGATCTGGATTGATCTACAGCTACAACAGCAATATCATTTAATACTGCAAAAGTAATTACACAGTTTGTAATGGATCATAACTTATCAGACTCATGGAGGTTTGTAAATCTTAACGTAAGAGCATATTCCATTTTCTCACCCAGACATCATTGCTATTCAAGAACTGATTATTTTCCCATAGATAATAATTTTTTGCCCACTATCAAATCTTGTAAGTACAATGCTATTGTAATCTCTGACCAAACCCCACTGATCATGGAGCTTAAATTACTGCATCCTACTCACTCATCTCGCAGCTGGTATCTTAACCCCCTGTCATTAGCTGAGGAGGACTGTTCAGAATTCATATCCAAGCAAAAGTATTATTTTCTTGAGACAAATGCATCCTCAGAGGTCTCAGCAGGTCCACTCTGAGAAATTCTGAAGGCATTTTTAAGAGGACAGATTAATTCATATCTTTCTCACAAAAGTAAATTGTAAACAAAGGAGGTATCTGAGCTAATCGGCGAAATTACCAGAATAGATCTAGAATATGCCTGGGGCTTCATGCATAATGGCGTGCGTAGAATTCACACTAAAACATGGCGTACGAAAAAAAAAGCGGAAATGTTCGTACGCACAAAAAAATCCAGATGTATAAATCTGTGCGTTCGCTATATTCCACGTTCTTACGCTCCATAAATCCTGGTCAGCGTGAAAAGTAACGACTGCGTGTCACATGCACCTGCTGCCACTCCCAAACTCCTCCCAGAATTACACCCCTTTGAATATGTAAATCAATATAAATAGCCCTTAAGCTCAGTGTTCTGTGAAAAGGCAATGGCAAAAGCATATGGGGGGGTGGAATAGAAGAATTTCAGGGAATACCAAGTGGAGGGAAGGAAAAACGTACTATTTGTTGGTTTAAACAGTGGTATAAACAACAAAAGGAAGTTGATCAAGTCACATAGAGTGTCGGAGAAACTCGAAAGATCAAGTTCACAAAGTCGCACAGTGCCCGAAATAAAAAAGAAGTTGTCAGATATCAAAGTCGCTGTCAAAAGGTCCACCGTTTGAGGCTCATATGAAAGCTTATTAGAGTACAGAGAAAAGAAAAGAAAATAGGGACACAGCAGGGAAAAAAGCTTGAAATGTCGACTTTAATCTCGAAATTTCCACTTTAATCATGTAGTTTATTTAGTCATTAAAGTAGAACATCATAAACTTAATCTTAAAATTGTTCAATTTACTACTTTCTCAAATCCCATCGTAACTAAAGTAGCATGTTAAATACTTTGTGTTGTATTTGTTCTATGTGCTCTATGTGTGTGAATCACTACGTGCTTCTTAAACGGGCTTTCTCTTCCTCCGACAGGACACAGAATCCATTACATTCGTAATATTACAGCTCTCTGAAAAATTAAAATACTGAGATGTATACTTGATATTATTTTCATAATGATATGAATTAAAGCATGTATTAAACATGGGAACACGGTAGCACAGTGATAGTGACAAACTGGCACTCCATCCACAAATTGTTCATGCCTCACACAAGATGCTTGCCATGCGTGACCTTCGATGAAATAATTTTTTGCAGCAGTGCTGTCTCTTTCAAATGTACTATCCTCCAATTCCTGTCCTTCCTTTTCTTTCTTCATGTACCCAATCGCCACACGATCAGCTCTGTAATAGACGTTAAGCCATCTGTAAGCTGAGAACGCTGATTCTTCAAAACTTTTAAGGAACATTGAAATATCTTCATAGTACATGTTTAATTATTCTGTTCATCTATCCTTCCAGTGTCGCGCCAGCCCCAGCAATAATACAGCGCGAGGAAGGAACAATCTGTGAACAGAGCGCCAGCTCCTTGCTAGCGCTGCGACACCATGTCCTCACATGTTAAATTATTAACGATATAGATTATTTAAATTAAGTTAAAGTTTTATCTGTATAATATAATAAACATATTTTGCTGCATTTCATTTTAAAAATGATATCATCATTATATGTAAATACGCGCTTTATAAAGTGGTTCAGGTTCTGCAATATTATAACTTTATCGCAAGTTTAAAGTGAGTTAATTGTACTTTTAAGTACAAACAGTTCTACAAGGAGCACTTTATGGACTGATTGAGTGTGTTTAGAGTTCTTGGGATGAAACTGTTTCTGAGCTGCGAGGTCAGTACAGGAAAGGCTCTGAAGCATTTGTCGCATGAGAGCAGTTCAAATAGGCAGCATGTGCTAGACCCTGTATACCGATAATTCTCTTTCCTATCAGCTGCTATAGATCTGTGATTCCACACTCAGATACAGTGATATAAGTGGTGCAGTGAGAGTAATATAGAAAAAGATGATCCGCTGTGGCAACCCCTAACAGGAGTAGCTGAAAGAAGAAGGTGCAGTGAGAGTAACAACGCTAAAGCAGCTGTGGTATTTGAAATGGTTTGGCCATTCCATGGACCATTATATTGTTATTGGTTAATTACAATCACATGCCTTAAACTAATAAACAATATGCATTTAATTTCAGTTTATTTGATAAAGCCGTGTCAAGGATGTGGATCTAAAAAAGAAAGGGAAACCACACTGGAACAGTAGCACTGCTTTGATGCTGGGTGCCAGCAGTTTGCAAAACCGAGCGGAGAACTTGTGTACACCAGGGTTTGAGCTACCGTGAAAATGTGCGTGGCTTTATGCCAAGTTTAGTTTTTATACATCGCAATGTGAGCATGGAAACGGGAATATGCAATATTTTTGTGCGTAAGCACTATTTATACATGAGGCCCCAGGTCTTCCAATGAGGCGCTTTATGGGAAAAGACAGATTTTGCAATCACAATTTAACCTCTTGACTACAAAAGAAACGGAACTGTTTATCATTAAATCGCGATATCAAAATTAACAGTACAAATAATAGTAGCAACAAATCCACAAGTACAAGCTTCTTAATGCAATAACAGCAATTAACAACACAGACGGAGAAAAAAGTATTGACTAAAAAAATATAACCTACACATTCAGTGAGTACTATATGTCCTTCTACTCAGTTTAGAGAAGATAGGACACAATCTAATGAGTTTCTTGATTCATTACAGATACCACAGCTGGATTCTCTTAGTGCTGTTGAACTGGATAAACCTCTGACACTTTCAGAATTATTACATGTGTCACACACGTGCGAATAGGAGACCGCGGACGGACCTTAACACGCTTCGGAAGACGTTCGCCGGCAGGGAGTGGCGGGGTACTAACCTTTCTCCTTTGCTTTCTTCCAGGAAAAAAGACGCTCCGCCACCATAAGCCTCATTCCCGCAGTAGGTTACTTCCGACCTTCCTCCGCCATCTTTCTTGACGTCATCAGTCCCATCCTCCCTCACGGTTCCTTCCCAGCATTCCTCCACTTCCAGCTCCTCCCTTATAAAATGGCCGCTGAAAACCTTGTATGGCGTCGCGCATATGAACTGTTTTGTTTATATTTTTTGACCAGATTTGCATTGTGGATTTGTCTGCAATATACGGGGCCGGAAACCCCAAACCTTGTTGTCTCTTGTTAAGTCTTTTACAGTGGCGTAGTCGGCAGGATACAAGTCCGGAAAAAATGACTGAAGGACAGGACCTCAACACAGTGCTGCAGGGGATGAATGCCCAGATCCTGTCCCTGCAAGCAAGCGCAAGCCGCTACCACCCGGGAGTTGGAGGAAACGAAGGCCAGGTTGGCAGAAGCCCGGAGGGTAAGACCCGACCCTCCTCGTCCAACACCTCCGCCTCTGGTGCCTATGACAGAGGCTGACGACATCGAGTTGTACCTGGGCATATTTGAACGGACGGCCACCCGGAACGAGTGGCAGCGGTCCGAGTGGGCGTCCATACTACAATCTTACTACAATCTCCCCGAGGAGGAGGCCGTGAGTTACGACCTCCTAAAACAGGAGATCCTGGCACGCTACGACATTACGCGGGCCAGCAGGCGAAAGTGAATGGCGGAGCTGGCAGTTTGACCCAGAAAAACCGGCCCGAGCCCAGGCCTTTGACTTCTGGGGTAAAATGGGGTGCTGGCTACGGCCCGAGGGTCCCCAAGCCCGGAAGGTAGTAGAGCAGGTGGCCTGTGAGGGCCTTGTAAATGCTATGCCTAGCTCCCTCGCCCAGCAAGTCTGGCGCCATCCTTACAAGGACATGCCAGGACTCCTGGAAGTCCTGGAGCGCCAGCTCGCGGTCTTCCAAGCCGGGGGGGTCGGAAAGGCAAGCTCGTGGGAACCGACAGGGACCGGCGGCCACCCCCGAGCCCTCTCGACACGCTGCAGAAGCGCCGCAGAAACCAAAGAAAAGCCGGCCTCCCCGCGCTGTTACAAGTGCGGTGAGACCGGCCACCTACTGCCAACCTGTCCCCTGAACACAACCATGGAGCTGATGGACTGCACCTGGGCCACCGCAGAAAGGTACTGTACTCCGTCGCACCCCCTGGCGAGTCCGAACACGGGAGTGGTGTTGTTGAATGGGCATTCGGTGGTGGCTCTGTTTGACTCAACATAACCATTGTCGCTCGCCGTTATGTATTACCACGACAGTTTGCAAGTCACGTGTGTGCATGTGGAGACCAAGTCATATCGTTCCGCTCACTGTTACATCACCTGGAAGGGGCAATTGTCTAATTTGGTGGTCGCGGTGTTGCCCGAACCCCCTTATCCAGTGATTTTGGGACAAGACTGGTCACACAGAAACTGCGGTAAGACACACACCACTCCCGGGGCCTCACTGGGTCTGGCTATGAGGGGGTGAGGCGCCCTTCCCGCGGTCTCCACGCCGTGCTCTGGGGCAGGCACATCGGGGGACGCTTCCTCGGCGACGGACCCTGACCCAGAAGTATCCGCCGGAGAAGGGACGAGCCAGGGAATGCTTCCGCTAACCCGCTCACAAGACCCCCTGAGCAACTTGGACCATCAATTTCGGTCCATGCCTGCCTCATTTAAAAGGGAGCAGTGGAATGACGATTCCCTGCGGTTTGCCCGGAATGTGATTGTTCTTCCAGGCAGCTCACAAGCTGACGGATCCATGCCACGCCAGCCCTTCTTTGTTCTGGAGAATGATCTGTTGTATCGGGTGGCAACCCACGAGGGCGAGGTGCGGAAATTGTTGCTAGTGCCGCGTACCTTCCTGCGCGAGGTATGTGAACTAGCTCACGCTCACCTCCTAGGTGCCCACCTCAGGGCCAAAAAAACTTTGGAGAGAATCAAACTCCGCTTTTACTGGCCGGGATCAATGAGGAGGTACGGTGTTTCTGTCTGTCCTGCACGGAGTGTCAGATCCGCCAGATTCCTAGGAGGGACCGTGCTCCTCTCGTCCCTATACCTCTGATAGACATTCTCTTTGACAGAATAGGGGTGGACTTAGTAGGCCACCTGGAACCCTCAAACCATGGCCATAAATATATATTGGTCATGGTGGATTATGCTACCCAATACCCAGAGGCGGTTCCCCTGCGCTCCGCTAACACAAAAAACATCGCACGGGAATTCGTTAACTTATTTTCCAGAGTGGGTATACCCAAAGAAGTCCTCACGGATCAGAGTACACCCTTCACCTCAGATATGTTCAGGGAGGTCGCCAGATTACTCCAGATAAAGCACCTGAAGACGTCTGTCAATCACCCTCAAACAGACGGGCTGGTAGAGCGTTTTAATCAGACGCTTAAACAGATGCTCCGCAAAGTAGTCAACGCCAATGGCAGGAACTGGGACCAGCTCCTACCGCTCGTGCTTTTTGCTTACCGGGAAGTGCCCCAGGCCTACGGGCTTCTCCCCTTTTGAGTTATTGTACGGGCGACAACCCCGAGGACTTTTCGACATACTAAAAGAGGGCTGGGAGGCTGAGGCCCTTCCCTCCTCCAATATATTGGAGTATGTGGCGCAACTGCGCGACAGGCTCGCTAAAATCAGGCCACTCCTAAAGGACTACGTGACTGGTGCGCAGGCAGTGCAGGCCCGGTGTTACAACCGCAACTCCATCCTCCGGGAGTTCCAAGTTGCTAGCTCACTGGCAGGGGCCATACGAGGTTAAGGAAAGAAAGGGGCTCGTCGACTATTTAGTTAAACAACCTAATCGTCGGCCGAGTGAGAGGATCTACCTCGTTAATTTGTTAAAACCTTGGAAGGACAGAGAGGAGTCTCCCAACACTCGTAGATCCCTCTCCATATTCACTAGCACGTCTGCCCTTAACCTCGGTGACGAGCTAACACCCCTACAGCGGCAGGAGATAACCCAGGCAATCCAGGCCGTCCCCGAAGTAGTGAGCGAGTCACCGGGCCGGACCTCGCTGATTGCGCACAATATAGTCACTGACCCCGGAGTAATCGTCCGGGAGAGGCCCTATAGACTCCCAGAGGCAAAACGCGCTGAAGTGGAACTGGAGGTGCAACGGATGTTGGATATGGACATTATTGGGGAAAGCCATAGTCCTTGGTCCAGTCCTATCGTCCTCGTTTCCAAGCCGGACGGCTCCTGGAGGTTCTATAATGACTTTAGACGTCGGAATCAGGTCTCCAAGTTCGACGCCTACCCAATGCCCCGCATTGATGACCTACTTGAGCGGCTGGGTGCGGCTCGATACTTGACTACTCTTGATATGACGAAAGGGTATTGGCAAACTCCCTTAACGGCATCTGCAAAAGAAAAAACGGCCTTTAGCACCCTAGTGGACATTGGCAATACAAGGTCCTCCCATTTGGGCTGCACGGGGCCCCAGCGACATTTCAACGTCTGGAGGATAGAGTGCTGAAGCCCCACCAGTCCTATAGTGCCGCCTACCTGGATGACGTCGTCATCTATTCTGGCACCTGGTAGGAGCATCTATTGCAGGTCTCTACTGTCCTTGCGACACTAGCTAAAGCCGGCCTCCGCATTAACCCCCGTAAGCGTTTTTTTGGCTTGAAGGAGGCCAAGTATTTAGGCTACCTTGTGGGACGAGGACAGGTGAGACCACAATGTTCCAAAATCAAAGACATCCTGGAATGGCCCCGTCCAAATACCATGAGACAGGTGCAGGCTTTCTTGGGTTGGCGGGGTACTACCGCCGGTTCGTGCCTCGCTTCTCCGAAAGGGCAGCACCCTTGACCAATTTAACAAAGAAGGGCGCTCCCCTACACGTGGTATGGAACGACAAGGCGGAACACGCATTCAGTGACCTAAAAAAGGCTCTAACATCGGCACCTGTATTAAGGACCCCTGACTTTGGGCTCCCTTTTATCCTCCAGATCGACGCTTCGGACACAGGCCTGGGCGCCGTGTTAAGCCAAAGCGTCGATGGTGTCAAACACCCCGTGATGTACTTATGCCGGAAACTGCTGGACCGAGGGACCAGGTATGCGGCAGTGGAGAGGGAAGCCTTGGCCATTAAGTGGGCTGTAACCCACCTCCGTTACTACCTGTTGGGTCGCGAATTCACTCTAGTGACTGATCACGCTGCGCTTCAGTGGATGTCCCTGCACAAAGAGTCGAATCCGCGGGTCACCAGGTGGTTTGTGGACTTGCAACCCTATAAGTTCACGGTCACTTATCGTCGCGGCAACCTTCAGGCCAATGCCGATGCCCTCTCTTGCATCCACGACCTCTCGGCTAGGTCCACCTGACCTGACGGTCTCGGGCTAAAGGGGGGGTCGTGTCACACACGCGTGAATAGGAGACCGCGGACGGACCTTAACACGCTTCGGAAGACGTTCGCCGGCAGGGAGTGGCGGGGTACTAACCTTTCTCCTTTGCTTTCTTCCAGGAAAAAAGACGCTCCGCCACCATAAGCCTCATTCCCGCAGTAGGTTACTTCCGCCCTTCCTTCGCCATCTTTCTTGACGTCATCAGTCCCATCCTTCCTCACGATTCCTTCCTAGCATTCCTCCACTTCCGGCTTCCCTTATAAAATGGCCGCCGAAAACCTTGTATGGCGTCGCACATATGAACTGTTTTGTTTATATTTTTTGACCAGATTTGCATTGTGGATTTGTCTGCAATATACGGGGCCGGAAACCCCAAACCTTTATGTTGTCTCTTGTTAAGTCTTTTACACATGTTATAAACTCAAAGTGGGATAGCAGCTTGCCCTGATGGCTACCCAGTGAAATTTTATATAAAAAAAAAAATTAAATAAGTTAGCTCCACTTTTATTAGCAATGTTTACAGAAGCTAAAGAAAGAAAAATTCTACCTCAAACCAAGCATTAATTACCATCTTTCCTAAGAAAAACAAGAACTTTTTGCAACGTGAATTATGCAGATCAATCTCTCTTCTGAATAATGACGTTAAGATACTCTCTAAAGTTCTATCCAGAAGGACTGAGAAAGTGTTTACTTCAGTAATATCACAACACCAAAATAGATTTATTAAAGGCATGCTAATATTATTAGTTTACTGGGGCTCCTTACTCAAAAGTATACTACTGTGTTTCCCCAAAAATAAGACCTACTCCAAAAATTAGCCCTAGCATGATTTTCAGGCTGCTCTGTAATATAAGCCCTACCCCAAAAATAAACCCTAGTCAAGATCATTAGCTGAAAAGTAAGGCGCCTAAGGCCAGGTTTATACTTCACGTGATGTGACGCATGTGCCCAAAACATCCATTAAATTCCGAGACCACCTTACCACAATATCTCTGAAAAGGATGTTTAATGATTACATCCATCAATCCGGGGATGCACACATTCCAGCAAGCATTGGGCGCGAGACAGAAACAAAATCCCTGGACAGAGCATCAGTTCATCGCAAGATGAACAAGCACACACAGACACTTAGCATCGCCAAATTCCCAAACCTTCATGTCTTTGGATGGAAAATTCAACACACTGTGGATACCCACCAGGAAAAATATGCAAACTCCAGGAAGGAAGCACAAGGGACATGACTCCCTGCGAGACAGCAGCGCTACCGCTCTGTCACCGTGCCACCCCATTTGTGTAACTATTAGCAGTATTCATTATTTAAACAAAGTTAACGATTTATATGTAAATGTAACATACATATTTTAATGCATTTCATCATGAAAGAAATATCAAGTATAAATCTAAGAATTCTAAATGTGCTCTTGACATGAAATAACACCCTTTAGTCAAAAGTTTAAACTGTGCTCCATGACAAGACAGAGATACAGTTCTTTCTCACAATTAAAAGATTGCAAACATATCTTCCTCTTCAAAGGAATGCATGTCAGGAGCAGAGAATGTCAGAGAGAGAGAGAGCGTGAGAGAAAAGCAAACAATCAAAAAATCAATACATGCTGTTGGGCTTTAAGTATGCCGAGCACCGCGATAAAGTGGCCCCAAAGAAGGGAGCAATGTGAAGGTAGTCTTTCTGCATTTTTAGAGGAGCGTCCGTATCGTCTAGGCAAACAGCATCTGTGCAAATAGACCCTCTGCTCACACCCCCTCCGTCAGGCGCAGAGAATGTCAGAAAGAGAGGGAGAAACAGAGAAAAGCAAACAATCAAGCACCGCACGGGAAGCATATCGTATATCATTGAGGAGTTTAATTTAATACATAATACATGCTCTGATTGGGTAGCTTCTAAGCCATCCGCCAATAGCGTCCCTTGTATGAAATCAACTGGGCAAACCAACTGAGTAAGCATGTACCATAAATTAAAAGACCCATTGTCCGCAGAAATCCACGAACCAGCGAAAAATCCGTGATATATATTTAGATATGCTTACATTTAAAATCCGCAATAGAGTGAAGCCGCGAAAGTCGAAGCGCGATATAGCGAGGGATCACTGTATATTCACACTTTTATGTACCATTTAACAAGTTGTTGGCCCTATGATGTGAGTGCCTCTGTATATGCAAAGCAGTGCTTGAAGTGGATATGCAAAAGTGCTGGTAGCCTATGTGCTTCACTGATGAATTAATGTAAACAGCATGGAATGCGGAGAAGTAGCATTGATCATCGATTAGAAATTCAAACGCCTATATCTAAAACCAACATCTCCCTATTTGAGTTTGCAGCACAGCAATCATTGAGCAGTTGGGAGTTTGGAGGTATGTTACTGGTTTTCTGCACTGTTATCAGGGGCTAGTGGTTGATGGAGCAGAATGGATAACCATGAACCAAGATAATCCACCATCTAAGAGTGCCGGTAGTCAACAGAGAAAAACAGCAAATCAACACATTAAAAAAACATGCATTGGTAAATTTTCCTTTTTTCTATAATATAACCAAATTTCACTTTAATCTGTCTGAGCAATTTTGAGATTTTGGAGTATTTAGTTTTTCTGTTTTGAGGACGGTTAACCCTAAATATTAATATACCAGTAACGGCATACTGCACAATAATGTGCAGTGAATACACTTGACGTGAGCATTCCTAGTTTTCATACTCAGAGGTTGATGCGCTTGCTGCTTCCTGAGCAGCTCTTCTTTTCTCCACACTAGCGGCCCACTGCTTCTCTTCTTTTGTCGGCATCTTTTCGCGTTAAAACTGGTTAGTTTTTGTATTGCAATTACTTAGTACGTTTTCTTTAATATTTCACTTAAGCTTGCACTTAAGTCTTCAATCTGCCTCAAGAATGATTAGTGAAGGTGGTAGGGAATGAGAACGGCGCCCATACCCATGCGCCACATGGCCGCCCTGCTGCGCACTGCCGAGAGTTGATTCTACAATAAAATAAAATAAAAATAAAAAGAGTAATAAAAATCATCACCCCGAAAGCGGATAGTAGACGTCACGTAATATATGTGTACCAAATTTCAAGTCAATAGGTAAAATGGTTTGCGAGCTACAGGCGATTTAAAATCCTGGACAGACAAACGAACAGCCACGGTAGCGTATTATATAGGAAGATTGAAGTGTCCTTTCTTAACAGACGCCTACTGACCTAGAATTGAACTGTAAACAGGAAGTTTTTGTTGATAAGTGAGTGAGTGAGTGAGTGAACCTTGCTTTATACTTTATACTGTATTTATTGATTTATTTATAATATTATTATTATTATGTGACACAATTGTAGTTTTCTGACCAACAGAAATGTTTTATGTGGTTACCGACCTTTATACAAATGATAGTTGGCTACTTGAGATTGATCGAAGACATAAATACTGTATTGAAATAAAGGTTTGCAAATAAAAGAGAGTCTGAGTCAGTAAATAGCCCACCTATAGAATTCTCTTCGGCTAAATATGTAGAGTGCAATGGGGAGAGTGAAACAGCTAAAAAGTTACAGATAACACATTTGTGTTGTAAGTCTTCTGAAAGACTTTTTATAGTTTTGTTATACAGCAGTAGCAGTCATAAATATAGTATTAGCCCCTAAATTGTATGGTTTTGTCAGGTTATTATTGTCATAATGATGACTCAAGTCCAGGCCATGAGACTGATGTCCACATCACTTATTTATATTTACATATACTGATGTTTACTTAAAGAATCATGATATAAAATGGTGCTTCTTTAACTTCCTTATAGTATACTTGAAAGTTCAGTTGTTTCTGAATATTAAAAAAAGTATTAAAAGCAGATAAAATAGAAAGCTACATTTTGACATACAACTGCTAGCTTACATTCCATAATTGAAAAATTTGAAGAGGAAGTAGAGGGAACAGTTGGCGTTTTGCAGCTACCATTTAACTGAAGCAGGCTCCACACCAGTGAGTTTCATAGTTTAAAGACAAGAAATGCCAAAGAACTTGATGCAGGATAAATGTAGCATGCAACCAGACTGATAGCTTGTGATCGTGACATTTTAAAAACTCTGTTTCTTGTCATTTGTTAGGTTGTTTTTGGCTTTCATGTCAGATGAAAGCAAACTAATGTCACATTCTTTTCTTTTGTTCTCCATCAAGGAATGTTGCTAATTTATATAGCAGCTCTCACCTTAAATGGAAAGACTAGACTTACACTTGATTTGTATACATTTATAAATTAACTAATTTTGATGGAGATCATTGATACCTACCAACAGCAACAACTGGATGTTTATTACTTGTGCTGTAATTCACATTACAAAATTCAAGTATGGATGCTGAATGTGAAATTTTACCTTGATTATCAAATAATATCTTGGTGATTTGCTTAGCAGTTACAGGTTTTGATATGAGGTAGAAATGGTAGGAATAATGCCTTACTCTAAAATGAAATGATTTATATAAAAGCTAGAATAAATGAAGACCAAACAATCTATGTATTTTTTATTATTATTACATTAGTTTTGAATATTTGCCAGAAACGTTTACCAAAAGTGACTTTTAACCTTTTATGTCATCACACGTGAGTATAGTTTATCTCTTCCTGAGCCTGCAATTAATGAAACACAGGATGGATTCAAAAGTTACACTTCAGCATAACTGTTTCTCTTTCAGTCACCAAAGGAGTAAAGTCTGACCAATCTAGAAATGCCTGAATCCACTCTGCCCCACTTCCACAACTGTCATCTCTCTATCTATCACTTTGTAATACAACCTGACATTGAGCAAAAAGAAATTTTCAGTTGTAACCAAGCCCAGAAGCAAGAAACGTGTCGTCCAAGACCTGAGCTACATTTCTCTTGACAGAATATTTTTTCTTTTGCACCATCAGCAGTAAACATGATTTCCCATTGTACCCCAGCTCTTGGAAGTAAAAGGATAAAATGGGCTAAAGAGTACTATTTTACATTTTCTTTTTTTTTTTGCCATTTCAGATAGTTTTTTTTTTTTTTTAAAGTCTGCCTCTAAGCCCTGAAGTTGTCTTCTCACTGTTGCAGATGACACTGGTATTTGGCATGTGCTATTTAAGGAAGCAGACACCCTTGGACCTGTAAAAAAGCAGAAAATGAAAGACTGTAACTGTTGGTTTTAGAGCAATTATAACAGCCAAATCTGTATATATAAAATGTGAATACAAGAGAGAAGCCATAGCTGCTGGGGGCAGGGTATACAGTATGTAGGGTTTTAATACAAAAAGGTAATTTGACAATTTAAGAAAGTCAAGGGGAACGTTTGATTACTTATGGTAGCGAAATTCTGCAAGACTCACTTAGAAATGAGATGCACTGTTTTCATTAGAAAACACATCATAATTGAACTGTTCTGGCTAGTGACGGACACCCCAAATGCGTATTAAATTTGCCATGTTGCTTTCCATTGGAATGCCAAGTAAGTAATGAAATCCATTATTATTGTCAACACAAACATACGATGAAGATCATGTAAACATTAATATAAAATTATCTGGGGAAGTGTAAATTTGCAGACAATTCTGATTCAAGCATTTAAATACAGGTCAAATCCAAACTGCATACGTCTATATTAGATATCCATGTACTTTTGCTGTTCACACTCCTCTGAAAAAATTGCATCTGTGTCACATATGAGTGAAAATGATGGATTTGAACCATAGTTTGAACATAGACAATTTACTTGCACAGCACAATAAAAATTTTGGGTGGACTTCAGCATGTAGTGTATGAAATTACTGAATGCCAATACTGTAAATGGAAATTACAGATCACAGTCTACAACAACAACATTTATTTATATAGCACATTTTCATACAAAAAGTAGCTCAAAGTGCTTTACATAAAGAAGAAAAGAAAAATAAAAAAAAAATAAGAAATTAAAATAAGAAAACATTAGTTAACATAGAAAAGGAGTAAGGTCCGATGGCCAGGGTGGACAGAAAAAACAAAAAAAAAACTTCAGACGGCTGGAGAAAAAAAATAAAATCTGCAGGGGTTCCAGGCCACGAGACCGCCCAGTCCCCACTGGGCATTCTACCTAACATAAATGAAATAGTCCTCTTTGTAGTTAGGGTTCTCACGGAGTCACTTGATGTTGATGGTCATACAGACTTCTGGCTTTTAATCTATCCATCATTGTTGGGACATCACGGTGCTTTGTGCACAAGCCACCACCAAAAGGATACCGGAAAAGGAAACAGAAGAGAGAGTAGGGGTTAGTACAGATTTTAGAGCCACCATGAATAGTTATTTTGATGAATTGAACATACAGAGTATCAGGATTAAGTTAAAGTGAAGTTATAAGAAGGCCATGTTAAAGTAATGTGTTTTCAGCAGTGTTTTAAAGTGCTCCACTGTATCGGCCCAGCGAATTCCCATTGGCAGGCTATTCCAGATTTTAGGTGCATAACAGCAGAAGGCCGCCTCACCACTTTTAAGTTTTGTTCTTGGAATTCTAAGGAGATACTCATTTGAGGATCTAAGGTTACAATTTGGAATATAAGGTGTCAGACATTCCGATATATAAGATGGGGCGAGATTATTTAAGGCTTTATAAACCATAAGCAGAATTTTAAAGTCAATCCTGAATGACACAGGCAACCAGCGTAGTGACATCAAAACTGGAGAAATGTGCTCGGATTTTCTTTTCCTAGTTAGGATTCTAGCAGCTGCATTCTGCACTAGTTGGAAACGATTTATGTCTTTTTTGGGTAGGATATAAAACGATATAAAATTGTTACCAACACAGGAAGCAAAGGATCATTTTTAGATGAAGTTAAATGCCATGTCCCTTGGGGATCAGTGTTGGGGTTGGCTCTTTTCAATACATATAAATGATCTGGACAAGAATATAATCAATAAGTCATCATTATTGACAGTACATCCAGACAGTGTACAGAAGCAATCAAGAAAGCTTATAGGATGTTTGGTTAAATATCACAATTCATGGAGTATAAGTCATGGAAAGTTATAATTAAGTTTTATACGCCTTACATGAAATACTGTGTTCAGTTTTGGTCTCCATATTACAAAAAAGACATAGCAGCACTGGAGAAAGTGCAGAGAAGAGTGACTAGGCTGATTCAGGAACTAAAAGGTATGAGTTATGAGGGCAGACTGAAGGAGTTAACACTTTTCAGTTTAAAAAAAGGGAGATCAAGAGTGGACATGTTTGGAGAGTTTAAAGTTATGAAAGGAAATAGTACAGAAGATCTTAGTTGTTACTTTAAAATACATTCTACAACAAGAACATGGTGAAACATTTGGAACATTTTTAAGAGCAGTTTTTGCAGGGGCAGATTTCGAAAGGGCAGTTTTTTCATACAAAGAACCATAGACATATGGAAAAAATAACCAAATAGTATTGTGTGGGGTTTGATTTTGGGGCATTCAAATCTGGACTTAATATTATTTTTAGAAAATCTAGGTGAAAAGAATGGATGAGCTAGTCTATTCTTATAATTTATCTAATATTATAATGGGGAAGATAGTAAATTGTACTGTGGAATTGTGTATTTACCTGTTGGAAAGAACCAAAATCTGTTGTTGCTTGAACTTAGGTATCATAGTATAGCTTTTTATATCTTTTAACAGAAGAAAATGACTATGGAAATATCTGTTTAAGGTTATGTTGTTTATGAAGTTGTCTGCGCTTGTACAGTGAGTACTGCATCAGTATAAAGTGAACTGAAATTAAATACACTATATCCAAAATTATCAAGATAAAACTGCCATTTTTTGTGCTAAAGAAAAATGTGACTAATAAGCCTTCAAATGTATAATACTCCTAAATCTTAATCAGTCATTTTTAGTAATAAACATATTGGTATATAGGACAAGAGTAAATACAATTTTACACATGACAATACTAATTAAAGTAAACTTAATTAGACTAAATCATTTGGAGAAAATGAAGATTTTTTTCTCTTCAAGTATAAATTAGCCTTTAGTCTGTTTGTTGACCTGCACATCATATGAATTAATCAATGGATATTGGTGGTGGTTGGTGCTTTGCATTCTGGTCAGTAATGCTATGCTTCTAAATGTGAAATCCTAGCAACGTTGACATCTGGCTCCCTGATGCCAGCAAACTTTCAGAATATTACATTTGGTAAAGTTAACACTAATCAACAAAGTAATTGATTTTTTATCAGCATGTAAAATTGCACTTTGTCTGTGAGATGCATGCTTAAATGGAATGAACTGTGTGGAAGCATATTAAGCAAGTGGATTAAAATTCTACAGTACGAGCTGTATTACACTGATAATCAACAAGGTGTTGTATTAAGTACCAATAAAAATGTATTACTCCCTCAAACAATTATTAAATATTAACTACTGCTTTAAATACAATATTGGATGAAGACAATAATTTGTTTTACAGCCCTTAACTGTTACCTGGCACGGCTTATTTGACTGAGTAAGCCATTTTAGTCTGTACAATGCTATAGCCCAGGCTAGAGATTGGTAAAGAAAAATTGCACTTTTCCTCTGCCAGAATTATAGAAACATACATTTAAAGATTCTCTGATTGTGGTGTACAGATTAATGAGGAGTAATTTGAATTTCTCTTTGAGAACAGGATGACGAGATCTGTTCCATTTATAAACAAAGTTTATAAACTGGCAAAAGTCTCCACAAATCAACTTTGACTTTTCTGCTTGTTGTTCAGACATATGAACATTTTTCAACAAACAACCCAAAGTGCTTGATACAATAAATAAAATAATATATTTATATGAATATGAATAATAAAAGATGGCTGTTGTCGTGGTGTTAGCAGGGTTTCATCCCTAGCTATAATATGTTTTCTTTTTCTTTTTTATTTTAATTGTCCTTTGTATACTCTTTAATGATTTATGGATTTTGAATATATTTTTATTTCCTTCTTTTTTACTGTATTTTTCTTTAATGGGTGTTGTTTTGTGTATAAACTACTGAAACATTAAGTATTTATTTTAGTTTTTTTCAGTATATTGAGCCCTGTGGGGAGGGCTAATTGCAGTTGAGCGATTGCCATCTATATCCTGCTTGTGTTGTTCGATCCCAATTCATGGATTCATTTTTGAAATTTCGTAAGCTTTTTTTTAACTTCTGGTTTTTGGTCATCTGCTTTTATTTTTGGTATTTGTTTATTGCTTCTTATATTATTTGTTTTATATGCTTTTGGATCACCTCTCAGTAGGAAATGTTTGGCATTTTGCTCGTATTATGAAATCTTTTGTAAATAGATTTTATAATTATTAAGAAACCATTTTATTATTATGTCAGGCGTTTAATGTTTCCCCTCTTTCTTTTGAGCAAGGCCTGACCCTTTCCTGGGTGCCTTGCCCTTTAAAACCTTCCTGGAGTTTTGAGGCCTAGTTTTGACTTTAAAGCCTGTGTCTGAGATTTTTGAGTCAGGCACTCTGATGCTATTTTTGCAGAGCTTCCCAAAACTCAAAACTGGACTTCAGTGCAAAACTAGTCATCAACGCTCTGGTGAGGCCTGCAATTAAAGTAAGCCATGTCCCCAAAGTCAAGAAGGAGAGTTTTTTGGCCTGCAAGACTGGATAAATGCCTTTAAATCTGAAAAAAACACACAACTATACTTAGTTTGTTAACAAAGAAATGACATCTAAGAAAAAAAAAACAACAACAGTGTTTTCAGAAAGGTAAATATACCTAATGTTGCAGAAATTAAGCAATTCAAAAAACAGCATAAAAACAAGTCCAGAATTCAAAGAACAGTACCTTAAAAGTAAGCAGGAAGACCATAAACCAGAGAACCAAATAATAATCACATAATCCACAAACGAGAAAGTCAAATAAAAATAGTAATGTTGTGATGCAGAAATAAAAACTAACAAAAAGAGGTTAATAAGTCTCAAAATAAGCAGAAAGTAGACAAGGACTTCACTAATCTGCCTCAGAAATAGGCCTCACTTCAACTTGCCTGGCCTCAGGTCCAAAATGTTGCTCAGGCTTTTAAAAGTGCAAAACTGTCAAAAAAATTCTCAATATTCACAAGAATGCCCTTCAAGGGAGACCATAATTTTAAACTTCTGGCTTGAGGAGACAAAGGCACTTAAAGGATCTTTATAAATAAACTGTTTATTAAAAAAACAGTGTGAGAACAAAAATGGCAGAACAAGGGAAAATTACAAAAATTATGCAAAATGGGTTTGCCTAAGAGAGCAACAAAACGGTAACAATCCCTAAACCCAGAAACAAAATCCAGAACAAAGCAAAAAAAACCCAAAACAATTGTAAGCCTGAGAATTCTAAAAGTATTTGCAGCTCTACAACTCTTAACAAATGGCTGAGGAGTCATGATTTGGTCTGACTGTTGATGTTGGACATTTTGAAGGCATTCATTATACGTGTTTCCGAGACACCATTTTGTTTTAATTGTTAGCACAGTCATTGTTTGTTGTTTGTAATGTAGGGATACCACACTGTTGCTAGGCAGGCTGTTTGGGAGTGTGTGACGAATAGTATAACTACCATTACAGTATTAGGGTCAGTATTATACACTCCTGTCCTTTCTGAATTTGTGAGTAGTTCAAAACTTAACGCACTAGTGTTATCATTGTTAAGGATTTCTCTGGCTACAAATTGTTTTCCATTTTTCAACTGTGGTTTAGGCTTTTTGAAATAATCTGTTTCTACATAACTTGATTTATGATTTTCCCCTGACCATCATTTGATGCTTGTTATTAGTATTAGGCTCCATTTTTTGATTCCGTCCTACTATCCTAGTATTACTTAATATATACTGTAGATATACTGTACTAGCTGTGCGTAGTCTTCGGACAAAGAGCAACCCGTAGACACCTCAGCAATTTTACTATATTTGTTAACTTGGAGGGGCATCAGCTGACTCTTAAACATTACCCAGTGCCAATGAACTGCCTCTCCCAAGGTTTCTTCCATTTTTTCCCTACAAGGATTTTTTTCGGAGTTTTTCCTTGTCTTCTTAGAGAGTCAAGGCTGGGGGGCTGTCAAGAGGCAGGGCCTGTTAAAGCCCATTGCAGCACTTCCTGTGTGATTTTGGTCTATACAAAAGTAAATTGTATTGTATTATATTTTATGACGTGGACCCATCTGTGCTTGCTGCCACAATGGCTTTCGTAAGAATACACTGGTGATACCATATCTTAGGGCTTGTTTATACTTTACGCTCAGATTGTGTACATGCACGCATCCCAATGTTCATTTGACACGTCTTCTTAGCACGAACCTCAGAAATTAATATGATGCATGTGTGAGTTGCAGTACCAGCAAAAAGTCGGGGGGGCGCAGTATGATAAAAGTTGGAATGTGACGTCAGATTCTCGTGTTTACTATCTACAAGTGACAGAAAGCCACTTTGAGGATCCTCCAGGATCAATGTGAGCACTTGATGGTTGATGAATGGTTTGATGTGGTGAAGCAAAATGCCGACATACAAATGCATTTGTGGTGCTTTTATAGTCAAGCGTTGCATATTCCCGATCGTAATGACACGATACATTTTAAAAGTCTCACATACCCTCTTTTGTGCCATCTTTTTTTTTTGCAACTGTGGACACTTTTTCTATAGTGTCGTTTCTTGTGACTGAAGACAGAGAGATATGATTAAAGTTATTAAAAATCTTTTATTGATACACACCAGGCAAAGGTAAAATGACAGAGAAGCACAGTCCTAGGACACCTGCCCTTCGTCTGCCCCGAGGGGTCGGTGTCCCAAATTTTATAGGGCTTTTGTCTTATGACTTTAGTTACACAAGTATTTCAAAATATTAGCCTGAATCAGCACTACCAGAAATCTAAAGGTGGAATACATCTGTTAGTTTCCGTAGTTTGGGGCTCGATGAGTCCACACTTGTGGTTTTTTGTGTAGTAACCTTAAAACAAGAAGTAGCACTTAGCACGCATACTTTGGACACGCAGGGTCTTCATGACCCTTGTCACGTACACCATGGGCAAGCAGGGTCTGCATGGCTCTTGTCACGTACACCAGATTGATCAAGCTGTTTTGTATTTTTCCACACAACTTCACAACAGCAACATAATGTACAGCACTGTATTTGAGCCACAGAGAAAAAAAAATTAAGGACATGGTGAAAAGATGTATTTTGTGATTAAAGTGCACATCTCTGCAAATTTAGAGTCCTTAGATTTATACTTGATGAAACTTTCATGATTAAATACATTAAAGTAATTATGTTACATTTTACAGATAAATCGTTAATTTCATTTAAATAATGAATACTGTTAATAATTAAACACATGGGGGTGACATAGTGGCAGAGCGGTAGCACTGCTGTCTCACAGGGAGTCACGTCGCTGGTATTCCCTTCCTGAAGTTTTACTGCTGGGTTTCCACACTGTGCTCCAGTTTCCTTCCAAAGATATGCAGATTTGGTGACACTAAAATGACGCTAGTGTATGTGAGTGCTTGTATTCATCTTGTGATGAGCTGATGCCTTGTCCAGGGATTGTTTCTGCCTTGTGCCCAATGCTAGCTGGAATGGACACATCCCTGGATTGATGGATTTAGTTATTAAGCATCCTTTTCAGAGATATTGTGGTAAGGTATCATCGGAATTTAGTGGGTGTTCCAGGCAATTCACAGCACAGCGAAGCTGAAGCTGTTTTCATCATGATAATATCTTGCACTGCCACCTGGTGGATTCTTCCAGATTTATGTAAAGTATGCGAGCAGTAAAACGCTTGGAGTCACGTGAAATATAAACCTGGTCTTAGTCGTATTGCTGCCATATGAGTCATATTAATCTTTCTCTCGAGAAAATTCCTCCATACAGTCAATATTTTTAGTAAAAACTTCAAGCCTTGCCCTCAATTGCTGAGGTATTTCACCTTCACGTTGTTGAGCCACAGCGATTGCTTCATTTTGGAATTGTGTCTGTTCATCTGTGTCATTAGCACAAAGTCGTTGTCACATGGCGGTGTTTGCTGCACACCGGTCATTCATAGCAAGTGTGGAAAACATTTAAAAGTGCATGTGCCATCTAGTGGCTGTAGTTAAGCATGAACAGAGCGGTCTGCTCCATACACCCACACACAGGTCTTTCGTATACAGTGACTGGTGTCACCACCAATTAGCTGCCCTTAATGGTGGCAACCTTCACAACATTCACAAAGAAATAATAAATAAAAAGAAAGCAATACTTAACACGGATTCATTTCAGCTAAGGGAGCACCAACAACCAGAAATATATATTCTTATACATTCTCTGGTTTTAACCTATCTACAAAGTTACAAACAATAGTCCCAAATTTAAAGTGTAAAGCATATTTGATTGTTTGAGATCTGTTGTCAGTTGCTGCTTTTTTCTTCAGTGTTGTACAAAAATTTGAAGCCCTGTAGAAAATGTTTCTGCACTTAATTCAGATGAAATGGGGCTCATGACTAGTACCTTTGATTTCAGCCTCTGAAGGTAAGAATACATTTTTATAAAACACCATGATATAATGACATATGGAAGCACAGCATCATAATAGTTAGCACTGCTGCCTCACTGATTCAGTGTTCTGGGTTTGAATCCCATGCTTGAGCAAATTTGCATGTCCTATCAGTGTCTGCATAGTTCTTCTTTTCAGTATTTGGTTGAATGGGTGTGAATGAGTTTTTGCGTGCATGAGTGGGTCCTTTGATGGACTAATGCTAGCCAGATCTGGCCTAATGGATTGTTGCTGTTGTTGTTTCCTGATGTCTTTCATTGATACGATAATCAGTAGCATTACAATATGATAATGCACAAATCAGTATATAAAATGATAGTTACCTAAGAGGTGTTAATGGTGGTTCAGTGGTTAGAATTTTTGCCTCATAGTTCTACACTCTCTGGTTCGAGTCCCTGCCTAGACACTTCATTTTTTCCCAGTGTTTGTCAGGGATTTTCTCCAGACACCCTAGATTTCATGTACAGATTAGATCAACTGATCTAGCAGGAGTGTGAACCCTGTTCTGGGATTTTTGCAGCCTTGTGCCTGAAGCTGTGAGTTTGGTTCTTGCCACATGAATTTGAACTAGATTAGGAAGGTTTAACAGTGGATGGATAGATGGGTGTTTTCCTAAATAAATAATAGTCAAAGAAAATAATTTTCTTTAATTTGGCCTATTTTTTAAAATAGCAAACCTGAAGAAATGGCTATTGCACAATATAGTTTATTCTTAATGTAAGATGGCTGTAATCTCTGGTATATTAGTAACCAGGATTTTAAAAATATATGAAAAGCCAGGGACGATACTCCAGAGATCAGGGTTATGCCCTTTCCTGGATTATGTTTGTGTTAATGTTTTATTTTGGATTTTTAGCATATTCACATATATTTTATTTGGGGAGTCTGCATGTTAAATTTATTTTCTTCACTAAATTATCTGAATTAGAATGAACATAAACGTGTGTACGAGAGTGCTTTAAAATGGACTGGGGTTAGGTCCACTGTGACCATGGATAAGCTCCTGCTCTCACCAAGTTCAGAAAATGGATGAGTGAATGAACAAGCACAATGACAAGCAGACAACCTACTATGTTATAAAAACCTTTTATTCATATTTTGTAATTTCACATTCACTTAAAACACCATTAGAAAATTATATCACTGATGGTTAGTTTTAAAAGAAGTTATCTCTCACCAAAAACTACATTGTTTCCAAACAACTAATTACAAGTTCCTTAACAATGAACAGAGTAAAGCAATTACTGCTCTTTTCAAAAACTGCTACAATAGTATCCAGAACCTTCATTTCCATTATTGGCAAGGCTCTAAATAGAATAATTTCTGATATTTGAGTCTAATGAGCTCTCATTGCCTTTCTTGATTTATTGACAATCAGATATCGTCTTCCTGCTTGAAATAATTAAAGTAGCAGTGTAATTAGATAGAGAAACCCTCTGATCTGAAGAAAATCTTTGTGGCGAAAGATGATAATTAATTATGAGTGGTGATGTTGCTGACACTTCCCGATACACAGGAGAGGGTGGAATTATTTGAAACTGCTCCGACTCATTTCAAGCAGCCTTTTAGGAAGCCATCCAACGAGGCAGATTAAACATTAGCTGATTACCGACAAGTAATTAACAATGTCAACGAAACACAGAAACTGAATTAATAATAATTATATCATCAACATGAAGATGGTCTTGTAAAGAATCCTAAGGAAGAGGAGAGGTTAATTACTTGTTACTATAGAACATTACTGTGGCGACCAGGGATGTGCCTCAGGATGGTGTAGCTGCCAGTGGGATAATTAATTAACATCATAATTGCAATGCTGGCTGCAATAAATATTGAAATATTACAGTAATTTCCCTTTCTATTATGCCTATCCCCATCACTTAGGAATACTAAACTCTGTTGTAACTTACCTATTGTCAGTCTGGGTAAAAAAATCCAAAATGCATATGAATATACAAGTGTGTTCTGTAGGTAGGCAGAGAAATACAACAGAAAGAGTATACTGTATATTTCTGTTGAGTATATACTTATAATAACTGTATATAAAATAACTGATAAATATATTACCAAATATTTTTAGTAAAATGTTTTCTAAATAACAAAAACTGCATGAGATAACGTGTTATGTGTAATTCCTTTAAAAATAATTTTAATTTACCTTTTTCTACATTTTATTATTGTATAAATGAAGTTTATTTGCAATATGTAAAGCTGTGCAGAGAACGGTAAATATTATTGTAACTTGATCTGTTCCATGTTCATGATACCTTATAGTCATAAAAAAGACATTTAGATCTGTCTTTTTTGCATCCTTCTTATATTCTTTTGCATTTTTTTGGATCTAGTATAGTGATGCATCCGTTTGGTATGTTCGGGCAATTTTTGTCCACTAGAGAAACAGTTATGTTGCTTGTTGAATGTGTAATTAAGTATTTTGTGTGAGTATGGAAATGTTCAAGAGTGAACCCTGTGATGGATTTATATTCTGCCCAAGCTTGATACCCACCCTGCCCTTTTTGTTTTCAGAATGCCCATAAGCTGAAGTGTAACTGAACTAGATGAGAGGATTAGAATATGGATGGATGGATATAACGGATGTAATCTTTTTCTTCAAATTGCACTTTATTTCCATTTTCTGAAATTATTGTAAGAACAATTTGTATAATAACGTGTAAATGCCAATATTAAACTATAAGTATCAGTTGATTAGCCATGCCTTTGTGTACAATAAGTCTGTGCTCCATTAGTCTGTCCTTCTTCTATCTTTAATTCTGCAAAGGTGGATGGGTGAGTTGATTGCTGTTGAGCAGGACATAGAGCAACAGTTTTTTGACAGTTTTAGTTTGATATAATTACATAGGTTTACAGTAATGGAAATGGCATTTTTGGAAACATGTTTGATCAAATTTAATAAGTTGATTATGTTCTTTAATTTACAATATGATTTGTAATAAAGTTCTTTAAATAATATGGAAGAAGTTACAAGTAGTTTAATGCGTCATAATCTTCAGTCCTGCTCGAAGTGGCACATACAGGGAGCCACCGCTATAATTATGCAATTTCTATTTAAAAATGAAAATTTTGTGCATCATTACAATTTTGTTTTGTATTGTTATAAAGTATTTTTCATTTTATTACATGGTTTTCTAACTTGCTTATAGTGACAAATACAAAACTACAGTAAAGGCTTGCAAAATTTGTGAAGTATTGCTGCAAATGTACAACCTCAAGTTTCAGTGACAATATTAATTTTCCCGTTCACACTACAGACAGTGGTTTGTTAAAAGTGCTTAGTTATTTGATTAAGTATAATTCAGCTCTTTGGAGATTACATTGTTACTTTCTGAGAATTTAGGCAATTCACAGATATTCATAACTCAGACTAATGTGTTTTTCATATGAATACATGTTTGGAATACATTTAAAGGTCATTGTTTTATAGTGGGGTCCACAAATACAGTCTTGGAGGTCCACACAGGATGCAGAAATTTACAACTAAGATCCACTTGGAAACTTGGAATTTAATTATATGGCTTGTTAGTGCTTTCATTCTTCCTGGGCAAAAATTGTACTTTTTTTTTGAGATTTTCTTCTTATATTTTTATGATCAATCTCGTACTTATTTCAAAACATTGTATTAATACAGATACGTCATGCTGCATTTACACAGGTTTAAATGGAAGCATATTAGCTGTAGAGCTGGTGGCTCCTTTGTCTTTTGCACCTCATTATTAACTGACTGCCATTTGGAAAACAGGAAACAATTAAAAGTGTAATCCAGCTGTTTAAACTAAAAAAGGCAATTGAGTGATCTGAATCGTAACAAGCAAGTTAACTAAAAGTATGCCCAAAAAATATTTCTTTATTAATAAATAAATGGGTTCTATTCAAGAATCTGGTTAAAGTGAAAACCTGCAACCACTGCTGACCACCAGGACCATAACTGAGTAACCACTGCTTTATAAGATCATTATTGTCATGTGTACAGAGTACCAAGAAGTTCTTACTTGCATGTGCAAATCAACATGAGACACATCACTATGCTAACTAAGGAAATAACCTAAATTCAAAATGTGTCTTTCTGACTTGAAAAAACTTGAATAGTAATTAGTAATCACGTTCATGGACGGAGATAACTACTTCTAGTCACAGTATTTCTATAATTAAAGTATAACAATGGGCCATTTAAGATGCTGTATAAACTACAGTGTCCTGTGTTTTATAACATGTTAATTTTCTATCTTTTTTTATTATTTTGTTGCTAATGTATTTTAACCAAATGGAGTAATGTAAAAAGTTTAGAAAGTAGGCAAATCTTTCCAGGAGTGATTCTTCTCCTAATGTCTCACCAAAAGTAAGACATTTAATTGAAGCCTCACAATCCCAAATTAAGACCTAACAATCTGCAGGCTTCTCTCATCACGGTCAAGATAAGATTAACTGCAAAGCTGTATCAATATTTCAGGGGTCCCCAACTCTGGTCCTAGAGGACCACAGTGGTTTCAGGTTTTCATCTTAACCCTTCACTCTTTTCTAAGAGCAATGTCTGTAGTACTAGGGTGTTGTACCGTGTTAGCCATTATGAATGTAGTGCAAAGTCAAGCAAAATGACACCTTTTATTGGCTAACTAAAAAGATTACAGTATGCAAGCTTTCGAGGCAACTCAGGCCCTTTCTTCAGGCAAGATGTTTTGCGGACCTGAGCAGATCAACATTCCTGCGACCTTCATCTTTCTTTATTTTCAGATATTGTATGATTGATACAGTTTGCTGGCCAGGTTTTGGTTCATTTTGTATCTCATTATTGTTTGACAGCTAATTAAGGAAAAAGAAACAAATAAGGGGTCCGAGTCTTCAAGAGTAAGTCAGTTAAAATTAAAAGGAAGTTAATTAACAGCAAAAACAGGTCATTAATGAAGAAAATGGTTAGAATGAAAACCTGCATCCACTGTGGTCCTCTAGGACCAGAGTTGGGGACCCCTGCAATATTTCATCCAGATTTTTCAGTAGTTTGTATCATATTCCTAAAATTATATGTGAAAGGGCTTCCTAGTGTATATCCTCAAGACATTTCCCTTAATTTCATCCAATATATTTTAGTATTATTTATTTGACTAAAATCATTATGCTGGATCAACTTTAAAAAATATTTCAATGACTTCAAAAAATTTAAACCCTGAGCTTGGTCCTCTCTTTAGTCTAGGCATGCATTTGCTTGGTCTTCTCTCCTCAGATTCTAATGTTCTTGTGTTTTTTTTGGAGTGTGGTTACGCAGTACTGCAGATGTGGTCTCAATGGTGCATTGTAGAGTTTGAGTTCATTGATTCTTAGAATGTTAGAATGATTTGAGGATGAGAGACACAAGAACAGATGTGTACCATAAGCTTAAAAGATCAACCTAATGTCTCCAACATCTCAGTAATAACATGTCAAGGAAACAAACCTGTTAAATGCAAAATTAAAATACCATTAAAATAAACACCTTATGGAATGATAAAAGGTTCATGCATGAATTTTCCCATTCATATCAGTTCTGACCATGCTGTTGCAAAAAGTACCTAGAATGTCAATCAATCACTGCTTTATAGATCACCTTTCACAGAGGGCATCTTTGCCAGGTAATGTGCTAAGCAGTTAAGGATCTAATAAAATACAATAAGAATAATATTACATTCCTTCTCAATTTTAGCATGAAAATCGAGCATCTATTACTTGCATGGAAAACCACAGAATAAAGCCACCTAATACAATGTATTGTTTTGTAAGTGCTGTGTTCAAAAATGCTCCCTTATCTTCCACCCAACTGGAATTTACTATGCAGAAGGATTATTACTGCGAGCTGAAGCAGGTAAGCAAGGCTGATTAAAAATTAGAATTCACAAGGGATGGGGAAGATTGTTCTTTATGTAAAAAATTAAATCAGTAATAGGAAGACTCAGAAAACCAGCCCTCTTAACATTAACAATTACTGTGATTAACAATGATACTCACAACTCATTTTTCATTAAAGTCTTTGGGCAGAGATAAGCTTGTTTATATAGACTAGCTTTTCAAGCAATGACTCATTCATCATGGAGTAAACCATGAAAGGACAAAACAGCTCCTGGCAATTAAAACTTGTGCAGTGACCTTGTGACAATGAAGGACCCACAAAGCCAAGATGGAACTATGAGGTCATTTTTTACATGCAAAATAAAAGCTACTGCTAATTAGAATATTTTCCTATAGTGTATTTTAAAGCTTCTGCTATTTCTTCTATAGAGGAAATATTATTCTAGATAATATAAGCACTTGCCATAACTAGAAGGTAACAGAACAGTAATAGGAGAACAAAAATGACTGACTGCATTTTTATTAATTAATTAATTAATTAATTAATTAATTAAACAAAACACTGTTCACATTACTGGGGGCTTGCATAGACTCCTTTAGAGTATTTTACATTTCCCGTTTTTATTTTTATTCAACACCATTTTAAACCATGCTTCTGTTATAATAGAAAAAATGTGTGTAGTTCATTAGAAAGTAAATACTACATACAATATACTTTAATTATACTTATATATTTTTGAATTGTAAAATTTGCTTGAAGTTCTCTTTGGAGGCACAATGATTTTGCCCATCAGCACTTTATACTAACACTTTCAGTCAGTTGAAGGTACTTTATAAATTGCAAATATACTGAATCAATGCCCTCATTAGTAATGACCTCATGATGTGGACACACAGTACTGGAATTAAAGTGTTGATGGGCTGACAAAAGGAAAGGAGTCACTTTTAATTGTTGTCCGTTTTATTTTAAACTATATTTTATGTACTGAGAAGAATAACATTATGATGCATTTCTGGTTATGAAAACCCAATTTGTATCTTTTAACCCATATTATCATTTTGTGTCACTTGTGCTAGATCTCTTTTTTGTGAGATATTATAATTATATTTTATATTTAAAGTTGCTTTTTTGGAACTTGGTTTTAATATTTTTCATTTATACTTTTTGCCTCCTTTGTAATATTTGCTTTTGTGTTTTTTATTTCAGCTGTAGTCACACACATGCACAACTTTAGGGCTCATCAAAGAGTAATTCCACCCTAAGTCAATGGTTGGCACTCTCTTTTAATGCCTCACTTCTTCCTCCATCTACAGGCTAGAAGATTGACAGCCCAAAGACCTTTGATGTCACTTCCAGCTTCTGGTCACCTGAGCCCGCCTCTTCCTTCCTCTTTGCTTTATAACCACCTCTACTGCCATCTTGTTTCAGTTCAGTCTAAAAAACGCTATTATGATTGCTGTTAATTTGTGTTTGTTATTTTGCCAACAATTATATGCCATCTGGTGCTCCAACTCTTTATGATCTTTTGTGTCTTTTTGTAACACTATATTATTTACTTTTGCCATTTCATATATTTAAAGGGTTATTGTCACATGTGAAAATTCTTACTTGCATGTGCTGATTAATATGCAAAACATCACCACATTATGGTTGCATGATTGGTAAACAAATCTACCTTACCTGAAACTCCTTTGCTTGTTTAATGTTTAATATATGAATTATGTTGTGTATTTGATACTGTTTTTGTAACCTTATGTTACTTTTGTCCAATCATCAATACTTTACCATTAGGTGCTTTGGCCACTTAAAGGTCAAAGAGACCAGAGCCTGTTCACACAACATAAGCAACTTGAATGGGTATCAGAGTTTTAAAGAAACAAAGCAAAAAAAAAAAAATTAAAAAATTACTATATATGATTTTGTACTTCAACTGTATCTTCATACTTCAAGTGTATTAAACTTGAACCTGTTCTGGATAAAGATTAATAAGGGAATTAAATGCAGAGAAACGTTAATTAAACTTTAATACAGCATTTCAGTCTGTCACCATATAAGTATGTGTTGTGTCTGAATTACCAACCAATCTAAACCTTTACAGGCAACTGTGGTTTGTGCTTGCAGTTAGCCAATTTGAATTGTTTAATTAATTTGTTGTATACAAAATGTACCCTTAAATCATTAAGGTTTAGGTAGCAAAATGAACACTAAGATGGGGTACAACATTTGGCATCTGACCCCAAAGACTCACAAATTACAAAAGATTTTATCCAAATCCACAAGAATTTGCATTGATCACCTGATGTGGGCATACTTCAGTACCTACTTATGCATAAACTATCTCCTTGAATACCAGTAAACATCACAGTTCTGAAAAAAGACAGAAGGCAACCAACCTCAAATAATCATTAACCCAAAAAAGTATAAAACATAGGCTAAGATGTTACAAGCACTGGTACAGATGCCTAAAGTATTTTTTAAAAATGATGCAAAATAAACATCTGGCCATATCAAAACAGAACCATAGTGAAAGTCTGCTCTTTTGTGTATTGAAAATGGTTGGTAAATTCCCATTGCCATAGAAGTAATGTGTTAGCAACTGTTAATGTTCAGTATATGTTTGTAGGTTCAATGTATCTTATTAATAGTACTTTGTGTATGTATTACACTTATTCCTTCCATTGAATAGTAATAAATGGTAGGATGCATGAAAGGACACTCTTCCTAATTTCTGAACTAATGTGGTCACCATAGCAGATACCATGATTCATAAAGGTCATATAAACAAATACAGTGGAATGCACTTCGGACTCCATGTCACTAACTTCTGTCATTCAAAGAAAACTTCTAGATAAGAACTGAATTCATTCAGGATAGATGAATCCAAGAGCCATTTGTAGGGCTTTCTCAGTATGTTTTAGAATTAGGCTGTGATTAGTTTGCACCTTGGTATCACCTCCTACCCGGATGTTCAGAGACTAAAGCATCAAATAAGATGCTGTTTCTATAAAGTCAATCATTGACCTTTAGCCCAGAGCACTCTGGTACCAGATAACCTTATGAACAACCTTTATATTTGAACATATTGCTTTTTTACTGTATAGGTGATCTTTGACTAGAAAAGAAATGTAATAAGAATTTACCACTCACGTTCAGATCAGGCTGGATATTCCTCCCAATTTCATCTCTTCAGATATCTCCCTTTTTTCCCCTAAATTAAAT
This sequence comes from Polypterus senegalus, assembly GCF_016835505.1. NCBI lineage: Eukaryota > Metazoa > Chordata > Cladistia > Polypteriformes > Polypteridae > Polypterus > Polypterus senegalus. The sequence continues at coordinate 185,646,018 of NC_053157.1, forward strand.
TTGCTCTTTTAAATTTGCTCCTGAAGTCAAAATATCAAACAAACACTTTCACAAAAGGTACAAATATAACAGAACAAGTGCGCTCTTCAGGCTTCACACATTATAAACGTCATGTCTGCATTTTGTCAATTATTACTAAAACATGAAAAACGTTTATTTTTTAAAGATGTGTTCACATAGATCAGGGGTGCCCAATGCGTTGATTGCGATCTACCAGTAAATTGGAAAGGGAGTGCATTAAAAAAAAAAATGTTTTTAAATGTTAGTCTATCATATATCCTCCCTATGGCATTTGACACTTGATTGACATATAGGGCGGCCAGTCTGAGATCTGACACACTAGTCATCCTGCATGCATGATCAAACGCGTGAGCTACTGCAAAACTCCGGCTATCTAAGTGATCTAGTTAGCCTTCCAATTTATATTGACTAAAGAAGGGATTTTTTAAAAATTTAAATTGCTCTTTATGGGTTGGATGTGGAATTGGAAGAGGATTTTTTTCTCTCACAATGTCAAAATCGAAGTTCGTTTGTCTGATCTGTCAATTTATTATTGCTTTTCCAAAGAAGGAAAATGTGGAAAGGCACTTTCGAACTGTTCATAAAAACTACGAAACTGACTTCCTTCCGAAAAGCGATCTGAGAAAGAGAAAGGAGAGGGAACTAAAATCGCAGTTGAGATGCAATGGGAGGTGTATGCGCAATTTGACAGCATATGCTACAGAGCAGATTGAAAATTGTTTATCAGACTTTATCTAATGGAAAAAAAGTAACGATTTGAGTGTTGCCCAATGTAGCAGAGTAAGAGTAGCGTTTCTTCTTCACAAATGTACTCAAGTAAAAGTAAAAAGTATGGTGCAGTAAACTACTCTTAGAAGTACAATTTTTTAAAAAAGTTACTCAAGTAAATGTAATGGAGTAAATGTAACTTGTTACTACCCACCTCTGATACTCAGTGTATATATATATATATATACAGTATATATATATATATATATATACAGTATATATATATATATATATATATATATATATATATATATATATATATATATATACATATATACATATACATACATATACTGTGTATATATATATATATATATATATATAATATACCATTTTTAATGTAGGTAGATCATTTTGACCTGGTCATTTTAAAAGTAGCTCGCAAGCCGAAAAAGTGTGGCGAACCCCTGACATAGATCATTGTAGACATGGAACACACATGAAATGCATGTGTTCCAAATAACGATATAGTATTTATAAAAGGTGTGATTTTGCTTGACTTCACACTCTATACAATTCCAAGCAACTGACACGCAGGTAAACAGACTTGAGCTGAGAAAACTGTGCACCAATGGGGGATGTGAAAGCAAACTGCTTGCAACTTATCAACACATTTAAAGGACAAAAGATGCTGATGGAGAGGTGAGAAGCGATTTAAGGTGGGACAGATGTACTGTATGAGTTTTTTCGTAGGCTCTGGTAATTCTAGTGTTAAACTTTAATGTCCTAGTTCCTTCTTCAGACCAGTCATTTACACCTTTGGGCATTCTTTTCACCCTGCAATTTTAACATTAATAGGAATTGCTGGATATTAACATGGTTATGGAGTAATCCTATCATTGGTCAGATGATGCCACTCAACATTCTGTGTTTACTGATATCATACAAAATATGTATTACATTTGCTGACAATTTTTGTTGTTACCTGGTATATTGGTTTTGTTGTTAAATTAGTATTCAGAGGTCTCTGCCAGAATGGTTAATCTGCTCAGTTGTGAAGAAGTGACCTGCCTTTAGAGGTTAAAAAGAGAAAAAGACAATTTATTGACTTCTAAGCTGACCTTGCCCAGAAGCCAAAACCTACAAGACACCCTCTATCAAACCAACACAATTATTTATTCTATAGAGCCACTTTGACCTCCAAGCATCACCAAGATGACAGAAAGGTTAATGTTATGAGTACATCAGAGTATCATGTGTGCACTTAAGGAGTTAATTGGTCAAAGGACTGCATGCTAAATAATGTAACTCTATAAAATAGTAAATAAAAACTGCATTTGTGCAAGCTGATATACTGCATTTATTTATTTATTTACACTTGCAGTAAGTTTCCTTGTATATCAGTATCCAAAAAACTAGTATGAGCAATAAATATGAAGAAATTCACAATGAACCTGCAATTCAGTTCTTAAACCATCAGCTAAGAGAGGTAGGGAGCATGCCCTGATAGCTCCTTGCCGCTACCACCACACAATGAACCACTTGGATTAGGACCCAAGTGCAGCGGGTGACACCTCAGCACCACACTGGAGTAATGTGAGGTTTTTTTTATGGAGGATGGAGTGCCAATCCTGCCACCAACCCCCCAAATTTTCCCTGTAAGTTAGAACCTGCTTGCAGGGCTACATGTAGATTAACATGAAAACTTCCAATTTCCAGCGCAGATCCCTAGCCTCAGAACCACCACTTCACAGTTTGGTTTGATTATGAGATCAAATGTTTGCTATTGAGTTGAGTTCAGATTCCGATTCTACAATATTCAAAGTGTCAAGACAAGTTAGTTTTAGCATGGTGTCTGTATGTGTATTTTTGGAAACCTATGTACAACTAATTATAATGATAACTTCCAAAAATCTAACCAGTCATTTTCAAACAAGGTACATCATGTTTCCTTTGTTACAGGCTCCAGGTTTGTTGTTTATGGTCCAGTGCTTCTCCTAATGTCCTTCAAAAATGGTTTGACATGTGTCCATGGCACTGTAGAAATAGTTTAATTTAGACAGGATTTTAGCAGTCTGTTCTAAATAATCATAGGTTTAGGCCTACTGATTTGCACAATTTTGACATGAGTAGTTTTTGAGATTTTTTTTTTTAAGTATGCATGTACACACACATGGTGCATGATGGCACATGTAAGCACGCACACACACACACACACAAAATATTTAAAAGTGAAGAAAAATATTTACATAGGAAGATAACAAACAGCTTGTTTGCTATAGCAGAGCACATGCTGGATGGTGAAGACTAAGAAATGAACACGTACACACACATACACACACCTAGGTCTGGAAGACTGACATGCATAGAGGCATTAAGCCACTCCATTGACAACCTGTCTATCTATGTAGTTTATTTATTTCATTTGACCCAATATCTTTAGTTTTTAATTATACATTGTTTAAATGGTCTTTATTTGTTTTCCCCTTCATTTTACTCTACATTATTTGTGTACATACTAAATGTTATGTCAGTTAGAGGAATACTCCACACAAAAATCATATTTTTTATTTGTCACTTACCCCATTTAGTTGGTGGTAATGTCACAGAAATTGTTTTTAACTGTTTTTGTGCAGTGGTGACCAGTGTTTTACAATGGCAAATGACGTGAAAAAGGTCCATGGGAAAAAGAAAAAAATTCCCATGTTACCTGAGTCACATAAACCACATGTTTATTATCTAGTCACATGGTCAAAACAATCACACTTCATGCATTGTTTTGCTAAAATAATACTAACACTTTTGGGAAAAGCAGCATACATTGCAAACAGGAAAACGTATTCTCATAATTTTGTGCCTTTGAATTAAAAGGGAATGATTTATTCAAAGTAACAGTGTCGCAAGTGTACAGGGTATTTAAATGTAAAAAAGAATGGTTAAGATGATCATAATTCTTAAAAAGCAATACAATCGCCTCACCAGCAGTTTTAACATAACCAGGATATAGAAAGCTAGTGACTTTTTAGGCTTGATTTAAACATTGCCAAATAGAGTATGCAAATAATTTGGAGCAATCTCCAACTATTCTTTTATTTCTTCTAGAAATTTTATGGTTGGCATTTTACATTCATGGCTATAAAACTGGGCCCAGCTGGACTGTGATGTCAATGATGCTGCCAAAGGTCTGTAAAGGAATCAGGCCATAAAGCGCTAAGATGGTCAAAGCACTAAAAAATATTATCATTGCCAGAGATAATAGGTCATAACAGATAGTGGGTATTACATCCAAGTATTGCTTATGGTGCCCAGGATGCACCAATGTAACCCCAAGAGACTGAGGTACACTGGGACATACTGTATGCCTAAGTCTTTCATTCAGTTAAGCGGCAGCAAGGAGATTTACAGTACATGTTATGTCTTTTTGCTTCCTTTTATGATGGCCTGGTGCCTGGAAGATTTGTGGCCCTTTAACAAAAGACTGGAATGTGGAATTGCGGAAGCATCTTTAGCCATCTGATCCCCACAGTAGTAGAGTTGGGGTGTAGGTTTAGAGGGAGAAGTAGGAGATACAACAAATTATACAAGGACCCTATACCATCCAGTTTTGTTACACATTATAGTTGTATTTAAATATTTTCCTTTTAGATAGATCTGCCTTTACTAGGGTTTGGAGTTATTCGTCAGTGCTCCTCAAAGTTCATGCAGTGTACCGTGCATGATTATGATGTTTTCACAAAATTAATTCAACTTTTCACACTGTCTTAATTAAGAAAATTATTTCTGTCATTGTTAATATTTTGCATTTTTAGTAGTGTGCACTAATGACATCAGTTGAGCTTTAAGGTGATATGGACAAAGACACACATTGAATATTGGCATAGAACATGAAGTTCAAAGAGAAAGTATTGTCTTATCTCATTATACACTTCTAAATTGTTCATGAATATGAGTCGAAAACAAAAAATACAATATTTAAAAACTACTTGTCAAACAACAATAATTGTTTCCAGCCCTTTAGAAAACTCTCAACCAGTTTTCTCAAGTATCAGAGAAACACTGTTAAGCACCTACTATATATAACCACTAACCCTTGATTCCTCTATAATATAAGACATCATATTCATAAATTGCCCAATTAAGAAACTATCAAAGAGATAATTAATGGGAATGTTCCATATATTAACCTTTGTTGTGGATAAGAGAGATAAACCAAGAGTTCACAGCTCTCTGTGGAAGGAAGACTGTCTTCACTGGCAGACCAGCATGGTGGATTTTCACAGCAAAATTAATAAGTTATGAAAATTGTTAAATAAAATACATTGAAAAATGTTTTCTATTTGTTTTTTTCATCTTTTAGGAGCCATTTTTAAAGATTAGTGATAAATGCAGCCACTGCACAAATGTGTAATAGCACAGTAAACTATGGCAGCAGGAGGCAGCTCAGAGCACGTGGGTGCTGTGGCCTGTGGCACACACAAGATCGGGTGAGAGGGAAAGCTGCTGCACAGATAGGCACCACATCACAAGACTAAGTGGCCATAGCATGGTGTGACTTTCAAAATGTTATCAGAGGTGCATAGGGTGAAATATAACTTTTTTTTTTTTATTAATTTTATTGCAATCCATACAAATCAATCAAGTTTTTACAAAAAGAAAAACTGAGTTAAGGACAGATCGATCCCCACCCCTGAGAGAGAGAGCAAGCCAAACGGCGTTAAACTTAAGGCTTGTAAACATACCTAAATTAATAAATTCTCTGTGCTTTATGAGCTTATTTTAAAATATTACTGATTAGATTCTGCCATGTTTTGAAAAAAGTCTGTACGGATCCTCTAACTGAGTATTTGATTCTTTACAATTTCAAATAGTATAACACATCGGTTTCCCACTGACTTAAAAGAGGAGAGTTTGAGTTCTTCCAATTTATTAGGATAAGTCTGCGTGCCAAAGGGTGAAATGTAACTTAAATTGAAAAAATGGTTTGGATACCAAATTTGTGGTTTAAAAACCATGTGCTGTTTTAGCGAAGAATTGAAAGAAGATAAACTTGATAACAATGGATGACTGCACAATTAGATATACTGCAAAGAATGGGATTAATAATGAGGCTGAATATCATTCCTTTATTTTACATGCTGTCCATTCCCGTAAGGTCAACAGGGCACCAGAAGAATATTTTACTTTCAACTTTGTGAAAAGTATAGTATTTCATAGTAGCTAGGTTAGCTTAGTTTATCTTTCCTAATGGCATGGGTGTCAAACTCAGGTCCAGGAGGGGTGCAGTGGCTGCAGGATTTTGTTCCAACCTACATTTTGCCTTAATTTTAAAAAACTTGCATTTTAACATTCAGTGCTCTTAATTGTTTTTTCCCCTTAGGCAGCCTACTCTGGAGTCTGAAATTCAGCTCCTGTAGAGACACCATTTTCACTCTAATCAGTTTCTTAATTGGAAGCAAATTCTGGCTGTTAAAAAAAGATGCTAGTTAATTTGGTGGATTGTTAACAGTCTCATTCTACCACACCAGACATTACTAAACTTGTTCAGCTTCTTTTTTCAGTGAGCATTATCAAAATGTCTTCCAGCACAGAACAGATCAATAGTTCTTAAACCTTTTGCTATTTTCTTTTCAGATATTTTGTTGAGACAGATAAAGGGAGAAAAAAAAATTTAAAATGAACTGGAGTTACCTCATCATCTGCTGGTTGACTTTGCATCTTATTAATATTGTTACTGCACATTAGTGGTTGTTGAAGTGGTTCCCCACCATTTATTTAAAGAGCTCTGAGTAGGTAGCAAAAAGAATATATAAATGTAATTATTTCTATTACTATTCTTGTTTATCATGCCAATGAAAATTAGAAGTGTATTGAGTGTTGACTGGACATGCAAAAATTTCCCTGCATCATTAATTTTGGCAATAGTACTACTACTACTACTACTACCATACTCCTAATATTATTAATTACTATTAAAACTACTAAATGCATAATTTGTTCATTCTAAAGATCTTTTAAGTTCACATTATCTTTTATAAGCTTTAATGAGTGACAAAGCTGTTCTCTACTTTAAATATACAAAATAGGATTTTTTAATAAGAGCTTTGAATTCCACTAGATGCAAATGAAGAAATTTAATAAACTGAGTTATGTGCTCATTCTTTAAAATACATCTTGGTTTTGTATGTGGTCCTTGCAGCAATATTTTCAGTTAACTGTAAAGGAGTAATAGAATAATTTAAATAGCCTGATGATTAAGCAGTACATTGGTCAATTCCACTTGCTTCAATAAATTTACTAGATTTTCTGTATTCTCCATTTTAAGAAATCATGATTAGCAAAACAGTTTGCAGAGAACCTCACAAAATAAACTGAGCTTTGAGAAATTCACACCATTCACACAAGAAGAAACGTGTTTAGTTCCTCCTTGGATGACTTTACGTGTATTAATTTCACTTGCATCTGCCTACAAGGGTACAAGGGTAAATCAAAAGGGTAAAGGCAATTTGAAAATTATGCGATAACGGCAACAGAATTTCCCACAATACACCACGTCTGCGATGGCTTATGGGTAGTTCAAACATGCACAGTGCAGCACTCTGGAATTATTGTAGTTGAAGCCAAGGGTTAGGGTTGAATAATGACAGTTGATAATGAACATAAGTGCTGCAGTGGGATTGCACCATTGCTGAACAATGCGCCAAACCTGCTGAATTGCATGAAAGAATGTTGGCTTGCACTGATCAGCAGAGCTGTTTGGGTACCCATCTTGTACAAACTTCATGGTAGTCCAAGTCGTCATGCACTATGGTATGTGCAGATCCATAGCTGATATCCAAATGTGGAGCAACAGTGGACAGCATAATCCATCAGTCTTCTCTGAGGAAGGCATTTACCATTTTGCTGTGGACTTGTGTGCGAGATGCTGGTAGCCGACCAGATCAGACTTTGTCGGTTACACTTGTTCTCCTACTTTAAAACAATCTACCCATTCATACACTTTTGGTGAGTCATGTTGTTTTCACTTCTATACTGAGCTAACATCCAAGAAAACTGTAAAGTTTTAAAATCATCAGTAATCCATGAATTAAAGTTTAAAAGTGCTTCAGAAATGCAAACAATTTTAATATTTGTTCCAAATAATACTGATCAAAAACACACTATATAGAGATTATTCCATGTATTGTAATTTACCCTTCATCATATTCCACCAATGTCATGAAGATTCGCATGTGTCACTGTACATCCTAGAATACCTTGAGGGAGGCTAAGCACCCAGTTAGTTTGCTTAATGATTTTCACAGCGTGTGCCTACGAGGGTGTTTTACCTTCCTCTCTTCTGTTGCCAGCTGGGCTGAACTTAGTGTTTTAGTAGTCAAGACAGGTAATAGAATATATTTTAAAATATTTGATATCTCCTGCCCTACTTATACCTTCAGCACCTTTCCTCTGTATCATCATGTCTCTGAACCTCTCTTGACCAGTGCTCCCTCTCTTGAGTACATTCCCGTAAAGCTTGCTTCTGAGACTCTGTCATTTTGAGGCGCTTTGCTGTCCTCCTGTCCAGTTTTTCAAGCATGTCTCCTACTCCTTTACTTCTTCTTGTGTGTCTCATACACACACTTTCTATTTTTCAATCACAATACTAAAGCCAAACTAAAGAATCAGACTGCTCGGGGTAACCGAACACACACAGACCATTGCCACGTATAATACAGTAAAGATTAGTCTACTCTGCTCTATTATTCCAAATACCAATAGTTTAAATCATGTTTTATCATTATGGAAATATGAAGAATTCTTCTAGTGTTATTACAAAGGACTGTAAAGGGTTGTCACTAGGGGGTAATCACGTGTAGATGTAATAACACATCATTATCTGGATTTGCTCTTTATTTTTTGGAGGGGTGGTTTTCCCTTTAGGTTTTTTCAGGCACACTGGTATACACTGGTGTGGTTGAATATTGTTTGTGATGCTATGTTATGATTAAAAATAAAGTAATTTGCTGGACACCTGTTAGTGTCCCTTCATCGTTTGGCTTTCTGGAGGATATCACAGTTCTGAACTTAAAACATGTATTACTTGGGTGGATGTTAAAATTTCTCTGAAAATGTTTTTATTTACAGTGAGCTTGTGGACAAGTCCGCTATTTACTTGCACTGCAAATCACAAGTCTGTATATACACTGCAATGCAGAAATTCACTAATTCAGAAAATGGATAATGATAATACAATCAGTATTTATAGAGCACCCTTTCTAGCAACTCATAGTGCACAAAAACACATATAAAATATTAATTAAGCAACAACAACTTGTTAATAGAAATATCAACAAATATAAATAGCAATTTATTTAAAATCTTTACAGAATGAAAAGATCAGAGCAGCAAAGGAAAATAAAAATATTATAATAGTGTTATAAACATTAATACATTTTGGTGCAAAGGAAATTTTATTACAAAAAATTATAAAACCAATTAAACAAAGAACTGATAACATGATGCTGAACATAATCTATTTTGATCTGTTTTTTAAGTGCTCATGTACTTAATTGTACATGTGAAATGTCTAGTGTGTGCTGAAAAGCTTAAATGGAAAATTAAATGCCGATTTTTTTTTAGGTTTGTTTTTTTTTCAGCAAAATTGATTAAACTTCTGATTTAGAGGTACCTACTTTGCAGCTTAGTCGTTGATGACTTTTCTGGCCAAATCTTGGTGACAGTGTTCAGATTAAATTAACCAGGGGGTGTAACAAGAAGAGCTAGTACATTAGGGCTAAATCATTAATTTAAAGTCTACTTTGCCAAATTGGGATTGACTTTTGACATGTAAATATCGGAAATTATATTTAGAGGATTTATTATCTGATAATTAGAACCAAATAACATCTTAACTGAGAGACAACCATTTCACAAAAGCTAAGCAGGACTGCTTAAGATTCCATTAGAAAAAGTCTGTGCAAGTATGTAATGAACCATAAAATTTAATTTGGAAATGATATTACCAAAAATGATAGAATGATACCATTCACAAAAGGGCACGTATGCCCCCTTCATTCTTTCATTTGCTATGTTGTACTTCTATTGATTGTGTAGAATTTAAAAAGGGAATTACTGAATATTACAGAGAATAACATATCCCCGGCTCTCTTTTCAGTGGCACAGGGGTACTTAAAGTGAGAATTGACCATGTAGCTCTCTGCAATTACAAAGATTTCCTTATCTTAGCCTATTTGCTGAAGTCATCCTAAAGAAAAAAAAAGGTTCTTTAATCCAATAGCTGTCTCATATCTCATTTACATTGCTAGTAATCCCTATCCTATCTCAGTGTTTAGGGAATGACTTTTGGATTAAATTGCACTTCTTCAAATTCTCGTCTTTCAGATCTTCACAACATATCAAAGCAGCCCTCGACTGAATAGGCCTGTCAGAGAACATTTAAAGACCAGCCGGCGGAACAGGCTTGTACAGTGGTGTCTCAAGAAGAAAAACAACTTCTTTCAGGATAGGATTTGAAAAAGAGCCATGATGTATTATTATACATATGAGGCTGTCTACTGAGCCAAAGCCGGAGTCAAAACTAACTGACAGCACCATAAAGAAAGGTCATTTCAAATACACCTTTGTACCAGATCGAAGACATCCTAGCACATGCAATAAAAGTAAAACCTTACACAGTAATATTTCACCATCTAGAATTATCCATTCTAAAAAGAATAAAAGCAGTACAGAGATGAATTGGGTTTTCAAGATTTAGGCTGTAGTAATAAGCAAGTAGAATTTAATGAAGCTTAAGACATAAATATATACCTTAAAACAACATTAGTAAAAAAAGTATTTTTTTTTAATATCGGAAAAGAAGACAAAATACCTCTTGATTTTTAATCAGCAACAGAGTTGCTAAAGAGTAATGTTTTGGTTATCTAAATATTATATCTTCCTATTAATATTAATTAAGAAAAAGAGAAATAGCAGAAAGACCTATGGTTCTAAGTGAAAAAATCTTAATTTAATAAAGTAATGAATTGCCATCAGCATAGATACCTTGATTAATCCTCTTCATCTGATCATGGGATGTTTTTGAATTCTGGTGTACTATAGAGGCAGGGCAATAGGCTGAGATTAGACAGGATCACAGATCTTCTTCAGGTTTCCCACTTCTGAGGAATCACTAATATTAGAAACAGAAACATGTTTTCTTTTGCCATCTTCAACACTGTTGTCCTGCATCCCCATTAAACTTTCCCCTGTAAACATGAACAGATACTCACGTGTACACAAGTGTAACACCTTCACAGCTTCTGTTTGACCTAAATAATATTTATATAAGTTTTACAATCATGAAATTGAATGGAAAAACAAAACACTCATCCCTGCATGCTTCTCTAAATTTACTGGGAGTTTCTAAATTCTGTTCAGCAATTTACAAGGTGTGAACTTTTTTTTTCATTTTAACTAATTATTCATCTATCCATCAGCAGAATCACTTAATTCACTTTGGTCTGCAGAAAGCTTTCTAGTTTTGATTCATATAAAAAAGTGTTCAACCAAAAATAAAACAATACAGCCTAGTGCAATGAGTGAAGCAATTAATGTGAACAAGGTTATTATAGTTTTGCCTTTTTATATTAGTTTTTATTTCTATATTTTTTCTGATCTTACTTGGAAATTCAGTTTAGTTTTAGTTTTCCTTCATCGTGTATTTTTAGTTTTAGTTTATTTCACAAAGACATTTCTATTTTATTTTTATATATATTAGTTTCAGTTTTAGTAATTATGGCATGGAGCACCTAGTTTTGTGTCACAATCAGACAGAACTGTACACTTAACAGATTTGGATATGAGTTTAATGTTAGTGGAAGCTTACTATACTGCCTGGTTTACTATCTGGTTTTGTTTTCGTCTAATAAAAACAAGCATAATCAAAACTAGACACTGAATAAGAACAATTTTATAAAATTTAATAATTTTTAAAATATTTTTCCTTGAAAATCACAGGGGCTTAGGAAGAACAGGGCTCTTAGACTTGAATCAGTGTGCAGACCCCACTTAGCTGTATTGAGGGAAACAAAGAAAAACAAGCATGCAGTGTCAAGGTTAGGGATGGTGAGTCTTGAATAGCCCACCATAAGAACAGTAAATCCATAATGAGCAGGGCAAGAGCAGTTAATAAGGGTATGGACAGGCACAAAACAACAGAGACAGCGTCTGAGATTAAGAACAACATATACATTATCTAAACCTGTTTATCCAGACTAGGATTGCAGGAAACCTGGAGCCTACTGCAGCAGGTTTGGATGCAAAGGCAGGAAAAATCCCTGGTATTCAATATGTATGATAAGGCTGATATTAAAAACAAAAAGAATATGATATTTCAACTATCTATTTTGAGAGAGAGAGAGAGAAAAAAACATTGAAAAAAGGAAGACAAATATTTTGAAATATAATTCTGCTAATGAATTACTTTCACAATATCAGGTATTCTGAGTTGTGAATATAAACTAAAAATGATAAATTAATAAATATGGAATAAATACAAAAACCTATTAGTAGTTTTTCATCACTTGTCAGGCTCTACCTTTGTTTGCATCGCTTCATTGTTAAACAATATTTTTAAAGCAAAAGTGATTGGTCAGTAACAATATGCTGATCTTGTATGATGACCTAGTCAGTATCTCGATTAGTGGCATTTTATTTTCAAAAACCAGGAGTGGTCTCCCCTCAACTTTCTTGTATACTCAGATATGGGGATGGATATTTAAAGAGTAAACCGCAAGACAATGATTATATTTTTATATTATGTACATTAAGTAACCATCAACAACAAATCAAATTAATAATATATTGAACAATTATTATAAAAGTAATAAGAATAAATCGGACTCTGCAGCATAAATAAAAAAATAAAAAAATCGAGTATGTGCAGGTAAAGTACCACTTCCAGGTGATGGATTTGGCCCAAAAGTTAATACAGATCTGCAATTATGGTGTAACAACCATATGTCGAACTTCATCCATCTAAGTTGCGTTTTTGAGTTATCGTGTATACACACAGACACACAATTCCAAAAAACAGTATTGTTGGACACTGGTTAGTCTATAACGTTAAGATTCATCAAAATATCAAGGTCAAATTTTTTCTTGATTACTATACCTTCTCTATACTTCGTATATGAGAAAGTAAAAATGATTTCTTCTGTGCGAAGTGGCAGGTGAATTGCTGTCAACAAAAAGCACACACCTGAGAAATAAACTGAAACATTACTCACTCGTGATTTTTCTGTCCAAATGGTAAATATTTTGTTGACCAGCACATTCTGATTTCAGCCATTTGAATTGCATCTTGATATACAACAAGCACAAAGAAAGGCGGCACACAAATCGCTTTCTATTTCTCACGCTTTACTCACCCGCACTCAGCTCGCGCTGTCACTGCAAATACTGTGTGAACAGCCACCGTTCACTGGATGAATATGAGTGGGTGGCTCATGGTGGATTACTTTGTTTTAGAGTTAAAACTTACAAGGTTTAAAGACTAACGGTAAGAATATTCATTCAAAAATAAAAACTAAAAATATTTTAGTAAATTATTATTTTATTTCAGTTAGTCTTTCCAGCTACTTTAATAGTTTCGTTTAGTTTTAGTTTTTCATTTCAGTTTTGTTAATTATTTCAGTTTACAAAAATGTTTTTTTAATAATAGTTTCAGTTTTGATTTTAGTTTTTGTTAACTATAATAACCTTGAATGTGAATAAACAGAATAGGTTCAATGTTAGGAAATGTACTAAGGGAAAGTATTTTAGCAAGCAGTTTTTTTGCCTAAGTCTCTTTATTAATTTTGCACAATACTATCGAACAGCCAAATTCAAAATTGCTCAAGCTGTGCCAGGTATGTAGGTGAGTGATGGTAGACAGCAATTGTTAGGTTTCACCACAGATGTTTGAGATGGTTAATGTCAGATGTCTGATTGGGACACTCAAGGGGCCTCATGTATAAATGGTGCGTACGCACAAAATGTTGTGTATGCCCGTATTCACAGACACTTTGAGATCTATAAAAGCTAAGCTTTGCATAAAGCCACATACATTTTCACGGCAGCTTCAGATCACGCGTACGCAAATATCTGCTTGATTTGCAAACTGGTGGCACTCTGTGTCAAAGCAGTGGTACTTTTTCTGTGTCATTTGCCTTCTTTTTCATATTCTCATCCATACACTAAAATTAATTGCATATTGTTTAGAAGTTTAATTCACTTGATTGCCAGCTGTATAGCATGGTATTATCCACTTGTCATCCAGATATATAAGATTCCTTTACACTGTGGTTGAACTGGGAAAATCAAAGCGCAATTTGCAGCAAAGTCTGGTTTTCCAAATGTAATTACAGCAATCAATTGCATGCACATTGCTATTGCAACATCACTGGACAAGTTACATCAGGGATGAATCACCAAAAGAATGAGCTGGGATTACATCATCTAGCAGGGGCACCTATAAAAATGGTAACACTGAATGGTCACTCGCACTTTTTTACCAACTAGGGTGGCAAAAGATAAGCAGTCATTTTAAGAATAGTGAGTCACCTCAAAGAGCCAAGTAAAGAGCAGAGAATCGATCTATTGTGGCTCTCGGCGCCAACGCTACACTATAAAGGCACCTTCAGAGAATGAATTTGCTTATGTAAATAGAAGGCATTTCCACTCTATTAATGTGCTGCCCTATAGTCCATATAATGTGTCGTATTGTGCAAGCAATTAGTGTGCTGTATAATGTGGCACACAATTGTGCCTTGCCTGTACCTGAAGAGATGCGGTATGATGAATCTGACCCTGACACACCAAATGATTGGCCAAATCAGACAGCAATATAACTTTGTTTGAATGTAATTAGCTGAATGTAAAAACAGGTAATCAGTTGAAGCATTTATTTTTAATCAATTGTTTTAAATTGTGGTCAATATCACATAGTACAGCCCTTATATTTCTTAGTTCATTGGCCACATCTCTTACAGCATCCAATACTGCATTTTATGACTCGAAAACAGTGTCTGCCAGCACATGGCCCAATGGTTGCACAGTGCTTTCCAAGGCAGAGGTGTGTACGCAGCCAGTGCTCCAAGACATGCTAGATTTGTGTCCTCAGCACAGTGGTCAGCAGTTGTAAAATTGTCTGAAACTGAATAAACAGAAATTCTTTAATGAGAAAATTAAAAATTAAAAATTCACAAGATGGCGGTCTGTGCTCTGATCATAAACAGAAAACATAGTTTGCATGGGACTGAGATTTTTCACTGAAGATAAACCTCTCCCACTTATTCATTTATCAAGAGTACTATCTTCAATGGAAACATAATATTAAAAATTTACTAAATACATGGGATAAGTAACGTATTAAAAATATAATTTTTGGGTAAAGTATTATTTTAAGAGTTTTCTACACCATTTAAATAAATGTTTTAAAGGAGTTTTTTGAAAATTGGTTGTTTGTAGGCTGTTGGAAATGATGAAACTTTTGTTCTTTATTCCTCCTTAATTCGGTCCTTCCCTCCATGTTTTTTGTAAACCTGCTTATCCTGAGCAGGGTTGTGGGGAAGCTGGAGTCTATCTCAGTGTGTCAGGCAGAGTGTTAATTAATTCAAATTTAAAATTAAATAGATTTTTTAAGAGTATCAATTACTTCTTTTTAAAGTTATCTTTTAGAAAAAAGTTCTTATTTCTACCACAATTTTTAGAATAGGCAGTCTTTTCATTTGGCAGAAATTGGCAACATTGGAGGATTAAATAAATTGTAATAAAAATATTTTCAAATTCATTAGTCTTACGTGTTTTTAATTAAGTAGTGTTGTAAAGGGGGGAAACAGAAGAGATTTACAGTAACAGCAAGAGAAAGGTTACTTCAGAATAAGCTTGGTCATCTAGAATCCACGATTAATTTCATAGATTAATGCTTCACAGGCTGTAAAAAAAAAGCAAAAGAAGCAGGGGTTAACATAATTCGCTGGAGCCTGGAAAAATGTGAGATGGATGCATAGCTAACTGCATTAATTTTTGTTAAAGCAACAGTAAACACAGGGTCCTATAGGAAATGGTTTACAATCAAGTTTTTCCACATTCTCTTACTGTGGGATCCTTGCTGAAATCCAGATTTCCTGCTAAATCAGAAAATAGAAAAAAACTATATAACTATACACTATAACTAATATAAGGTTCAAAAGAATTAATGTACAGTACACAAGTAATGTAATCTGTGTTCAAATAGCTGAAAAGAGCTAAGTTAAAAAGCAAAATATATTTGAAATAAGAAAATAGAATAGTATGCTTCTCCTTGTAATAATATGTTGGAGGAGATTTCATACTCCAAAGATTCCAACCTTGCACTAGAATTAGGTTTACCCTTGGATTTTTAATTATTCTTTAATTCTAGAAATAAAACTAGATATCGAGTGGGATGTACAGAAGAATTGCCAAGATATATTTGGATTGATGGCATAAAAATTCTGGGGGTCCACATGGATTTAGGAGAGAGCCATTGCAAAGGTGTCTTCATATTTTTATCAGGTGGGCTCCTTCTGAAAAGCCAGCCACAAAAGGAGCACATCACTATCCTTTGTAGGCGCTTGCAGTTGAATACGTTGCAGTTGCCATACCAGACAGTGATGCAGCTGGTCAGAACACTCTCAATGGTCCCACTGTAGAACATGATGAGGATGGAAGGGGGAAAACTTGCTCGCTTCAGCCGCCTCAGGAAGTGTAGTCTCTGCTGGGCTTTCTTGATTAGTGATGAGGTGTTATGTGTCCATGTAAGTTCTTCAGTTATGTGCACACCGAGGAATTTGGTATTCCTAACAGTCTCCACATCTTCCGACAGCAGTTCCGTTCTTTTTTGTCTTGTCAACATTGTGAGATAGATTGTTGTCTTTACACCATGCGGACAGCCATTCCACCTCATCTCTGTATGGTGT
Organism: Polypterus senegalus; assembly: GCF_016835505.1. Classification (NCBI taxonomy): domain Eukaryota; kingdom Metazoa; phylum Chordata; class Cladistia; order Polypteriformes; family Polypteridae; genus Polypterus; species Polypterus senegalus. The sequence continues at coordinate 185,662,706 of NC_053157.1, forward strand.
TTCATCATCCCTGCTTATCATTCCCAGCACCGTCGTATCATCCGCAAACTTCAATAATGTGGTTGGTGCTGTGTGTGGCTGTGCGGTCGTGAGTCAGCAAGGTGAAGAGCAGTAGACTAAGCACGCAGCCCTGTGGCGCTCCAGTGCTCAGTGTGATGAACCAGGAAGTGTTGCAGCCCATCCGAACTGACTGGGGCCTCTCTGTCAAGAAGTCCAGGATCCAATTGCAGAGGGTGGTTTTACAACCAGCTTTTGAGGGATGATTGTGTTGAAGTTGGAGCTAAAGTCTATGAATAGCATCCTGACATATGTCTCTTTTTTATCCAGTTGTGTCTGGGAGAGGTGAAGGGCAGAGCATATGGCATCCTCAGTTGACCTGTTTGAGCAGTATGCAAACTGAAGAGGGTCAAGGGAGGCAGGGAGACTAACCTTTCGAAGCACTTCATGATGATTGGCGTGAGTGCAACTGGTTGGCAGTTATTCAAGCATGTTACTGATGACTTCTTCAGCACTGGTATGATGGTGGTTGACTTGAAACATGCTGGACTGACGACTGGCTCAGAGATGTGTTGAAGATGTTGAAGAGGACACCAGCCAGTTGACTGGCGCATTCTTTGAGCACACGGCCAGGTATGTTGTCAGGTCCCGCAGCCTTGCGTGGATCAACTCTGGATAGAGTGCTCCTCATGTCAGTTGTGGAGAGACAGACTACCTGGTCAGTGGAGGGAGACACGCATTTCATTTTTTGGAAAAGTCATTTATCACTTTTTTTGTAAACTTTTTAATTCTTGACAGTTTAAAATGGCAAGAAGAATCGGAGAAACTAGAAGCTTCTTGATAATAATACTCATAATTTAACAGAAAATGTTTTAACCCTTTCGGCCCTGACTTCCTAGTATTAGTACATATATATGCAGCTGTTTTTGTAAAGCACAGGTATGTTTGCAGCTGTTGGAACCAGATGTGCTACTATTAGCACAGGCCGGAGAGATTGGCATACAGTCTGTGAAACACGGAAGTGAAACAAGTAGTATTGAAGTATTTGGCAGCTATTATATAATAATAGTGATCATTTTTTTTGTTTTTTTCATTTATGAGTTTCCTAGACACCCCAATGATAGAATATCTCACAAAATAATTTTTCCCATAAAAACAGAAAATCCAGGGCTGAAAGGGTTAAGAAGGTTTAGTCTGAAAATCACCAAATCTAGGGAAGCAGCAAAGTGTTTGGTCAGGTCTTAATATTTCAATTAGATTAGCTACCTATTATATGAGCCATTTCTGTACGATGCGTTATTGTGACTGTGACTGTTAAGTTAAAAGTTTTCTTTCTTTTTAAATTTTCTTACATTTTAATTATTCTGTTGTGTCTCTTGAATGGAAGTGACAATCAACAAAAGCAAACTGAGGGAGGCACAGTTGTATGGCCATATAAAGACAGGGCTGTACCATTTCTTGTCTAGTCTTTTTAGTGTGAAGAGTATTTTTTCTATCATCTTGGTACAGTCTGTCTGGGGCCGTGGACGGATGGCCTTGCCTCTAATGAGAAGGGTTGAATGACTGGTCTGACCCATCCTGACTACAGGCCTAAAGCACAATTTGCAAAAAATAGTGTTGAGAGCATTAATGCAAAAAATGGCAAAAGAGGTACAATTATTCTTTCTTTCATGAAGTATGTAATGTTAAAAAGGGACATAACATATTTTAAAATGTTGATATTAGTGCAATGCCCTTTAAAGATGTGCGACCATCATAGACTAGTTGAAAGAATAACAGAGCCATCCAATTTTATATAAATTACTTCAGTGAGCTGTAATCTTATTTATCGATTGACATTTAACAAAGCTTATGTTGATTCAGAGAGGTTCTAAAACAGTTTATAATAAGTATGCAATATTTATGTGCTTTATACTGCTCATTTATTTTGCATTTACTATTATCTCTGAACATTCTCTATATATATTGCTTGGTTATAAAGAAAACAAAATCTACCATGTCTCTTAGAACAATGTAACAAATGTTTCCCCTTGTTTAGCACACTAACCCAGCCAAAAACCTGATCTTATGCATTGCTGTGACTTGGTGCATCTTCTATCATACTGCAAGCATCGAGCCTTTCCTCTTATCTGAAAAAACATACTCATTTATTATTTTTTGCAAGATACACCCACTGCTATTATTTCTGCAATTCCTTGCAATAATAGACCTTGCCCTAATGAAACCCATATTACTGGGAGGTCAAGATTGTGACTTCAAGAAGATTAGCAATGTGGTCTCTTCCTACAACATATGTAAGTTTATAATTGATTTTTGGAGCTTCATGTTCTACTTCTAATGTGTCTGCAACCTTAAAATTATATAAATAATCAGTAGAAAAAGGCAGATGAAAGATTAGGAAGCTTATTAAGAATAACCTATTGTGCAGCTTAAAGTATCATTTTTCATATAGTAGTGTAGCTAGGTGCTATAATTAAAATACACTCGCTGAAGCTTTACTGAATATGTTTTTCAGAAATTAATAAGTCATGTTAGATTATGAAAGCAGAATTTGTTTTTTTTTTATTTTTTGAAACCTAGTGCTGAAAAAAATGTAAAAAAAAAATGAAGAAACAGGATCTTTCTGGAGTGTTGTAATAGGTTTTGAAATACAGTTTAAATGCTTTTCTTTTGTATAATGAATTTACAGTGTTCACTGGAGTAGGTACTTTATTACAGGATATCTACTAAAGCCCGTAAATCCAATGTAGCACCTGCTGGGAGCAACACTTTGCCCTTAGAATATATTTGTAAAAATCTAATTTAAAACAGGCTGTTTAATCAGTGCTTAAGCTATAGTCTGCCCAATGATCTTACACTATTTAAAATTGACTGAATTATATTCCAAACAAATTATTTTCCTTGGCATGCAATACAATATTGAAACCACTAAAGAGCTTCCATGTATCTATATGCAGGGCTTGAAGCAGGTTGTTACCCATTGGTATGACATATCAGCTTTATTCTGTTTCAGCAACAGAATCGTTGCATTGTAGCCCAGCACTTCTCACTCCAAGCCCCATGAGGAGCCACCACACTCTTCGATAAAATGTATGTATAATAAATAGTGCACTCAAACATCCAAGGACCCACGTAACCCACTCTTTGATATAATATACACATAGCATCATGCTCAGACCTCTGAGGTGGACCGATGAACCAGTCCTGCCAGGTTCTGTTACAGTTTCTAACCATTGACTCTATGGACTCTGCCCTCCGCCTGCCCTCCTTTTAGCTTATTTATATGCAATATATTTATTCCAAAATTCAAACAGATCTGGAAAAAAATAAATGAAGTCTTTTCTGGAAGCAAACTTGACCTAAGGGATGTCCAATAGACTACTTTTTTTAGGTATTAAAAAAATATTAAAAGATTAAAGTGAAAAGAAAATGTCAAATTCAGAAATTTGTCTTCTGTTGTGCTGCATCTTTGAAAAGTATTCATTAAAATTCAACATATCACATTTAATAGAATGAAATCTTTCCTAAAGTTGATCACTATGTGAGTTCAATGCAATAAATGAACTGTGATGTTTAGTCTCTGCTTTATTCACACCTAAATGCTCCTGTATAATCACATTCTTTTTTGAAGAAACAACACACTGTGTCTTAGATTCAAAGCTTTGTATAAGGGCTAGAACTTTCTGTCATTGTGCTGAAAAAATGTATTAACCTAGACACTCACAACAATAGATACTTTTCAGGTGTGATCACAAATAATATTCAGAACACCCATTGTAATACACCATGTCTGCCCCTCTGTCTGTCTGTTCGCAATAAACAGCTTGTCTCCCAGTGGACCAATTTTGTGGAAATGTGGCACACTTATACTTAAAGGAAATTTGTTGAGACAGTTCGATTTTCACAGTACAAAGTTTTGAAAAATTTCAAAATCTACTATATGCCTTAAAACAGAGAAACATTCCTTTCAACTTAATCTACAAGTTAGTTTACTGTTTCAATTTTACCTTAATAATGTTTAGAAAAAACCTGCATTTTTTATATATTTTCCTATTTTTCACCTCCGAAAGCAACTGACAACAAACAAATCCCCAATATATGTTAATGAAACAGCAGCAGACTGCGTAGAAAGTTACTTGCTGTCACTGCCTGGTTGTGCGGGTGTCTGGGTAGGCAGAAAATCTGGCAGCGGTTAACAAGTTGTTTCTGCATTATGAAGTCTTTCCAGCGGGTGAACACAGATGGAACAGAATCAGTGCACAAGCATTTCACTCCTCCCAATGCTTTTGGCACTGGTCTGTAGACATTTTGTGCCAGTCTGCAAAAAGTCAGGCATGACAAGTATATTAACCCTGTTATTGCCTACTGCTGGCCCACAAAAAGATTGCTAAGAATTTTCACAAAGCCTGCAGAGCTCCACCACTAGTAAACCCAGAAACAACCAACTCTTCTATCTATTGTCAATTGATCAACCTACACAAAACCCCCTCTCTTTAGATCAGGTTGGGGAGAATGCACTGGTACAGCGTGTTGCCGCACCCACCACACAACAAAACAGCTCAGGATCCTGGTTGCCAACCCCCAGGCAGACACGCGATCCAGTTCCACCCTCCACAAATGACCATCTATCTGCCACAGTCAGGTGTTACGTGGGCCAGGTTCATCCACTTGGGTCCTCAACAATGAGGATCCTGCGAGCTGAATCACACTCAGGGAATCACGCCATATGGCCATAGTGCTGATACTCCTTCACAATGCAGGTAATGTGCTTCATTCGGGATTTTGTGAGCAACTGCTCAATATACACAAAGTCAAACAGGCAGTACCCAAGGATTCTCTGAAGAGACACGGTACCGAAAGAGTCCAATCTTTGTCTCAGGTCACTGGATAGTGTCCATATCTTGCAACCATATAGCAATACAGGAAGCACGAGGACTCTAAAGACTTGGACCTTCATCCTTGTGCATAGATATCAGGAGCATCACACATGACTTTTCAGTGACCTCATGACCCTCCATGCTCTCCCAATTCATCTACTGACATTATAGGAAGAGACACCAGAGACATGAATGTCACTACCGAAGTAAGTATACCTCTTGACAAGGTCGATTCATTCCCTGTAGATAAACACACTGTGGCTGTGGCTGATGACTGTGTCTAAGAGGTCATAAAAGTTCTAGATCTTGTTTTTATCCAGGACACTCACAAGTTCAGACAGTCAGACTTCTTGCTCAGTCTCTTGAGAGCCCCGATCAGAGCCCCAATTGACTCCGTGAAGATCACAGTATCGCCAGCACAGTCAATATCAGTGAATCTTTCTTCACCAACAGATGCCGCACAGCTACTGGACCCCATGACCTTGACCAACACCTAGTCCATGCAAGCATTGAACCAAGTAGGTGCAAGAACCACACCCCTAATGAACCCCAGAATCAACTGGGAAAAACGCAGAGGTTATGCCTCCACTCTACACAGCACTCATAGTACCAGTATACAGGTCAGCCATGATATCCAGCAACTTTGAGGGGATCTCACAAAGTTTCAGGATTTCCCACAGGGCAGCTTAAGCCACTGAGTCGAGTGCTTTACGAAAATCAACAAAGACTGCAAAGAAACTCTGCTAATGTTTGCATTTGCACTCCATGAGAACTTTCAGTGCCAGGATGTGCTTAATGATAGAGGTCTTAGGCATAAAACCAGACTGGTCCAGTTGTTGGTAGGTCAGCAAGTGATCACGGATCCTATTGAGGATGACCCTAGAAAGGACCTTATCCGGCACCAAGAACAGTGTTATCCCCTTGTAGTTTCCGCAATTCCAGCGATCAGCCTTCCCTTTTCAGATAGGGATTACAAGTCCCGTTTTCCAGTCACTTGGGATGACACCTGTCTCCCAAATGGAAGCAAACATTGGATATCACAGATCCCTGCAGTATTCCTTGCCTTCATCTGGTTCACCACCTATGCAACCTCAGTGAGACTGGGTGGTTCACAGCTAATTGGAGGATCAGCCTGGAGAACCATGGACCCAGAAATATCCATTGTCCTAACTGGACGATCAACTTTAACAGCTGCTCAAAGTAGCGAGCCCTGTGGATCACAACTGTGGTGTCATCTGTAAGGACTATTCCATTGGCTTCCCTGACTGCAACTCTCTGACAAAACAGATTTGGATGTAGGCAGGACATGGGTCTCTAGACCATAGATGTCATTTCCTGTAATTTTCTGTAATGTCAGATTCCTGTAACAAACACCCCCTTATCTGCCCTCAGAGCCCTCACAGCTGTTTTTCTCAGTTCCCGGAACAGACTGGAGTTGCCATCAAGCAATGATATCCAGAGTTCCCTGCAAGATTAAACACCTCCTTCAGGGAACACTGGTAACATCTACAGAACTCTCAGCCACCTTCAGGGTCTTGCATTATGAAGGGGATGGGGGAAAGCCCTTGGAAGCCACATCCCTGGAAGAGTCAAAACCATCAGAGAGCCAATCAGGTCAGGCCTGTTAGGGATCAGAACTGGTGTGTTGCTAAGGCATCACCCTCTGCACAGCAGCACTCGGGTCCTAATTTGAGGTGGCCCATCCAGGTAAGTGTGTGGAACATCTTGTCTCTCCAGCATGATGATCATCTTCCTCTGCTGTTGGAGGAGCTTCGTAAACTTTGTATTTCAGTGGCAGCATTCTCTGAAATGTGCAGACCTGGGACTGGCCAGATCTTTGTAAGTAGGTACACCTTTTATTGGCCTGGTCGCTCTGATGGCTGTCATACTCAGGGAGTAACTGTTGCTGTGGTGAATCAGCTCCTTTCAATGTTGTCTAAAGTCAGTCCTTTCAATGAGCGTATCATGGTACTCAGTCACTTTCTGGGTGCCTTGTCTGTTGTCTCAGTGAATGCTTTGACTCTGATAAGTGATGTCTCGGTGAGGGAGACATTTTATTCTCAACTTCCCTCGGTGGTGGATGGGTGCCTGTGAGGTGACACTCCTCTGCTCATGGGTGACTTCAGTGCAACCACTAGCACTGACAGGGCTGACTATGGGTCTGGTGACTGTAGTGAAAGTGGCTCCCCTCTCTTCAATAAAAAATTAATCGAGCCCCTCAATGCTCCACAGAGAACCCCATGGTCCACAAAGACATTTTCTAACTAGAAATGGTCCAGTTGTTGAAAGGTTAAACTTTAAATTTAATGATCTTCCTAACCATAAAGTACCAAGTACACACAAGGAAAACAGAAGGATATCTAGATATAAATGAAGTACCTTGTGGTGTGACTATTTCACTGACAATAGATTAACTAGGATGACTAACTGGTGACAGGGACAATCCTGATTTCATGCAATGCATCTCAATGAATAACTGAAAAATATCAAAATGCCTCAGTTTTAACAGGCTCTCCATCTAATAAAGTTTTTCAGTGCCTCAAACACTACTTCATTGAAACAAAGATCATTACAATATATTTACAACAGTATACATATTTTTTGTTAAAATTCAACAGGAATGCAAGGTGAAACAAGAAGTAGATGAAACCAGAACACCATTATTTATTTGTTTACACTTCAAGTACTGAGTGGAATCCTATATGTTCATTTATACAAGTGTTTTTGTTTTTTTCCATACCCTGATCCCTCACTGATGAAGATGAAATAAAGTAAGAATTATGAGGACAGGCTTTATGCTGCATGCTGCACAAATGTCTTGGTTTGGGTAAATCTAGTTACCATATCACTTACCATCAGAGTGCCACATTCACCTAAAATCCATAATGGTCAGTCGCAATAATAAAGTTTGGTTTTCACTTCTGTTATTCCTTAATACTTTCCATCACTGAATAGTTCTGCAAGTCAAGTTTCATGAAAATTATTAAGCCCGGACATACCTTAGCAAGGTGGAATTAATTGCAAAATTGTATTTATTTATTTAGGTTATGTTAATTGCCACTTGCAAATTGTCACTGTATATGAATGTGTGTTTATGTGTGTGTTTGTGTGTGTGTGTGAGTAAGAGTGGTCTCTGTGATGGACCAGAGTCCTGCCTAGGCCTGTTTTGGTGTTTTGATTGGTCCATTTGGGTTAGCATCTGGTCTCAACATCCCTGAAATGGATTAACAAGGTTCTGGACACTAACTACTAAACTCAGTCCACTGAGGGCTATAATGCCTGCACAGAACCTCAAACGCATCTGAATGTTATGCCATACGAAAATTTTCTGATTTGTTAAAAGTTGTATGCTTCATTCACATGAGTGAATATTTCAATACATTACCTAAAAATATAATTATTTTCATAAATTGTTAATTGCCCTATGTGTTTTACTATGATGGGCCAGTAAAAAGTTTAATTTCATGAAAATAAAAGTGGGTTGTACTAAGAAGTTCTAAATTTCGCTACTAACACTGTGTGTGTCTAAGCAAGTGAGTGTTAAGAAAAGGATGGCCACAAGCTTGCATGAGAATAAAAGAAAGGTGAAAAAGGATTAAAAACTGGTCTAACACCCATTATGATGTGCCATGTTTGATCGCTCTCAAATAAGTTATATGAACTGTCTGTACCGTCTGTGGTCATGGCTCATACAGAGACTATGTGCTGCATGGAATAAAGGAATGGTTTAAAAGGAAGCATATTACAGTTAAAACTACAATTTGTATTTCAGACATTGAATTTCTGGCTGTTTGATTTATCCACAATATTTGCCAAGGGAGATAAGTCCCATCATCTTCATTAATGTTTAAATTCCTCCCTTTGCAAAGGAAGCATACCAAGCATAGAAAATCTTTCTTTGGTTTGTGTCATGCTCCTGTCAAGGAAATAACAAACTGCTCTGTTCCAATATTAAGGACAACTTTAAGTGTAAACTTCTGGCACCACTGGGCAGATCTGACAACAATCTGATTCATCTTACTCTCAGCTAAAAGCCTCTTACCACCAAAATCATGAGGAGGTGTAGCCTGGAGTTAGCCTAAAATGGCTCTGAATGAATGCTTCCAAATAACAGACTGTAGCAGATGTGTAAGACATTTGGGAATGATTTCGAGGGACTTACTATAGCCACTGCATCACAGACCATTGAGTTTTCTGTCAACAATGTGGTACCCTCAAAGGCAGTACGTCATTTTCCAATCAACAAGCCCTGTGTTACGACTGCTGAAGAAGAACCTGAGTGAAAAAAATCAAGCTTTCATATCTAACATAGAAAACAAGCTCACTCAGAATAATGTGAAAGTTGTCAGGAATGGACTGGGTATAATTACTGGACTTGAGTGTGGACAAAGCGTTTACCCTGAATTAATTTTTAATACATTTTCCCTCACTTTGTCACATACAAATTATAAATACAATAGAATATGAAGTGAATTAGTTAGTTGCTCAACTCCAACGACTGTATTTTTAAGAAGAATATAAAAGGACAACATCAATAATTAGTTTAGTTTAGGTTAAGTAGCCCCATGACCCTGTAGTTAGGATATAGCGGGTTGGAAAATGGATGGATGGATAAGTTAAGTAGACTTTATTATCCCAGCGAGAAATTTGTTTGCAGCAGGAAAGTTCAAATACAGAAGACATTGTTACAGAGATCCAAAAAATAAACAAAGACTCAACATTTGACAGCCAAAGTTACTGCATAAACACACATTCAAGATCAATACAAAGAAGAATAATTACTTTCAACAGTACACAAAATAATAGTGCAGAATTTAGCATCCCAGCTAGTTACAGTAAATGCTTATAGCTCTAGAAATAAGAGTTCTTAAATTTGTTCTTTTTTTTTCCTTTTCAAAACCTAAATTTGCAGCCTGATGGCAACAGCTGGAATTTAGAGCAAAGAGCATGTCTGACGGAATTGAGTTGGCTTTCTTTCTAAAATGTTTGCAAAACATTTCAATGATTGAGGTCTGCTGTGAACCAATAGTTATACTGCAACTTTTTATAATGTTGTTAAGTTTATATTCTTATTGCTGTGGTTGCCAAACCAGCAGATTAATAGCAAATGTAACAATTGATTCAATAAAGGACTTATAAAATAAATGTCATTATGTTTTTGTCCACTTTAAAATAGTTGAGTTTCCAAAGAAATAAAAGTGAATGCCCCTTTTTACAAGAGAAGATCAAAGTTTAGTTTGTTATCAATGATTGTTCCCAGATATTTGAATTGCTCTACCATCTCCATTGTCTCCCCTTTAATTAAAGTTGAGACAGTGGGTGGTGGGGGGCACCTGAAATCCACCACTATATCTTTTATTTTAGAAATATTTAGTCATAAATTTGAGTGATGACACCATTGTATAAACTCATCAACAATAGGTCTGTGACTATCTTCCTTTTCTTGTAAAAGACTCACAATGACAGAGTCATCTGCAAATTTCAGGATATGTCTATCCTTGTGTAAACTCCTGCAGTCACTTGTATACAGGATAAACAAAATAGGAGATACACAACAACCTTGCAGAGTGCCCACAGATGTACTTAGGTTATCACAGAAACAGCCAATTATATTCACTATTTGTATTTTGTTTCTTAAAAAGATTATAATCCACCTCACCAAGTTAGGGAGCAAACAGAATTGATAAATCAGTTTGTTGTCTAAAATGTGGGGCTAAATCACATTAAAAGCTGACGAAGAGTCTATAAACAGCAATCTTGCCTCTCAAAACTAGCCTTTCAAAGACTTTCATTGCTATAGGCGTTTGTGCAATAGAACGATAGTCATTTAGGCTGGTTGGATATGATTTCTTAGGTGCAGGGACAATGGCAGACCTTTTAAACCATGTTGGTATGACAGACTGAGCTGAGGCGAGATTAAATATTATCGTGAACACGGGTGCAAGCCTGGATAAGCAAAGATCTTGCAAACACGTTCTGGAATGTCATCTGGACCTGCTGCTTACCTAGTGTTCATTATCCAGAAAGCTCTCATTATATCTTGTTCTGACAAAGTGTGCACTGTGTACTCACTGAGCAGTTCTCCCACCACACATGTGTTGTACCCCCGGATGGCATTAGTATCATTCACGCCAAAGTCCGTGCATTAAGCTCTGCCAGAGAAGTGTTGGCATTCACTGTGATGGGAGTAGTTACTTTATAATCTGCTATTGTCTGCAGGCCTTGTCACGTGCTTCTATCATACCTGAGATGCAATCTCACTTATGCATCTCAGAATAGCATTGTTATTCCACAGTTTTTGCAATTTAAACTAACATTATATTTTCCTTTTCAATATCTTCTGTACACTGTTGTCCATTAATCAAGTTTGTCTTATTTTTATTTAGCCGTTGTTTCTTAAGAATAAATTTGTGAATACCTTTAATTTTGGTTTTCTCTTTTTATGTTATAAAGATTAATTAATATTTTATTATTGATTATGTAATGTCTACTTCTTTTGTTATTTTCCTTGCATTCTTTATAGAACTGGGGGATGCACCTAATCCTGATTCTTGATTTTGCATTTTGGATTGTTTCTTAAATTTTTATTTGTTTATGGTACTATATTTGGATTTTGTTTTGGGGCTTTGGTTGTTTCAAGCCTTTTTTCTTTTGTTTTTTGCTCCTGCCTTAGTTTTTTTAATCTTTCTAATAAATGCTAAATATTAAAGCAACCATATTTTTTTAAACCAAAGATGTGTTGTTTTTTCCTTTCTGGCTTCATTGGTATTTTTAGATTTTAAACAGTTTGTTCCACTTTGGGCCTGCCTGTTCAGTTTGGGGCTAGGTTACTACAAGTGGTGAGGCCTGCTTTGTTTTTGCAGAGGTATAGTTTTTACCTTTTGAAGCCTGTACCCTTTATGAGATTTTTGATTTGACAGGATCATAACGCACTGCCTACATGATGATCATAATGTGTCAATATCAACCCCTACATTCTTTTCAGGGGTTACTTACTGTAAGAGATTATTGCTCATCATTTGCTTATTATTAACATTCTTTTTACCTGCATGTATTACTTTGCTTTTTTCTACATTAAACTGTATTTTGTTGTATTTTTGCAGTTCTGAAAATTCTTCAGGTATTTTTGAAATGTTTTTGGTGCCTCCTCCATATCTGCTACCCCAATTTTACTGTTATCTGCAAATTCCATGTGTGAATGTGGATGAGGCTCACAGAGGTTGTAGTGAAAAGAGACAGAGGTGCTTGTTCTTTCAATTATGTTGTGTTGGGCTACCTATTACTGTGTTAAGGAATGATCATAAAATTAAATAATGCTTATTTTACTCATGAAATTTTGTTTGGCTGATTTGTGTCTGGTTGTTGGGGCTCTGGGTAACATATGAAGTGTTAGGTTGGTTTTTTTTATACTGTTGAATATAAATCAAAACTCTTTATTTTCATACTCCATAATATACTAGTAAGACTTTCATAGAGTACATTTTGCAGTTCTGGTTTCTGAAAATGGATTCAGCAGTTCTAGAAGTTGTCCAAAGAACAGCAAACAAGTACACATCTGGACTGAATGACATGCTGTCCTGAAATGCGAAGAGAATTAAACCTTTAGTCTTGAGCACAGAATGATACATGATAGCAAAATCCAGGACTTTAGAAGTCTCAGAGTGATCGATACAAATGATCTAGTAGAATTAATTCAGTTAAAATGATGGATCACATACTTAAAGACACTAGTCGAAATTAAAGGATAGTGTATTTAAAATAAAACAAGTAAGCACTTCATTATAAAATGCTCATGGCAATCTAGAATAAGCTATGACATGTAAGTGAAGTAAAAATTTTGACAGCCTTTAAAAAGATGCAAGATATGCATTCAACTTGGTTATTAGACAAACTTGAAGAACTGAATGGTCTCCTCCTTCTTTTCTTCCTAGGTAGCCAGTTGCTGTTGAGCTATTTTTGTACAATATGATCAATGTGATGCAGCGTATTCTCAAATTATAGAAAAAGACAAGATAAAAGATTCAAGTCTGTAAAGGCATAACATAAAAAAAACACAAATGCACTGCACTTTCTTTACCTAGCCATCTTACTGAACACACTATGTCCATTAAAAAGTTGTTGGCCTTGTAACCTGTTCTTGTAGAATAAGGCCTAGTGAAGAAAACATCAACAGCAATTACAGGATGTTAGTTCATCAAAAGGCATACTCCCAGTCCCACACCTTTATTTCTGCAGGTCAAATGTACAACTTCCTTTTAACTTAACTATGCATTTCTTTATGTCTGTCTCTCTGTAGTTTTAACAACCATTACTACTGTGCTGGATATTGGATCCTCATACTTTATGGCTGAATGGAGTGACCATATTTAGTTACTGTGTACAACACAGAAAAGGAACAGAACTTAGCACCCCAGAAATGCTATAGGCAGACGAAAGGTGCCTTACAGTTTAGGTTGATCTCAGTGCTGATTTTAATAAGGTTGACATTAGTCATTAGATAGATAGATAGATAGATAGATAGATAGATAGATAGATAGATAGATAGATATCTGTCTATCTATTTGTCTCAAGGATGGAGTTATAAATTGTAATAGATTGGTTTGATGGTTAAAATTAATGACATTTGAAGAACAAGTTAAGTGACTTAGTCAAAGTCACAGATTGAGTCAAAGGTAGGGAAGAACTGAGCCAGGAACTTTATAGTTTAATAACAGTGCCTTAGCTAGTGGTCCATACTGTCTGTAGCATTAAAGGTACATACAAAATATATTTTACCTTCCAGTGTAGACTTTAATTTGATGCACAAAACAGTTAATAACAATAAATTGTTCTGGTTAAGTTTAAACTGTGTTTGTGTTCTTTTTGTGTATCTCATTAATTAATGTTATCCTTTTCATTACCTCATTTCCCACAAGGTAATTATCTCATTTCAGGGTGACTCTTGGGGTCTTGCATGTACTTGACACCATTTGCAAAAATTGACTTGAAAAGGTGCTCACATTCACTTCAGCATTAATTGATAACACCTAATTAATCTGAATTGTGTGAGATAAAATGGAGATTGTGTCCCAAAGCCAACAACATGTATTGACTCTGCACTTCCAATTATGCAAATAGAATGTGTCTGACCATTTTAGCCTGAAGGTATAATACACTTAACCTCTGGATAACCCCATTGAAATTTAGGTCAGCATTAAAGGCTTAACGTGAATAAAAGCTTGACAAGGTTGGGATATTTTAATTTACACCCCTACTCCTGCACCTCAGTATCTCAGACATTATGTTTTCTGAGTAATTAAAAGGTGTTTCTTTTTCCCTTTGTGTTGTTGAATATAAATAAATTAGTTATATTAATGGAGCATAATATGGTGATGCAGTGGTTGGTACTACAACCTCACGGATGATGCTGTCTAGGTTTGAGTCCATCACCCAACCATTGTCTGTGTGGAGTGTGTTTTCTTGTCATAGCTGCGTGGGTTTTCTTCTAGGTACTCCATTTCTCGCACCACATCTTCAGAGACGTATATGTTGAGTGTGAAGGTGAGTGTAGATGTGTGCATCAGTGTGCCCTGAAATGGACTGAAACCAAGTACAGGGTTGGCTCCTGCCTTGTGGCCTACTGGCCCAAAACCAAGATTGGTTCCGGCCCCTTGTAGTGAATTAAGCAGACTTGAGAATGTAATGTTAATTAAATGGGAAAGAAAAACATTCTTTTAACACAAAAGACCTAAGACAATTCCTTTGGGAATAAAGGAAGGGACACTTTAATGATTGTTATTGTGTTTTATAGCTTAGTAGCTGACGTATCTGGCATTGCCTGGGTATATTTGTACAAAGGGTTAAGATAAAACAAATAACATGTTGACCTTTTTACATTGATGGGTGTCCTATCCATCATTAACACTACCCCTCTATTAATTTCCCTATTCTCATGAATTAAGAATTTGTTCTTTTTGTGCACAATTAGATTCCGTTATTATGGTAACTCTTTGCTGGGTTGGAACCATGAACACTGCTTCTTTGTATTTCCTGTTTAAATTTATTATCACAAACAGAGGTATAATTTCATTATAATAAACTGAATTGCCTGTTGAATAATTGAATCTATGGACCATGGAAATCATATACAGTAATGGGGGCCAGGGATTTGGGATTCACAAACAATACTCCAGGTCTCCGTATTATTACACAAGACAGCTTCAGTGGTGGTATTCAGAAATATCTCTCTATTATGAAAAAAAAAAAAATCTTGGGATGAGATAAGACTTTTTTTCATGCGACGAGACGTGATTTTTTGAAGAGAGACAGAGAGGTTCTTTAACATCCCACGAGACAGTCAAATCACGTCATACTTACAACCTTTGGAAGCAAGTTCCATGAGACAGTGACTTTTGCAAGTCACACCCTACTTACAGCCATTTTCAGACAAGACCACGGTCATCTAACTACTCTGTTGTTGGAATGCTTTTGGCAGACACACTTCCTTTGCTCTTCAGCTCTTAAAAATTTTTTACGTTTTAGATGACACATCAATGACTATGCGAAGAAGAAACAGCACCGTGTCAGAAAGAGACCCAAAAGCTTTGGATGCAAAATAGAAAGCAAAAAAGAATAAAAATAATCGATGAGCAAATTCTGAAAATCAGGAAAGCAATAATCAGCCCGTCCCGCAAGACTAAACTTTAGGCTAAGAGATTTAACCACGCCGGGGCTGGTAAAAGACAAAGTAGAATGTCAAAAACGTTAGCGCGATACACATGCAGAGCAGGTTATAGATAATGGAAATAGGAAAATTTGAAAGTCTCAAAAAAATGATAGTAAAGATAGCATTAGTGCAAACAATCAGAAAATATTACTCGGTGAAATAACGGAATAGTGAAAAGAGATCAAATAGTGTTTGACGATGTCTGGGGGAGAAGAGAGACAAGGCAGTGAGACAAAAGGACAGCTGCTATATGGGCTTTTAAATGTTTGAAGCACCGCACGAGATGCAGATCACGCGGTATGGCAGCAGCAGCAAGCCAGCAGCTAGCCAGCAGCTGATCGAGCAAAGAGGAGGTAAAAAAGAAAAACTGAATTTGTTTCCCATTGTATCACCGTTTAAGAGGGTTTTCGGAGGAGCAACTATGTCTCCTTGGGGTGCTTCAGCCCTCCTTTTCACAAAGGCGAGTAGCGCTGGTGGGGGGAGGGTTGGCGAGCGAAGCGAGCAGGGGGCAAAGCCCCCTAGTGATAAAGATGATTTAAAGTTATTTTAATGTTGATATAAAAATGCTACAAATAATGATGCTGTATTTGTACTGAAGCCTAAAATCAAAGCTCCCTTATCATAAAATAGAACTGAATAAATGTCTGCCATATAAACGCTATCCTCAGTTATTTACTTTGTAACAGATTCTGACTCATCATGCGCTAAAAAATATGTTTCATTCTTTTTCATGTTGGCTTATGTCTATCACACTTAGCAATGATATGCAGATGTACAATAGTGTTTGCTTTTTAAAAAATGGAGTGTCTTCAGTTCATTTCAAAGTTATTGTTATGTGTGCACAGTGCCCTCCTATCTGCGCATTTGATCCACACAGAGCAGGCTGCCATCATCCTTGTCCAGCAGCCCAAATCTCACATCATTGGTTATATATAATATCTACAGTATACAGTACATCAAAATATCAATTTTCTAAACTTGCATATAATATAACATCACAAAACAACAGAGAGTGGTGAGTGAAACATTTTGTTTTGCATTTCAGTTTTGCAAAACTGAGACTAAACTTTGATCATGCAACCATGATTCTAAAAAGAGTATTTTGGAGTTTTCAAACCTTTTTGTTGGGTTGAAAGAAATTAACATAACTCATTAAGGGTTTGTCGACTCCATATACCCCTTTTAGACCTGTATATTTCCCTGAAAAGGTTCTAGATGAAAATTAACCAGCAAAAACTCTCTTTTGGAAATCAGCATGGCTCAACACAATCCTTGATGAGAAAAAATGATATACTCTTAGATATAAACTCCAATCCAGCATGAAAACACATTAAAATTTTTATCTAAATTTTATCCAAGAAGATACTGTACCTGTGGACTCCTGCAGCCTGATGGCAATTGTAGTCCCCATGTCAGCACTGATTTTTGGGTTGTCTCCCTCTGTCCGATACACCATATAGCCGATTACTGTAAGTTGGGCCAACAACAACAAACTTAGAGAATTTCCTGAAAATAAATGAAAAATAGCAAAACCATTTTTGCATGATTGGTGAACTAACAGACAAACAGCTTGACTTTATTTATATAGATTTTGCCCTAAGAGGTGGTCTAATTACTGTACAAAATTAAATTAGTGCAAACTTCCAATTATTATACTATTGTAAAAGCCCATAAAAGTTGCCTCAGCCTGGCGGTAACTTCATTGAAGTTTGAGCTGATATTCCATCATTCAAGTGAGCAGCTTCTTTGCCAGTTGCAGGGGAGCCCATAAATATGCCAAGCCTGGCACAGTCCCATAATCTCCAGCTTGTGCAGTTAAGTGAGCCATCCTTCTTAGGAAAGCAAGCTACTCAAAATAGCAATATAATGAGCATGAATCATTTGGGTCAGGGCTGGCAAACGCCACAAAGTGCTACATTCTTGTCAGAAGCAGGACAAGTAGAAGACTTATAATATGACGGTATCACAGAGACCCAATATGGATTTATTAGGCTCTTCTCGGGCATTACTGGAGAGTCTTGAGGTTGAGATCCAGGATTTGCAGTGTCATATGCAACATTAATGCAGGAAGGAAGGGCAGCAAGCAACAGAGTTCTGGAAAAATACAATGAATGCAGCCAATGTTTGGTAATGTGTGTTGTATGCTTGTTGTGAATGATCTGGAAGTAATGTCTCCAAAGGTATAGAAGTAGATAGACTATAATAGGATAAGATGGGTTATTGTTGTAGAAGTCACCCAGTCTTATATAGGCATCCACATTGATACCCATTACATTGTACATGATGTGGCCCCCTCATGCCTGTTATGGTAGGTAGGCTACTTGGCAATTTAGATGGGGCTCTGGATTACAAAATAACTTGGGGTACAAGGTTAAGTAACTCTAGAAAGCCCATCCTGAAGTCAGGAGTAGCAGGAGAGTGAGTGTTGATGGAAAAAAGTCCATTGTAAAATCTCCATTTTTATGATGTTAGATTATCATCCAAAACTGTAAACTTATGCGAACATTGTTTTTAGGTACTTCGCTTTTCACTAATTTAACACTGTTGATTTTGCTGAATGTGGAAGGTGAGAAAGGAGTTCTTGATTGTGGTATTTTGATTAGAAGTGCTTCAGCCACACCATGTGACAGACAGGGAAACAGGTTTATTTAGGAAGACTCAGAGAGACTAAAATGACACTTTTCCAAATTCATTTTGGAATTTATTTCACTCTTTGTGTAATTTACTTGTGTGTTTCACTTTTGACAACAAAACTTTCTTTTAGAGTACTTTGGCTTTCTCAGCATTAATTGTGTTTTCCTGCTATTGTCCACTTTGTTCATAGTTGTTCAATGAGGATCTGAAAATAAGTGGTAGAGTGAACATGAAAAACAGTCTCGCAAGAACCATGCACTGTTTTTTTCTGCTATTTTCACATACATTTATGAATACTGGGAATGTATATATTATGAAGTAGCCCATTTCACACTATCTGGGCCAATTTGATATTGTTACTGGCAACCCAATCAGAAGACTTCTGTATTTACATATTCAGTGTTGTGCATATGCTAAATCAAAAGAGTGCTAATTTTTCTAAGAATGGTGAACTTAACGTAACGTATTTGCAAGTGAAGAACTTGGACATGAGCAATTTCATTTTTATGTGACATTCTGGATCTGGTTTTGGTCCAGATTGAATGTTTTGTCTTACCCTGTAATGTAGGGGTGGAGCCGAATCCGAATACGGTATTCAAAATAAGCACAAATAGTGGATTTTTACGAATATTTATTTTGTACAAATATTTTGAGATTTATTTGTATTCTGAAAAAATAACATAAAAAAAATAGGCACTGTCTGCCTGCTTGTGCTTAAGCTGCACCTCCGCTGACACGAGCACGCAGTGAAGCTCCGCTTTCACTTTTAGGAACGTTGTACTTCGCAAGGCCACATTATATTTTTCCCCATTGGACATACAATATTTGATGCAAATTTTGACAGGCAGCGTAATAGGTTAGTTCCCCTACATGCTGGTTCCACGGTCATCATTTGTGTCACATGGTTGGATATAGAGCGGTAATTTATCTATTGAATTTCTTTTTTAAATGGGAGGGTATTAGCATATATGGTTATATGTGTTTGTTGCTAGGTATAACTCAATAAAGTGTATTTAAATAAAAAAAGTCTTCATAATTATTGTATCTTATTCTAAAACACTGTAATAGCCTAATATAAGGCATGCAAAATTGAAAAAAGTAAACTCATGGGTCATTTATTCTCACTCCTTAAAATATACAAAATGAACTGAACCTGAACTAGTTCAAAATTGAAATGGTGAACTATGAACATGAATTTATCCACATTAATCTGTGTGAAGTGAACTTTGAGCTAGTTCTTGTAAGGTTCTGTTGATGGTTGATTCTTGCCTATAAGGCACTTGTACCAGGATAGACTTTGACTCATGTGGACATAAATTGATTTAAGTATGCTCTGTGTATGGATTCCTAGAGAAGTTTATGCTTGTAAACTAGATTTTATGTTTTCCCAGTTTTTAGGACAGAGAATAGGAAGCAATGGTAGATGGTTTTGTTTGAACATTTTGCAATAGCTGCAAACACTTAATGATCTGTCCTGAAATAACAATGAAAAGGAAGCAGCAGTAGCCTAAGTAAATTCTTTGTCTGAATGGTAAAAGTGGAAAAAGTGAGGGCTACAGAAAAGCTGGACAGAAAATTATACAATAGTATATCTTCAAACAGTACAGAAATAAACTACAATAGCAACGGTCTACAATAGATCTTACTGCAACCCTCAAGCCATACTAGTAGATCCTACAAAATTACTTTGGGATATACTGTCCAAAGCAAAACCAAAAGTGAAACGAATAAAAGAAGAAGAAATTGAGTATCGTCAGCTTCTTTTGTGTCAGCATTGCATTTATCTTTAAATCTTAATAAGCATGACCACCATTTAGCCCAAATAAGTCTTCTTTACTTTGTGCCTCTGTTAAGGTATGGTGCTTGGTTTAATTATGCCATATTGATTTTGTGCTTAAGACTTGTTTGCCTTAATGAAATCTTTTGTTATCCCTAATGCTTCAACCCATTGTCCTCTCAAAGTGGTTTGATTTTTTTAACCTCTTTGTGCTGGTAAAAAAAAAAAAAATTCAATCTTTTCTTCAGAATGTAAAGCAGTCTTAAAAAGTCTTACAGAAAAAGGGGCCTGGAAAATTTATCCCCCGTTTCCGAAGCCTTTAGCATTGACTTCAAAACAATCAATTTCCTAAATGATGTCATTATCCATTGGCCCTTTTTTTGTGCATTTAAAGTTGAGGGGTTTATTTTAGATCAATTCAGACCACTTTGTGTGCAAATTGCTCAAATGTATTGCCTTCGGTTTTCTTACAAATCCAATTCAGCTTAAGGCAGTCTGTACAGAATACTTAAGAGATGTTTTGCTTCGTTTTTTTTGTGTTGCATGAATATTTTTACAGTGTATTTTTAAGTTCTTAAAGTATGCACAAGGTGTATTGCATGTATATAATAATTAGCTTACTTTAAAAAATGTGTACCAAGTAACTTATCAAGAAAACAAGAGTTAATTCATATTACATCTGTGTAAAACTTGTGTTCTGTAATAAACAGCAAACATCAAACATCCAGCTAATCACAGTTTTTATTATGGGTTTATGGAAAGGCAGACCTTACACTGTACCTAAGCAAGAGGGGAGCCAGTCTCTTTTGAGGAATATTTATCAAACATCTGCATTCACACTCCGTTAAATAAAGAATCTACAATAAAACTAACACACAAACTTCTTTGAGATGTGGCAGGAAACTACTGTACCTGGAGAAATCCCATTAGGAGAAAGTATAAACTTGACAATGACAGGGCCAGGAATAAAACCTGAATCATTGGACTGTATGGCAGAATCACTAACTCTTTCACAACTGTTGTGTAGAAAATGTATTTAAATAAAACAAAAAAAAATCCCTGAAGTTTCTCCTTCCAGTCTTTTTAAATGTAGGCACTATATTTTTACTATGACTTTTAAAAGTAATGGCTATTGGTCTTAACTTAAGAATACTGTGCAATATCCAATTACAAAACAAATGGAAATTGTAATCTAGGTGTGCCAAGGGACAAAGAATACAAAGTTTTGGAGTAGCTTCATAGGCTTGAGGGGACTATAAATATTCAAGAATTAAGACAGAATTAGAATGGTCTATATTACTTTTAAAAAACATAGTGCCTATTAAATAAAGTTGTTATTGTGAAATTGGTGTCTATGAAGACTGAGGATTATATAAAGTTTGTAATGACCTTGCCAAAAGATCATGAGCCTAAAGTATAAAACCTTGCTTAGATTCCATACTAAAATTTTGCGTTTTACAATCGGGTTTATAAAATCATACATATGCCACATGCCATGCCAAATTCCTTTATAAATCTCAAATCAACTTAAAACTATTCGTTCATTAACACACTTTTACCCATTCCTTGTCACAACCTGTCAGTAACCATTTACAGCTTAAAACAACAACAACAGACAGCTGGAGAAAAAAATAAAATCTGCAGGGGTTCCAGGCCATGAGACCGCCCATCCCCCTCTTTGTATTTAGGGTTCTCTTGGAAGGACTTGATGATGATGGTCATGTGGACTTCTGGCCTTTAATCCATCAATGTAGGGACATCACGGTGCTTTGATCAGGTGGTGGTGATGGTGCAGGTCGCCACCCCAAAAAACCAGAAAAAGAACGGAAGAGAAAGATAGGGGTTAGTAAGGATTTTGAATATGAATACCATGAATAATAATGATAATTAATTGAATATACAGAGCATCAGGATTAAACTAAGATGAAGCTATGAGAAAGCCATGTTAAAGTAATGTGTTTTCAGCAGTTTTTTAAAACTCTCCACTGTATTAGACTGGCGAATTTCTATTGGCAAGCTATTCCAGATTATAGGTGCATAACAGCAGAAGGCCGCCTCACCACTTCTTTTAAGTTTAGCTCTTGGAATTCTTAGCAGTCACTCATTTGATCTAAGATCTAAGGTTATGATTTGGAGTGTAAGGCGTAAGACATTACAAAATATAAGATGGAGCGAGATTATTTAAGGCTTTGTAAACTATAAGCAGGATTTTAAGGTCAATTCTAAATGACACAGGTAACCAACATATTGACATCAGAACTGGTGTGATGTGCTCGGATTTTCTTTTCCTAGTTAAGTTTCTAGCAGCTGCATTCTGCACTAGTTGCAATCGATTTATGTATTTTTTGGGTAGTCCTGAGATGAGAGCATTACAGTAATCTAGTCGAATGAAAACAAAAGCATAGATTAATTTCTCAGCATCTTGCAATGTTATAAGGGGTCTAAATTTTGTTATATTTCCTAAGTGGAAAAATGCTGTCCTAGTAATCTGATTAATATGTGATTTAAAATTCAGGTCAGAGTCAATAGTTACCCCTAAATTCTTTACCTCCATCTTCACTTTTAATCCTAATGCATCAAGTTTATTTCTTATAACCTCATTATATCCATTATTGCCAATCACTAAAATTTCTGTTTTCTCTTTATTTATTTTGAAAAAATTACTACTCATCCATTCAGAAACACAAGTAAGACATTGTGTCAGTGAATCAAGAGAGTCGGGGTCGTCAGGCGCTATTGATAAATACAGTTGTGTGTCGTCAGCATAGCTGTGGTAGCTCACATTATGCCCCGAGATAATCTGACCTAACGGAAGCATGTAAATCGAAAAGAGCAGCGGACCCAGAATAGAGCCTTGTGGAACACCATATAGAATATCATGTGTCTTTGAAGTATAATTACCACAACTAACAAAGAATTTTCTGCCTGCCAGATAGGATTCAAACCAATTTAAGACACTGCCAGAGAGGCACACCCATTGACTAAGGTGATTTCTAAGAATATTATGATCAATGGTATCGAATGCAGCACTCAGATCTAAGAGGATGAGAACAGATAAATGGCCTCTGTTTGCATTTACCTGCAAGTCATTTACTACTTTAACGAGTGCAGTTTCTGTACTGCGATTTGTTCTGCAACCTGACTGAAAGTTATCAAGAATAGCATGTTTATTGAGGTGGTCATTAAGCTGCATAATGACTGCCTTCTCTAGAAATTTACTTAAGAAAGGCAGGTTAGAAATAGGTCTAAAATTTTCAAAAGCAGAGGAGTCAAGATTATTTTTCTTGAGCAGGGGTTTAACTACAGCATTCTTAAGACAGTCTGGGAAGACTCCCGTATCTAATGACGAGTTTACTATGTCAAAAATATTATCAGTTAGTATGCCCGATACGTCTTTGAAAAAACTTGTTGGTATTGGGTCGAGGACGCAGGTGGAGAAATTATTTTATATAATTCAGGTAAATCTACCCTGGTGAAAGAATTTAATTTGTTTAAAATGGAGTACCGGGGTTTAAGTGGTTCAGTATTGGGGAGATGTACTATATTATTTCTAATATCATTAATTTTTTGATTAAAAAAATACAGCAAAAGCCTCACAAGTTTCACTGGATGTTTTTAGAAGCATTCCATTGAGTGACCTGGATTTTATAGATGATCAATCGTAGAGAATAAGACTCTGGGATTACTAGCATTGTTATTTATAATTCTAGAGAAATAACAGCGCCTATCAAGATGGACTATGTTGTTGTATTCTGTTATTTTAACCTTCAATATTTCATAATGGACAGTCAGTTTAGTTTTTTTCCATTTACGCTCAGCTCTCAGGCATGTTGTCTTAAGATCAGACACTCTTTGGGTGTTCCATGGTATAACAGTACTAGAAGATTTTTTTAACATTCTTTTCAAGTGCGACTATGTCAGCAGCAGCTCTCACCATATTATTAAGATTTTCCACCTTACTATTTACATTATCCTCACTATTGTATTAAGCACTACAAACGGACTGGTTGCTTAGAATGTTTGTAAATTTTGAAGCTGCAGATGAATCAAAGAAGCGTTTTTTAACAATATGCTTCTCGTGAATATTTTCTATCATTAGTTCTATATTAAATAGTAACAGAAAATGGTCTGATAGACCAATATCAATGATCTGCTTCACATCAACTTTTAGTCCTTTAGTAATTGCTAAGTCTAACGTATGACCTGCGTTATGTGTAGGATGTCTAATGTGCTGGCTCAGATTAAAAGAGTCCAGGAGGTTCATGAATTCTTTTACTTTCGGGTCACACTGATTATCGATATGAAATTTAAAGTCACCAACTATTAGGAACGTGTCATGGTTCATAGTTACAAATGACACCAAGTCTGAGAATTCCTCAAAGAAAGACGCATTGTATTTAGGAGGTCTATACACGGATAATACTAGAAACTGAGAAACTTCATGAACAACAACGGCAAGATACTCAAAGGACTTGAATTTGCCAAAACAGTCATCCTTACACTTTAACCGGCATGAGTAAATGTTTGCTAAACTGCCGCCTTTTTTACCTTGGAGATCCGCATGAGCAAAGATGTAATTTGGAGGCGCAGATTCAATTAACAGCCGCACCATCAGAGCTAAGCCACGTTTCACGTGCAATAAAATCAATTTTCCTATCACTAATAAGATCGTTGATGGAAAACGTGTTGTTGGTTAATGCTCTAACATTTAATAGAGCCATATTTAATGTTTCAGAAGAGCAGAACTGAATTTTTGAATATTAATTATCTAATCCCTATATAAATAATGTACATGTTGCAGAGTAATGTCAATACTACAAACCATGGAAGAACAGAGGTAAAAAATGGCAGGAAATGAAACTTGGGATGAACTTGTGAACCTGAGGTATTACTGCCCGAAGCAGAGAACCGCAAAAAGATTCTTTTTGTCATGTAACTATTTGGAAGAATGTAAGTTGTTCTACTTGGAGTTGATTAGATGGAGGGCAAATGTTCACTGGTATAAACAGAAAATAAACACGAGTAAGAGTAGAAATGGAAGAAGGTTTGAGCAGTGAACTTTGTAATGAAGCAGATAAGCTATACCATAGGAGTCAGAAAACCTTAATTGTTAAATTGACAGGTCATGAGCTGCTGTTTCATTTAATTAGAACAAACCCTGGCTGAACCATAACACATCAAAAACAAGAAGGTAAGCATATTTGATACTATGCTAACTTCATACATGTTGCAATAAGATTAGAATACCTTCAGCTTATATTACTTGTTGCCACAATTTTATGTGGGTTGAAATATTAACTTTTTTTTCCAAGTAACCCTGTAGGTGTTGAAAAACTAAAAATGATTATACTCGACCCCTTTCAAGTTTTTATTTTGATCATCTTTTGCTAGCGCGGATACATTTGGATTAAAGTTGTTCAAAAATGTTAAGATGCCATCACAACCCAGTCTGTGTGTCAGCAATCAGTTTCCACTTTTAAGCCCACTGGACAATTAATGTTATGCTACAAGTGGCAAAGGTTTATATATTAAAAAAAAAATCTTAGCTAAAAAGGAAACAGAATCACACATTAATATTCCAAATAGTTTTCTGTGAAAAATTCTAAAAAGCTGCAGGATTATTTAAAGAGAACAGATGGGCTACATACAAGACAGAAAGGCCCCAAAGTGTCTGGTGGTCGTAGAAGTAGTAGTAATAGTAGTGGTATTGATAGTATTGTCATGTGTATAGATTACAATGAAATTCTTACTTGCATGTCCTTCTGCTAAGCAACATGTCACCATGCTATGGTACCATAATAATCAAGAATGTATTCTAAAATACAACTTTATTTTATTTACTAGTAATACAAATAAGCTACAAATAATTGTGGCGTTGTCACAATTAGGATAGGTTTCTAGCCCAAAGCCTTTATTTTGGTGAAGTCTGAGGGGAGGCTCTGCCTCTTCTATGTGGGATTATCACCTCACACTGCCTCTTTCTGTTGATTCTTTGGGAACATTAATTGGCCTGCAGGTACATGAGGGGCAAGGAAACTGAACTCTTCCTTTTTTGTTCAGTCATAGTGCTTCATGGCTTCTTAGATGATGCAGACTAGGATGTGACCAGGCAATCCCCAAATCCAAACTTATCTGGTGATTTTCATGGGCAATCAGGAAAGCTGCTGCCAATGATAACTCAGTTGATCTAACAAACAAGTACACAACAAAGAGGGTCTGGCTATCTCATATGTGTCAAGAACAGACCAAGGAAGCCAGTGAATAAAATATTTGAGTAAGAGATAGCACTGGGCAGTCAATATCCAACTGGAAAGCAATGTATCTGTAAAAGGAAAAGATGCACTAAAGACCCCTTTAGCAGGCTTAAAAGTCCTAGAATCTATACTTTTAAAAATCACAATGGTTACACCATAAAAAAACTGAACTAGTATTGATCAGAAAACCATTTTATGGATGAAACTAAAATAAAAACACAAATAGCATTAAGGAAAAAGTCTGGGAGCTTGATAAAAAGGCATGCTGAAAAAAGGAGTCAAAAGACAAAAAAATAAGTTTTAAAATCAGAACAGTATGACCTCATATATTCAAACTGCACATGGAAAAGCTACAAGATTTAGTTCATTTTCTAAGAAAAAGAAAAACAATAGAATTTGTGACTTTTAAAGAGCCACAATAGCCTTCAAGTAGTAAAAAATAAATTTAATTATTCTCTTTCATTCTCTTTCATGCATTTGTTTTACAGAATGAGGCATGGGTACTGCCCATTGCTCCCATTTTCTTATATATTTTGGGCATGGCACCACCCATCTTTAGCTGTTGGTGATAGATAGATAGATAGATAGATAGATAGATAGATAGATAGATAGATGTCCTCCTTCCCTCCTTCCTCATTTCCACCATTATTGTAATTTTTTTGACAATGAATGTTTCAAACTAAACTTTAATTTTAGATAAGGGACATCTGAGTGAACAATTAGCACATTTACCTAATGAGCAAATGTATTAAACAACATCTGGGAGAGTGTAAAATTGAATAGCCTCCTAATTAAATAAACCCAATTAAAGGTATAATTAGAGTTGACTGAGTTAACACAGCCGGGCTTGATTACAAACAGTGCTGCTCAATATAAACCTCACTTCTTTTGACCTTTGCCATCAGAGTCAACTTGCTAGCACAAAGATCCAGTAAACACACAAAGCCACAAACAAAGAAAATTCTCGAAAAGCTTCAAGCTAATTTTTAAGGCTTCAGGAGGCTGCAAAATGACATTAGGATCCAAAATCTCTTGCTCCATTATTTCACTGCTCCCAACTGAAACACACTTGGAATAGCAATGAATTGTCCCCGGGATGACCAGCTTGCCAAAACTGTTGGAAGGGTGTTGGGTAAAATAAAAAAACGTCACAAAGGACCCTTAGTAAAACTCTAAAGAACTTCAGACTTTCCTTGCCTCAGCAAAACTCAGTATTCATTACTCCACATTCAGAAAGACACTGGGCAAAAAATGCACTTCAGTTTTAAATGTATGGCGAACAACACTGCTAACCAAGAAGAATATAAATGCTCATCTCTCATTTGCCAAGAGGTACCTGAATAACCCCCTGTTCTATGGATGAACGTGGAACGTTTTTGATGATATGGGCCGTTATCAATGGCATAAAAAGATATAGCATTCCACAATAAGATCATCACACCAGCAATCAGACTTGCTGGTGGTAGCAGGATAGAGTGGAAAAGCTTTGCTGCTTCAAGACCTGAATGATTTCACATAATTGAGGGAACTATCAACTGTGTTTTGTACCAGAAAATCCTTTTAAAAGAAAGTCTGGCCTTACATCATTGAACTAAAACAAAAGCATAATTACTGTATGTCATGAAGCAAGACAATGATCCAAAACATATAAGTATGTCCACATCATACAGTCCACTTTTTGCCTCATTTCAGGCTGAAAATAGATAAATTAAATTTTTGGACAAGCCTAGTCAAAAAACAGACATGAAGCTATTAGAGATCCTGAAATGAGCAATTCATACTCCAAAACCTGCAGATGTTTCTGTATTAAAGCAGTTCTACAAAGAAGGGTTGTCTATAATTCCTTCATAGCCATGTGAAACAATGATATTAAATTACAGAAATTGTGTGGTTGCTGACATTTCAACTATAGAAGTTAAAACCAGTTATTGTATTAGGAGCAAATTCAATGTATCAGTACTGCTACAATTGGATAACGTTGGTCAGTCAGTAAGTGAGATAAGTAAAATAAATGTTTAATATGTTTATTTACATTAAGTGCCATTTATTTAATACTACATTTCGGTTGTGGCAGTGATTAAATTCAGTATTACAAATTTCCAGTGATAGAGGAAATCAGTAAGTCTTCATCAGGAAAGGACAAATCATTTTAATAAAATTGTAACTGGCCAGAGGGACAGACAGTTGCCTTCTAAATAATTTCCAACTTGTTAGAAAAGGAAAACATAAACTCCCTGCCAAGTTTGAAAGGGTGGTGTTCTGTTCTCTAATTCTTTTCCTTATTTCATAACTACTGATAGGGTCTTGAAAGGAATGAACAGTCATCTTATGTGTGGCCACACTGTATACATTTAGCAGTTACTGTAGGACCAGAGGTGCTGTTACATGCTACGGCCCTGGACAGAACTGTCTTAATGGGCCCTGCTCAGCCTCTCGACCATTTAACAAAACACTGAGTAACAGGACATCATCAATGTGTATTTTTTAGCATTTCATGTGAAATGCAAAGCATTGCCAGTACTTATTTTATTACAGTAAAACCCAATTGTAAAAGATCATCGGTGTATATTTACTAACCCTGCAAAATACAGTAAATTACAGGTCCTATCTTACTCCACTAATTTTAATAGAATCCACTTTCACAGTGGTGAAGTCATTAATAAAATCCACAACAAAGTGCCCAAGCTTCCATTCAATGGACAGGTTCACATTACTATTCAGTCTTTCTTGGTACAAGTATTTAAATCAATTTCAGGTTATTAAAACAACTCTCTGCCCTGGTCACAGTGACCGGGGACATACAAAAAATATGTAGTGCAATTTACACATCTGGGTAAGAATTTCCAAAGCTTCATTCCATGTATGGCATTAAACTATTTGAGAGGTGCTCTTTCATCTTTAAGTGGTACAGTATATCTTCTTCTGAGACTTCAGTTAACACTTAAAGACTGTAGGACTGTTATCAAATCACTGAATATTTCTAATGATGTTGCCATTATAGAAACAATGAATTTGTGTGCTGACTGTCCAGGATAAATGTTCTTGTCTCCCACCCTCCATCGATACCACTGCTTAGGAGTCTTATTGTGTGATAGCAATACTATAAGAATTAAGAAACACCCTGGAAAAATAAACATTAATTTCAAAAATACTCAAAAATGGCACCAAAACATACTCCACACCCCAACCTTTATAAGGAATATCAAAAAATACATTTGAAAAATCTTGGCACATTTGTTAACAGAAGTAACAGTGGTACATTACCCACTGCTACCTCACAGTGCCTAAGTTTGATTCTTGGCCTGCTCTTTTTCCATGTGCAATTTGCTATTTTTTTCTTATTTGGTTTGTCTGTTTTGGTTTTTTTTTTCTGTTTGCAGTAAGTTCTCAGTATTTGCAGGATCTGTATTAACGGAAAGCAGCTGATGGGCTGATGTCCCTTCCTCAGTATGCCTTTCCCACCCAGTTCTGCATCAAAAATAAGCAAAGAAGCTCAAGTTGAAAAACCTTGCCACAGCATTACGTGAGACCAAACCTCTATTAAATATGACAATTAAATCGACCAATGAAATTCAAGCAAAATCTTGACGCTGTTTTAACATCTTAAAAGAAGTGTTAAATAGATTAAAAAAACAAAGTCACATTGTTTCTGTGACATAAAAATACGCCATCCCCACAACCTTGACTGATCCTTTTTCATCTACAGAAACAGAAACTCCTAAGGCAAGCAATTGACCTCAGTAAAAGTTTGACGCTTAAATTGTATACCTGTAATTTTTAAAAGCGTTACGTTACATTTTACAAAACAAAGAATTAAAAATGTCTAAAAATATGTAAACTTGTACACATATTTAAAATTATTATTTTTATTTTATCAATTAATTTAGTACTGCGGTGGGTTGGCACCCTGCCCAGGATTGGTTCCTGCCTTGTGCCCTGTGTTGGCTGGGATTGGATCCAGCAGACACCTGTGACCCTGTATTCGGATTCAGCGGGTTGGAAAATGGATGGATGGATTAATTTAGTATGTAAATCTCTTTTAAATAATATTTAAACTTTTAAAGACACTACTTGGATTTGTTAATGTGAAAAACACTTAAAATTGCATATTTAAGTGAGAACCATTACATTTACATATCTCCTCTTTCACAGCTGGTATCAACACACACCTCCCTCAGACCATAGATGTCCTCTGGTTTCCACTTGTGTTAGCTGCACTTGTTAGTGTTAGAGCATGTAGCCTTGTGCATGACGGTGTTCGGTGATGGACTGGTGTTTCTTTCAGGATTGGCTCCTGTCTGCAATTGTGTCATTGGTAAAAGCAATTAGATGAGCATCTTCCAAAGTCAGAAGCACTTTCCCTCTTGGTGTTCCTTTGAAATACACATGCTACCTGGCATACATTCAAAGCATCAGTAGGGTGTTAGGATCAACATGGCTAGATAGCAGTGTAATTAGTTGTTTCTGAAACAAAAATAATTGTCTTCATTTGATCATCAGTGAAGTGGTTCACTTTACATTTCACAATTGACAATTGACTGTCACATTCAGATAAAAGTGTGCATTTTCTTGTGCTAAATGTTTAATTATTCCATTAATAATTTGCATTAAATGTTCATTGATTCAATTACAATACGAACTTAATTTCATAACATGCTGACAACATTCTTATTTGTCTTTGGTTGCCGTTAACATATTTTGAATCACATTAGGCACAAAGATGGCCCAAAGACGTAAGGGGAGTTAGCAATAAAAGATTAATTGTGACTCTCTGTAGCAGTTCCGATATTCCATTTAAATAGATAATTATCTGTTTTTGACATTTTCACATGACTTTTTCTACTATTTGAACTCTATATATAAAATTAGCAAGCAAAGAGGTAAGTTGATTTTGTGTCAGAAAGAAGATGATGAGCACAAAAAATGAATTAAAACTAGAGTAAATTATGCAACAATCAAATTACTAGATATAAATAAAACTGTTTTATTCTTGGTAACAATGACAAAATGAAGATTTAATAGTGTACTGCCAAAACAAAGTGTATGGAAAGTACAACAATGATTATAAATTACGTCCTCTTGCTCATGGTTTTATCTATTTGATTTTTTACTAGAGTTGGGGTTCATATATTCAACAATTATACTAATCTATGCAAAATTAAAAATATCTGAGAAAGGTGGTTATAAAGCCTATTAGATTGAACTTAGCTTAATTATTGGCATATTTGGAAGTGAAATAAATTTGACTGATGCTGTAGATGTGCTCTCATTAGCATTCAATTACTCTTCACATAGCATACATACTTGAAAAGTCATTCCTACTATTTTAAAAGTACTCCTTTAATATTTGAATGGTTGTGTAATATAACAAATACCTGAAGGATGTACTGTATATTTGCTCAAATCCCTCACTGTATGTTTCAAAATTCTAATGCAAGTAATAGATACAGTTCTTTAATCTTGAAAATCTGACACATATACACCATAAAATCAACCATCACCTTTAAACCGTTTTCAAAACACTGGTGAATAATATACAGTAAACTGAGCCACAACTTATAAGTTGGATAGTACTATGATTCTGTGACCTTAAACCTAATACCCTGCCTTTAACCCCAAAAACAACATGGGAGCAATCTCTCTGTCCCAAGGGAGTCAGCTTATTAAAGAGGGATTGCTCTCCTGAGACAGAGAATTATTTCCTACCAGAAAAGCCTATTGTGTTACACCGCTGGTTTTTAATTATTTTTGCCTACTTTCATTACATCTTACCATTTAGACAGGTAGCATGACTCTTTTTTTTTAGGTTGAAGTACTTCCCAATTGTATTTCTTCCCAGAAAATATCCTTATACATGATTCTTTATATTTGAGTAGCAGAGGCACAGGGAGAACTCCCTTGATTATCTTTATATAATGCAGTACAGTTATTTATACTGTAGCCATACCAAAAAAAAAATGCTTTAAAAATACTATGATCCCCCAAATGCTCGATGGTTAAAAATCACAGTTACAGTACAGTACTGTGAATAAAGAGTGCTACTTTTACCCAATATCTATTTTTTCAGAATTTCTTAGTCTGTACTCATCAGTATATTGCAAACTAGAGACAATGCCAATATTTGTATGATAGATAGATAGATAGATAATTGTATGTAAGTATTAATTGGTACTGTTACCATTCCCATAATTATATAAGGCAAGCTTTCTTCCTCCAAATCAAATAAGCATATAATAAATTTTAATTTAAGTAACTTATTGTTTTTAATGTAGCTATTCTGTGCTTGGGGATGTCAGTCTTTCATAGCAAACACTGCTCTGGGACTTGGTGATGTTAAATCCAGCAAAGGAGGAGGAAAGAGGGGGCAGTAAATCAGTGCATGGTTGTCAACATCCCTGGCCCGCAGAAACTACTCGTGTGAAAATAACAAATGGCTGTCATTGTGGAGCCAAAAACCTGTGATTATAATTATCACATCCCCAGTGACCTTGCATAAACTTTAATCCCTCTCCAATGGAGCATTTAAATAGCCTGTATCTACTGCCAGGGGACCATGTGTCCCGTGCCTGAAAAAGACAGAGTCCAAGGAATCAGTGATTCACAAAATGTGACCAGTGTTGCTCTTTCTGAGACTGTATGATAAGCGAGGCAAGAAAGTGGATGTTGAGTAGTGTGCTTGTGTGTGTACAAGGATAAATGTTTATGTCATTAACAAAAGAAAAGTTCATAGAGCAAATTGTGATTGTAAGTTATTCCTTTAAAGTGAATGTTTGAGACTAGCTAAAATACTAATAACTGACAGTCACTGGTGACTGATGTGCATAACAATGTAATAAAAGTTTAAATACCTTTTCTTAACATTATAATAATGTCATTTATTAATTGACATTATGTGTTATGTTTATGCTGTGTTCATAATACTATGCTTTCATATAATATTTTTATTTATTGTATAGCATGCTGAGCTCTTTGCTTAACTGTGCTTGTTCAAGATTCGTTGAAATTGCAATTAAACACTTAATTATATAATTAATCAATTAGAAACTAACGCTAACACAAGCAGTAAAATTAAATCTAAAGCATACTTCTCTTCATTTTCTGATCTTGAATACTGTAAGTTCATTAAAAGCCTGACTGAAATGGAAGTAAAGCTGTAAACCACCCTGGATGGCATACTAGTCCATCACAGTGAGCACTCATGTCAGCATCCACACTCTCATTCTGGTTTGATTCATTGCTGCCTATCCACCAAATTGTACATTTTTGGATCACAAAAGGAAATTAGAGAGCCAAGTGAAGGACATAAACATAACAGGAAGAAGTTAACACCTCAAAGAGGCCCCAAATAATAAGAGGCAACAACTCACTCATTAAGTTACTGTAGCAATTATAAAACTACTAAATGAGATTTTGGATATAGTGCAGATTTTTCTGTAATTACAGAATACATGATTTAGTTTAATTTAGTGTTCATTGTATTGGTTAATAGGTATTCACACACATACATATTTCTCTTGAGGCATTCAATCTGCTGTATGGTTGCGAGACATGGACACTCGCTATCGAGTGACCTGAGATGAAGACTCCTTTGGTACTGTATCTTTCTGGAGAATCCTTGGGTACCACTGGTTTGACTTTGTGTCGAATGAGCGGTTGCACATAGAGTCCTGAATGAGGCGCATTACCTGCATTGTGACAGAGCGTCAGTTACAGCACTACGGCTATGTGATGTGATTCAGAGGGGGTGATCCAACTTGCAGGATCCTCATTGTTGGGGACCCAAGTGGCTGGACCAGGCCAAGGGTTCACCCATGTAACACCTGGCTGTGGCAGATAGAGGGTCATTTCCGGAGGGTGAGATTGGACTGCGTGTCTGCCTGGGGGGTTGCCAACAGGGATCGTTTGGTGGGTGCGGCAACATGCTGTACCAGTGCATGCTCCCCAACTTGACTTGACTTGATTCAATCTTAAAGGAATGTATGTGACTATGGGGTTGTTATGTAAATGAATTGCTTATATGTACATTAATGGCATATAGTATGTAGTGGAAAGTTAATTTGTTTAGCAAAGATGTGCATTTTTTGTTTAACACAGCAGTCCATTTTCTCCCACTTATTTCTTGAAACAGCAAAAAGCCAAGGTAACAAATGAAGAAATAGGACATTTGCTGAATCACCGTGTGTGTGTTCTTCCAAAGGGATTCTAGATTAAAATGGATTAATCAAATATGAAATACCTCTGAGTAAAATAATTCTGAGGAGTTAATCTACTCATTTAGACAAAACATGTCTATGCTACTTCCTCAACTTCTTATATTTGTACCTTAACTTACTGTGACCAAAAACAAGATGTGATACTTAGGCAACTCTAATAAATGTACTTTTACATTTACATTTATTTGCTTAGAAGACACTTTTATTCAAAGCAACTTACAAAAGAGTTACATTAGTTTTGGGGACTGTTTTGGAAAAAGTGGTACAAGACAGGGTTACAAAATTGACCGACACAAGTGAAGAGCTCAGAACAATACAAGCTACTCACAATTCCTAGATTATAAAACCAAACAGCTAATATCAATTAGACAGAAATTAACCAAACAAGAGAGTCTTCAAACACATTTTACACAACTGAGGCAGTCGGAATTCCAAATGGAGGCAGGCAGCTCGTTCCACCAGCTAGGAGCTACATATGAAAAAATTCTGGACCGAGATTTGATACCACACAGTTGTCAAGACCAGACACCATTCATGCACAGATCTGAGCAGTCGGGAAGGAGCACAGGACCGGACAAATGTCTTCATATATGTGCTGAATCTTTGACTACTCAGTAGGCAAACATTAAAGATTTGACCTTAAAATTTGCCGCTACAGGGAGCCAATATGAGGAGAGATGTAACATGCCCACCTTGGCTGATTGAACACCAGATGTGCCACTGCATTTTAAATCTTCTTCAGTAGCTCAGAGATACATGTCAGTACTCCTGGCAGCAGGGAGTTACAGTACTCCAGGCATGACAAGAACAAAGCCTGGAACAGGAGTTCTGCTGCGCACTGTCCAGATACACTGTCTTCAGTCAGTGTCCACTAGTAGTTCATAGCCGGACGGCACTCAAGGTACCCCAAATCCCAGATAAAGTACAAAGCCTCTTGAAATCAAAGTCATCAATGTTTATTGCAAGAAAAATCATAAACTAGTATTTGCGGGTGAGATAAAGGACAAAAATCCGCAAAAAAAAAAATGTCATGAAGAAATAAATCATTCATAAAAATAAAATGTAACAATCAAGCAAAACAAAATAGTCGCATCCAATAAACAGGACCAATTCAATAAATTACTGAAAACATTCAATGCATAACAATTATAGGCAAGGGCTCATAAAGCTACCAAAAAAGAAAAAATGGTAGAAAGAAAAAGGTCGAGTAATTGGTCCAATAGCTCTGTAGCAGTCAAAATCTCTCCCCAAGTGCTGAAGCTCTCCCAAAATCTAAGAGACTCCCTGGCTTAAAAAGGTTGAAAAACTACCTTTAAGACCTACAGCATGGAGATAAAATTAAACTTTGCAATAAGCACAATAACAACATCTACCCTCAACACTCACTTCCCTACTAATGGCACTGAGGCCTTTCAAATATTTCCTACCCATTCGCCTAAAGGAAATGTGCTCCTGCCATTCAGATTGAGAGGTGGTCGACCCCCTTATCCTTACTTTTTTCTTACATATACACTACCTTACCTACATCTCACATATACCCGGGGATTACATCTAAACTCTTGAACAACAAGAAGACATAAAATGCAAGAACAAGTGGAGTAAAAGTACTACCATCCTTGCACTGCGACTGCTTTCCGCCTTTCCCATTACATTCCTCCTGACTGTTGAGAAATCAGTTGCTTGCCAGCCTTTAGCAGCATAAAGTTAGTACACAGCCACGTGTGTAGAATGGAAACTACCCATCAACTGACCACTAATGCAGCTAGTCCAATTAAGAAGGGGACTCCACCAAGCCGGTGATTGAAGGCATTATCTACAATCAAAAATCTAACATTTTCTGAAATGATGCATTGACTTTAACTGTCTTATGGGGATTCATTTAACGTTATGAATCTTTCAGCACTGCACCTGTCAAATCTTTACTGTATTATATTTGGCTACATAGCAGCTGCTGCTGGTTCTTCCAGCTCGCTTCACCAACAAAAGCCCCAGTGACAGTTCTACTACTGTCACAAACACTTTGTTAGATATGGTCTGATCTTGCAGATATTGTATAGCATGAATCACTAAAAGTGAGAAATTGTAGTAATGTGGTTCCATCAACGACCATTCCAAGGTCGTGTACAAAATTGGTGGGTGTTACCAATAATGAACCAAGCTGAAGAGCAATGGGGTGATGAACAGATGGATAAGCTGGAATGGTATGAAGGTCCATCTTAGCCAAGTTGAGCTGGAGATAGTGTTCCTTAATCCAGGTTGCAGTATCAGTGAGACATGCAGAAATTCTACCTGATACCGTGTGGTCCTCTGGAGGGAATGACAGGTACAGAGAAACAATGGGACTGGATATTAGGACCTAGTGAGTTGTATAGGAAGAAGAGGAGAGGATCCATATGGCACCTCTGTGCTTGTCTGATGCACACTTGACATCTCTCCATGCCTGGATACACAGTTTGATCTGCCCAAGAAATTGAACTCAAACCATTTGAGAGCAGTCCCAGTGAGGCCAAGGACAGCGAGGGTGGCAAGAAGAATCTGGTGGTTGACCATGTCAAAGGCTAAGGAAAGATCTAGCAGAATGAGGACAGATGACATATTGGTAGTGTTAGCCTGCTATAATGTGTTGACATTAGTAAGTGAACCTGCCTTGGTGGAGTGGCCCTTTTTGAAACCCAACTGATTAAGACCGAGTAGTTTGTTCTGTTAAAGAAAGGAAGAGACCTGGTTAAAGACAGCACATTCCAATGTTTTAGACATAAATGAGAGACCGATTTGTAATTACTTATTTGAGATGAGTTAAGAGTGTTTTTTTTGTGAAGAGGACTTATTAGGGTCTGTTTGAACAATGTAGACAAAGTGCCTGTACTGAATGAGGTGTTCATATGTGTAACTGCAGAAATGAGTAAAGGAAAATTGCCTGAAAGAGATGTGAGTAATGGGGTCAAGTGGAGAGGTAGTGGGATGGCTACAGAGAAGGTTGGAAATGTCAGTGGTGGAGAGAGGAGAGAAAGATTAGAATCTTGTTTTGTATTCAGAAGGGATCAGATTGGCCAGGCGGGGCCATGATAATTTACTGCTGCTGACAGCCACCTTTTCCTGAAAAAAGGTTGCAAAGTCATCAACAGTCAAAGAGATTGAGGGCTGTGGCGGTGGAGGGTTGAGGAGATAGGTGAAGGCAGAGAACAAGCTATGAGTATTAGAGTATTAATCCATTTTTGAAAGAAGGTTACTTTAATGTTGCAAGCAGCAGAATAAAGGGAAGATACAAGAGAGTAATATTTATCCTTTTCAGACCAGCCTTTTGACTTTCTACATTTCTTATCAGCTGACCTGAGCTCTCTCCGTAGGCTACCTAGAGCTTCAGAAAACAATGGACAGGAGGGTCTTTTGCATGCATGCCTAGAGGAGAGATGAAAGACAGCATCAAGGCAAGAGGACAGACATGAGCAAAGGGTGTCAGTTTCAAGAGTGAAGAAGTGGTAAGAAGGAGGGAGAGCATGAGAGCAGAGGTGATGGTGCACCTGACAAGGTTAGGAATAGGTTATTAAATTAGTAACATTGAATAAATGGTTTATTCTTACTCCAAAGAGAAGGACCAAATGTACATCATTCTGAGATTTTTGATCAAGTTAGTACCATTTTTCTACTCTGAGATTCTTGATAAATACAGGCACTGGTTACATGTTCTTTTGTTGGCTTACAACTCTGTTTTTTGACAATGATTCTGGCTATACATCCTGATCTTTATTTATTTGATATTAGTTTTTTGGGTTACAAGCCTTGCTTGAGATCTGCTCTGTCCTTGCCATTTCCTGATTCCATTCTCTCCCAGAATTTCTGTCATGTGATGCAAGCAGTAGAAATAATATTCCAAATTATTACATGAAAATAGAAACATGCCTAAAAAATGTAATTTGATTATCAGGTACTGCTACCAATCCTTGTTTATAATATTATATCATTTAGTGTGGAGACTCAGGTCAGGTCAGGTCAGTTTGAGGAGCATGCACTGGTACAGCGTGTTGCCGCACCCATCACATAACGAAACAGCTCGGCATCCTGTTTGGCAACGCCCCAGGCAGGACATGTGATCCAGTCCCACCCTCCAGAAATGACCCTGTTTCTGCTGCAGCCAGGTATTGCGTGAGCATCCCCTTGGCCTGGTCCAGCCACTTGGGTCCTCAACAATGAGAATCCTGTGAGACAGATCACCTTCTGGGAATTGTGTCACATGGCTGTAGTCCCGTAACTGATGCTCCCTCAACATGTGCCTCATTTGGGACTCTGTAACAATCGCTCATTCGACACAAAGTTAAACTAGCAGTACCCAAGGATTCTCTGAAGAGACACAGTACCAAAGGAGTCCAGTCTTCATCTCAGGTCACTAGATAGTGTCCATGTCTCACAACCATATAGTAAGACAGATAGCACCAGGACTCTAAAGACTTGAACCTTCCTTCTTTTGCATAGATATCGGAAGCACCACACACCCCTTTCCAGCGACCTCATGACCACCCCATGCTCTCCCAATTTGTCTACTAACTTCAAAGGAAGAGTCACCAGAGACATGAATATCACTGCCGAGGTAAGTAAACCTCACAATAAAGTCGACACTCTCTCCGCAGACAGACACATTGCTATTGGCTGTGCCTAAAAGGTCATTAAAGCCCTGGATCTTAGTTTTTATCCAGGACACTCACAAGCCCAGACACTCAGACTCCTTGCTCAGTCTCCCAAGAACCCCAATCAGAGTCTACATTGACTCCGTGAAGATCACAGCATCATCAA
The DNA here is from genome assembly GCF_016835505.1 of Polypterus senegalus. Taxonomy (NCBI): domain Eukaryota; kingdom Metazoa; phylum Chordata; class Cladistia; order Polypteriformes; family Polypteridae; genus Polypterus; species Polypterus senegalus. The sequence goes on from NC_053157.1 coordinate 185,701,951, forward strand.
CAAAGTCAAGATCAGTGAATCTTTCACCAACAGATACCCCACAGCCTCTGGACCTCACGACCTTGCCCAACACCTAGTCCATGCAAGCATTTAACAGAGCAGGAGCAAGAACACACCCCTGATGAACCCCAGATTCAACTGGGAAAACATAGAGGTTCTGCCTCCACTCTGCACAGCACTCACACTACCAGTGAACAGGCCAGCCATGATATCCAGCAACCTTCTCAAGCAATTCAAAGTATCAAGATGTCCCACAAGGCAACTAAGTGGAGACTACTGTATTTGGTAATCTTATGCTTAGTGTTGAGACCATTTTCTTATTAATTTCATAAGCTGACATTAGAAGATGTTATTCAGAAAAGTGAAATTATTTTTGATTCATGATAATCAGCTACTTTTATCAGTAAAACTGAGCAATAAATCTCCTTTAATCATCTGCTTCAATAAATTAAAAGAGCAAAGAAAAAATACTTAACAGCTGTAAGAAAACACAAATTCTATTAGTGGGTGGAAATTCTTAAAAACTGAAACACAATACTAAAACCTCTATGGGCTTAATTTTAGTGTGTCTTTAGTCTAGCTGAAACCATATAAAATCTAAACATTCAACACTGATTTTTTCTTTGATCATCACATTTCCACACTATTGAAAAGTTACTTTCACCAACATAAAAATGGGTAAAGCAACATGTTTTTCAATTAGGCAGCACATAGAGAACCTAGTTAATTTATAAAAATCAAGCAGAATTGCTCATGTATTTTAAGTATTACTCTATCCAATTTATTCAAAATTGTACACCAAAAATACATACTTAACACTAAAATCCAGGTTCTTACTTTAAGAGGAGATTATAAAACCCTTCAGTGAACATGTAAATTTGTGAATGGCTTTATACTGCCTAACATTTCACAATTCTTTAATGCATACTCTTTAACTACAAGGAACAGACTTTCTTATAATTACAAGGATAATTAAAACAACTGTAGGAGGAAGATTCTTAAGCTAATCACACAGCACCTAAACCTTGGACTGACCAAATATACCTGCCAATACAGTATAAAGAACGCCTTATTAGTCTCAACATTTAAATCAAGGTTGATGACCCATCACTGTAGTACAGAATACTCTTGTTATGGATGCTGTTCAGATTGCATAGTTACTGAGATCTGCTTTTAACAATCTTTAACATTCTCTTTCATTTTTGGTTAGCCTCTGCTGGTGTAGTATATTGTAAAATGCAAGGGTTAGGAAATGCTTTACTCATTTTACTTTTGTTTCTTTGTGTTTATATCTGGAAGCTGCATTAAATGAAGATTTGTTTTATTGTCTCCTTTGCTAACTGGTCTTTAACTTCCTTCATCTAGCAGTGAAATCTATTTAAAAAGCTTATTATAAACTATGTATTATATAGTATCTATTGTGGACACAAAGGGATGCTCCAGCTACCCAAACACACAACACAAGCAAGCACAGACTCAAGTGTAAAAGGCTAAAGCGTCTTTATTTGTGGGAAACTCTTCTTTATCAAGCATTTTCCACCACAGCCAGAAGCATATGCAATAAGCACAATTATCAGCACAGTAAAGTGTTCTTTTCTTTCTTCTTTCTCTGTCTTTCACTGCCTCCTCCACTCCTCCTCACAAGCTTCATCACCCTTCCTCCCCAGTCTGGCTTGTCCATGTAAGGCAGGCAGCACCTTTTATCTGCCACCCAGAACTACTTTTAGTGCTCCATAGATGTGGTCCGAAAGCACTTCCAGGTGAGATCGAAATCCCATGAAGTAGGGCTCCCCAGTCCCTGTAGCACACCTTTTTGTCACCCACGGAATCCAACAAGATTAAGTTGAAGAACTCCATGTCCCATGCTGCCCTATGGGAATTCGAGGCACCGCTACAACCCAGGGGCTGCCATCTAGCATTCCGGGGGAGATAATGCCCTGTAAATGCTCTCTGCCCCGGTCCTCTCATTCCAATGGTTTCCCAGTTGAGCATAGATACAGGCCATCCCTCACATTATCTATCTAACTATTTATCTATACAGTGTATATATATATATATATATTGTGGCGGACAGCCAGGACCCATGCCTGGCCGGGACGCCCCTTTGTCACTAGATCCGGGGGAGCAGCCATGGGACCCACACTACATCCCTCGTCACCTTTGTTGGCAGCCCCCCTGGGTTGCATTGGGGCCACTTTCGTGGAACACCGGAGCTCATCTTGGTTGGGTTCTGTGGCCTATGCCAGGGAAAGCTGCATAGAGCTACACAGCTTAACAAGCCCGTCTGGGTGGGAGTGTAGTCACACCCGGAAGTGCAGCCAGAAGTAGGTCAACAAGCACCTGCAGTACTTCTGGGTGGGCTATAAGTGGAGCCTGCAGCCACTACTCAGAGTACCAGAGTCGGGAGGAGGTGGACGAGACTGCCCTGGGAGGAGTGGAAAGAAGAGTGTGATTTGGGGTGATTTTTCTTTGTATTTTGGAACTGTGCTGTGCCTGTGGGGTTCATGAGGAAGACGTGCCCCGCAGGTGAAGAAGAAAAATAAATCTTTTTGTTTATTTTGCCCGTGTCTCTGGTGTCAGTCTGTGTCGGGTCGGCACCAACCAAGCACTGATCTCACAATATATATATATATATATATATATATATATATATATACAGGTATATATATAGACATATACTGTATATATACACATTCATGCCGGACTGATTCGATAAAAATGCACTAGTTCTGGGAGAACATTGTTGCAATTACAAATGTTTTGGTATACACTGTTTACTCCCTCTATGTGCATTGGAACTTACAGAAAAACAGAGAAAAAAGCCAAATCTGACATCATTTCACACAAAACTAAAAACCAGGCTGGACAAAATTATTGGCACCCTCAACATAATATTTGGTTGCACGCCCTTTGGAAAAAATAACTGAAATCAAGCGCTTCCTATAACCATCTTCTTCAAACTGCTCAAGGTCTCTCAGAATGAAGGGCACCTTCTCCCAACAGCAATTTTGAGATCTTTCCATAAGTGTTCAATCAGATTTATATCTTAACTTATTGCTGGCCACTTCACTCTCCAGGCTTTGTCTTCACCCTGGGTGCTTTTAAAGGTATGTTTGGGGTCATTGTCCTGCTGGAACACCCATGACCTCTGATGCAGACCCAGCTTTCTGACACTGGGCCCTACATTGTGCCCCAATGTCGTTTGGTAGTCTTCAGATTTCATGATGCCTTGCACACAGTCAAGGTATCCAGTGCCAGAGGCAGCAAACCCCAAAAATCTTAGAACCTCCACCATGTTTGACTGTAGGTACTGTGTTCTTTTCTTCGGCTCCCGTTTAAACAGTAGAATGATGAGCTTTACCAAAAGCTCTACTTTGGTCTCATCTGTCCACAAGACGTTCACCCAGAAGGATTTTGACTTCCTCAAGTACATTTTGGCAAACTCCGGTCTGGCTTTTTTATGTTTCTGTGTCAGCAGTGGGGTCCTCCTGGCTCTCCTGCCATAGCGTTTCATTTTGTTCAGATGTTGACGGATAGTTCGAGCTGACACTGTTGCACCTTGAGTCTGCAGAACAGCTTGAATATGTTTTGAAGTTGATTGGGGCTGTATATCCACCATTTGGACTATCCTTCGTACAGTCTTTTATCAATTTTCTCTTTGTCCACGTCCAGGAGATCAGCTACAGTGCCATGTGTTGCGAACTTCTTGATTATGTTGCACACAGTGGACAAAGGAACATGAAGATCTCTGAAGATGGACTTGTAGCCTTGAGATTGTTGATATTTTTCCACAATTTTTGTTCTCAAGTCCATAGACAATTCTCTGCTCTTCTTTCTGTTCTCCATGCTTAATGTGGTACACTCAGACACACAACAGAAAGGTTGAGTCAACTTTTCTCCACTTTAACTGGCTTCAGGTGTGATTGCTATATTGCCAGCACCTGTTTCTTGCCAGGCAGGTGAGTTCAAATGAGTCCATATGCTTGAAATAAAACGATTTACCTGGGCATGTTTGAAAAGTTGCCACCGGATTATGTCTGTGGCAGCGGTCACAGCTTGGATTGCTGCTGCCATAATGAAGTTTCATGGTTTGTTTCAATTATGACAGTATTTGAGGAGGAGGACATTTGGCATCTGTCAAGCGTACGCACCTCCTCAAGCCCGAAATACTGGCCCATCAAAGGCATTAGCCCTGGCCAGCAGAGGCATTGGCGGTTGTCGAAAGGTGTAAACGGAACTGGGTCTTTGACCCTGAAAAGCCTGCCGCCCCAGGCGCTCGAGTTCTGGGGCAAGATGGGCGCTGGCTACGCCAGAGGGACCCGGCGGGCGGAAAGTGGTCGGCGGGTGGCCTGTGAAGGCCTGGTCAATGCCATGCCCAGTTCCCTCGCCCAGCAGGTCCGGGACACGCCTACCAAAACATGTCGGGCCTCCTCGACGCCCTGGAGCGCCAGTTGGCGGTCCTCCGACTTGGGGGTCAGAAAAGCCTGCTCGCGGGAACCGCAGGGACGGGCGGCCACCCCGAAGCCCTCGACGCGCTGCAGAAGCGCCAGCCAGAGCCAGAGAGAGCCGGACCGCCGCTGTTTCAAGTGTGGCGAGACCGCCACCTACTACCAACCTGCCCCCACAACATCGCCCGAGCCTATGGACTGTACCTGGACATCGCCGGAGAGGTATTGTATCCCGCCGCATCCCTTGGCGAGTCCAACACGGGAGTGGTGTTGCTAAATGGGCACGCCGTGGTGGCTTTGTTTGATTCCGCAGCAACATTACCATTGTTGCTCGCCGCTTTGTCTTACCGCAACAGTGGTTAAACCAGCGCATTTGTTGGTCACTTGTGTGCATGGGGGACTAGGTCATATCGCTCCGCCACTGCTATGTCACCTGGAAGGGGAACCAACCCAAATGACGGTCGCTGTGTTACCTGACCCCCTTCCCAGTGATTTTGGGACAAGACTGGTCTAAAAGAATCAGCGGTAAGCCATTCGCCGCTCCCGGGCCTGTTGGATCTTGTGATGAGGGGAAAAGGCACCCTCCGCGGCCTCCACGCCGTGCACAAGGGCAGGCCCTAGGGCGCTGGTGTTCGGGGACCTTTCCCTGGCCACGGACCTTGACCCGAAGATTCCGCGGGAAGGGACTAGCCAGGAACTCTTCCCAGGCCCAGGCCCCAAGACCCTCTCGGCGCCTGGACCATCAATTTCGTCCACGCCGCCTCCTTTAAGAGGGAACAGTGGAATGATGATTCCCTGCGCTTTGCCCGAATGCGTTGTTCTGCCTAACAGCTCACAGCGGACGGATCCACACCGCTGAACCCTTCTTTGTCCTTGAAATGATCTGTTGTACCGAAAGTGGCTACCCATGAGGGCGAGGTGCGGAAGTTGTTGCTAATTCAGCGTACCTTCCGGGCGGGAGATATGCGAAGTTGGCACATGCTCACCTCCTAGGCCCACCTCGGGGCGAAAAACACTGGAGAGAATTAAGCTCCGCTTTTACTGGCCTGGGATCAATGAGGAGGTCCGGCGTTCTGTCAATCCTGTCCGGAGTGCCAGACCCGCCAGATTCCTAGGAGGGACCGTGCTCCTCTAGTCCCTATTCCCCTAGTGATGTACCCTTTGAAAGAATAGGGTCGATTTGGTAGGACCCTGGAGCCCTCAACCCGTGGCCACAGTATATTCTAGTCATGGTGGACTATGCCACCCGGTACCCAGAGGCGGTTCCCCTGCGCCCGCTAATACTAAAAGCATCGCACGGAACTGGTTAATTTGTTTTCACGCGTGGGCATACCCAAGGAGGTCCTCACGGACCAGGGTACGCCCTTTACATCGGATACGTTCAGGGAGGTAGCCAAATTACTGCAGATAAAGCACCTGAAAGCGTCTGTCTATCACCCGCAAACTGACGGGCTGGTGGAACGCTTTAACCAGACGCTTAAGCAGATGCTCGCAAGGTAGTCAGCGGACGGCAGGAACTGGGACCAGCTCCTCCCGCTGTGCTTTTGCTTACCGGGAGGTACCCCAGGCCTCTACTGGCTTCTCCCCATTTGAATTGTTATATGGCGACAACCCCGGGAATCCTCGACATCCTAAAAGAAGGCTGGGAGGCCGAGGCCTTCCTCCTCTAACATTTTGGAGTACATAGCGCAACTCGCGACCGACTCACAAAGATCAGGCCCTCCTAAAAGAGCACGTGACTCGTGCGCAAGCAGCGCAGGCCCGGTGTTACAACCGCAACTCCGCCCTCAGGGAGTTCCGCCTGGGGACCGAAGTTATGGTGCTCGCCCCGACCTCCCACTCGCTGCTCGCCACTGGCAAGGGCCTTACGAGGTTAAGGAGAGAAGGACTGCGTCGGACTATTTGGTGAAACAGCCCAATCGTCGACCGAGCGAGAGGATCTATCATGTCAACCTGTTAAAGCCCTGGAGAGATAGAGAGGAGCTTCCCAGCTCCCATAGGTCACTCTCCCTTTTCACGAGCACAACTGCCCTTAACCTCGGAGAAGAGCTGACCCCCAAGCAGCGGCAGGAGTTAACCCAAACCCTCCGTGCCATCCCCGAGGTGGTGAGCGAGTCACCCGGCCGGACCGCTGATTGCCCACATATAGTCACGGACCCGGTGTAATCGTCCGGGAGGCCCTACAGACTCCGGAGGCAAAACGCAGAGGTCGAACTGGAGGTGAAACGTATGTTGGACATGGACATAATTGAAGAGAGCCATAGTCCCTGGTCCAGCCCTATTGTCCTCGCCTCCAAGCCAGACGGCTCCTGGAGGTTCTGTAACGACTTTAGACGTCTGAATCAGATCTCCAAGTTCGATGCCTACCCCATGCCCCGCATTGACGACCTCCTTGAGCGGCTGGGTGCGGCTCGATATTCTGACTACCCTGGACATGACAAAAGGGTATTGGCAAATTCCCTTAACGGCATCCGCAAAGGAAAAAACGGCCTTTAGCACCCCTAGCGGGCACTGGCAGTACAAGGTCCTCCCATTTGGGCTGCACGGGCCCCGGCGACCTTCCAACGCCTGGTAGACAGAGTGCTGAAGCCCCATCAGTCCTATAGTGCCGCTTACCTGGATGACGTTGTCATCTATTCCGCACCTGGGAGGAGCATCTATTGCAGGTCGCGCTGTCCTCCTAACACTGGCTAAAGCCGCCTCCGCATAAACCCCGGAAGTGTTTTTGGATTAAAGGAGGCCAAATATTTAGGCTACCTCGTGGGACAAGGACAGGTGCGCCACAGGCTCCAAAGTTAAAGACATCTTAGAATGGCCCGTCCGAATACCAAGAAACAGGTGCAGGCTTTCTTGGGGCTTGCGGTTACTACCGCCGGTTTGTTCCCGCTTCTCCAAAGAGCAGCACCCTTGACTAACCTGACAAAAAGGCTCCCTCGTGGTGTGGACCGACAAGGCAGAACAGCGCTCAGTGACCTAAAGAAGGCCCTAACGCCGGCACCTGTGTTACGGACGCCCGATTTTGGGCTCCGTTTATTCTCCAGACCGACGCTTCGGACACAGGCCTGGGCGCCGTGCTGAGCCAAAGCGTCGATGGTGTCTGAGCACTCTGTGATGTACCTTAGCCGGAACTGATGGACCGGGAGACCGGTATGCGGCGGTGGAGAGGGAGGCCTTGGCCATTAAGTGGGCAGTGACCCACCTCCGTTACTACCTGCTGGGTCGCAATTCGCTCTGGTGACTGATCCACGCTGCACTTCAGTGGATGTCCCTGCACAAAGAGTCGAATCCGCGGTCACTAGGTGGTTTCTGGACTTGCAGCCGTATAAGTTCACTGTCACTTATCGGCGGGCACCCTTCAGGCCAATGCCGATGCTCTCTCGTATTCACGACCTCTCGGTTAGGTCCGCCCGACCTGACGGTCCTGGGCTAAGGGGGATCGTGTCACGCCTGGCGATTAGGAGGCCGCGGACTGATTCGAGAACACCTGGGAAACCTTTCGCCGCCAGGGAATGGCGGGGTACTAACTTTCTCCCTCTGCTTCCTTATAGAAAAAGAGACCTTCCAGCACCATAGGCCTGGTTTGACCGCAGTGCGTACTTCCGCCCTTCCTCCGCCATCTTGCCCTGACGCCATCCTTCCCATCCTCCCTTGCGGTCCTTCCCAGCTGTCCTCCACTTCCGGCTCCACCCCTATAAAATGGCCGCGACGCCAGGAGACGGCATCGCGTTATGAACTGTTTAGTTTATGCTTTTGACCACTTTATTTTCTGTACAAAGTTTCTGTACAATATACGGGGCCGGAAACCCCAACCCTTATTGCTGTCTCCTCGGTCCTTTTACAATATATATATATATATATATATATATATATATATATATATATATATATATATATATATATATATATATATATATATATACAGGTATATATATAGACATATACTGTATATATACACATTCATGGCCGAAATTATAAAATAAAAATGCACTAGTTCTCCCAGAAAATTGTTGCAATTACAAATGTTTTGGTATACACATGTTTACTTCCTTTATGTGCATTGGAACAACACAAAAAACAGAGAAAAAAAGCCAAATCTGACATCATTTCACACAAAACTTAAAAACCAGGCTGGACAAAATTATTGGCACCCTCAACATAATATTTGGTTGCACGCCCTTTGGAAAAAAATAACTGAAATCAAGCGCTTCCTATAACCATCAACAAGCTTGTTACACCTCTCAACTTGAATTTCCGACCACTCTTCTTTTGCAAACTGCTCAAGGTCTCTCAGAATGAAGGGCACCTTCTCCCAACAGCAATTTTGAGATCTTTCCATAAGTGTTCAATCAGATTTATATCTTAACTTATTGCTGGCCACTTCAAACTTCTCCAGCGCTTTGTCTTCAATAATTTCTGGGTGCTTTTAAAGGTATGTTTGGGGTCATTGTCCTGCTGGAACACCCATGACCTCTGATGCAGACCCAGCTTTCTGACACTGGGCCCTACATTGTGCCCCAATGTCGTTTGGTAGTCTTCAGATTTCATGATGCCTTGCACACAGTCAAGGTATCCAGTGCCAGAGGCAGCAAAATATTCCCAAAAAATCTTAGAACCTCCACCATGTTTGACTGTAGGTACTGTGTTCTTTTCTTCGTATGCTTCATTCCGTTTTCTGTAAACAGTAGAATGATGAGCTTTACCAAAAAGCTCTACTTTGGTCTCATCTGTCCACAAGACGTTCACCCAGAAGGATTTTGACTTCCTCAAGTACATTTTGGCAAACTCCGGTCTGGCTTTTTTATGTTTCTGTGTCAGCAGTGGGGTCCTCCTGGCTCTCCTGCCATAGCGTTTCATTTTGTTCAGATGTTGACGGATAGTTCGAGCTGACACTGTTGCACCTTGAGTCTGCAGAACAGCTTGAATATGTTTTGAAGTTGATTGGGGCTGTATATCCACCATTTGGACTATCCTTCGTTACAGTCTTTTATCAATTTTTCTCTTTTGTCCACGTCCAGGGAGATTAGCTACAGTGTCATGTGTTGTGAACTTCTTGATTATGTTGCACACAGTGGACAAAGGAACATGAAGATCTCTGAAGATGGACTTGTAGCCTTGAGATTGTTGATATTTTTCCACAATTTTTGTTCTCAAGTCCATAGACAATTCTCTGCTCTTCTTTCTGTTCTCCATGCTTAATGTGGTACACTCAGACACACAACAGAAAGGTTGAGTCAACTTTTCTCCACTTTAACTGGCTTCAGGTGTGATTGCTATATTGCCAGCACCTGTTTCTTGCCACAGGTGAGTTCAAATGAGCGTCATATGCTTGAAATAAAACGATTTACCCACAATTTTGAAAAGTTGCCAATAATTATGTCTGTCTCAAATGTCACAGCTTGGATTGCTGCTGCCATAATCGGTTTGAGTTTCATGGTTTGTTTCAATTACGACAGTATTTGCAGGATTTGTTGTGTTGAAGTGACATTTGGAATCTGTCAAGCGTTGTAAGCACACAACCGGTTTCATTGATAAAATCACATCCAGCTTTTGAGAGTTTAAACATTCATAAACGTCAAAGTGTCCACTACTGAAATCGTCACCTGTGAATCTAAGATGTTTAAGAGGCATTGGTGGTTGTCGAAAGGTGTAAACTATTTGGCCATTTTGGTACACTTGAAAGCGACAACCGAACAATTCAGTGGCAGCCATCAACTCACATGCAGAACCATAGGTGAAGGGCTTAAGCATTTCACTCTTATAGTGCTCCTGTGTAGAATAATTATCTCCTGTACCGTAATCAGTCCACACCTTGAACCTGTCCCAGTCATTCAATACATAAGACAGAATCTTCCTCCGGATATCAGGAGTGAGCCTGATATGGTCGTGCAATATGTAACAAAGAGAATGGAAAAGGTAGGTGGTATCTCCGGGCAGGAAACCACTCGGTAAGTGACAGTTCTTTGATCGATAGTGATCATCTCGATAGACATGTTAATGGGGGTTGGAATGATAAAGGAAATGGGTACCTGAGCAATGTAAAGTAATTGTAAAATACCTATACAATACCTATAATTGTAATAAACAAACAATAAAACAGCGGAGAAGCCGTGGATTAAACAAATTAGGGCTGTAGTTATCAGTAGGGAGACGTGAATCCCGTGGCGAAGCAAGGAAGGGAATGTAGAGACCGGAGCGACGGACAGTCTTATATAGGCAGGCAGCCAGCCAACAACGTGGGAGGCGTTGGGATGGGGGACACAACGCCACCTCACGCGGTGACCGAGGTGCAGGCTATGGACGTATATATGTACGTAAGTAGGATTCAGTCAGCGTTGGGAACCCGTGTACCAAATTTCTTGAAGATGGGCCCATAAGTAACAAAGACTGTTGAAAAGTTCAATATGGCAGCCGACTGTGGCATCATACCACCAAAATAAGTACATACATTGGTTTCAGTTAGTGCAGGGAAGCCGCCTACCAAATTTCGAGAAGATGGGGCCATAAATAAGAAAGTTCAACATGGCAGACGTTGTTGACCGTTATGACCATTATGCATAGAATTTCGAAATGAAACCTGCTTAACTTTTGTAAGTAAGCTGTAAGGAATGAGCCTGCCAAATTTCAGCCTTCTACCTACATGGGAAGTTGGAGAATTAGTGATGTTGGAAAGTTCAATATGGCGGCTGACAGTGGCGTCATACCACCAAAATAAGTATGTGCATTGGTTTCGGTTAGCTCAGGGAAGCCACCTACCAAATTTCGTGAAGATGGGGCCGTAAATAAGAAAGTTCAACATGGCAGACGTTGTTGACCGTTATGACCGTTACGCGTAGAATTTCGAAATGAAACCCGCTTAACTGTTGTAAGTAAGCTGTAAGGAATGAGCCTGCCAAATTTCAGCCTTCTACCTACACGGGAAGTTGGAGAATTAGTGACGTTGGAAAGTTCAATATGGCGGCTGACAGTGGTGTCATACTAACGAAATAAGTACGGACATCGGTTTCCGTTAAAAGTTCAATATGGCGGCCGACAGTGGCATCATACCACGAAATAAGTACCAAATTTCAGCCTTCTACCTACACGGGAAGTTGGAGAATTAGTGACGTTGGAAAGTTTATTATGGTGGCTGACAGTGGCGTCATACCACCGAAATAAGTATGTACATTGGTTTCGGTTAGCGCAGGGAAGCCGCCTACCAAATTTCGTGAAGATGGGGCCATGAATAAGAAAGTTCAATATGGCGGACGTTGTTGACCGTTATGACCGTTCGCGTAGAATTTCAAAATGAAACCTGCTTAACTTTTGTAAGTAAGCTGTAAGGAATGGGCCTGTCAAATTTCAGCCTTCTACCTACACGGGAAGTTGGAGAATTAGTGACGTTTGGAAAATTCAATATGGCGGCCGACAGTGGCATCATACCAGCGAAATAAGTATCGTACATCGGTTTTGGTTAGCGCAGGGAAGCCACCTACCAAATTTTGTGAAGATGGGGTCAGCCTTCTACCTACACGGGAAGTTTGAAAATTGGTGACGTTGGAAAGTTCAATATGGCGGCCGACAGTGGCGTCATACCATTGAAATAAGTAAGTACATCGGTTTCGGTTAGTGCAGGGAAGACGCCTACCAAATTTCGTGAAGATGGGGCCATAAATAAGAAAGTTCAACATGGCGGACGTTGTCGAGCGTTATCGACCGTTATGACCGTTACGTAGAATTTCAAATGAAACCTGCTTAACTTTTGTAAGTAAGCTGTAAGGAATAAGCCTGCCAAATTTCAGCTTTCTACCTACATGGGAAGTTGGAGAATTAGTGATGAGTCAGTGAGTGAGTGAGTGAGGGCTTTGCCTTTTATTATTATAGATATATATATATATATATATATATATATATATATATATATATATATATATATGTATATATGTATATATATATATATAAATCTGCAAGAGATTTGTAACATACTGTCTATATACTGTATACTGTATACCTGTAGAGACTCACTAGAATAGAAACTATAGCACCTAAAGTGCAAGTGCTGCATTTATAGTCCAGGCATGCTGGACTGCTTTTGATAACCTGTTGACTTTCCCCCTGTTGTCAAGGCTTTGCTACTTCCACTTCTTACAGCTCACTTTTAACGTGACCTAGCAGCTGCCACAATATAGTTTTGAATTGCATGGAGACAACCTTGGGTATTTCTGATGCAGGCCTACCTGATTTAAATTCTATTTATCTGACAGGCAGCAGTTTGTCTTCATGGGCAATTGTAGGTCCACTTCTGTCCTGGTTTTTCATGGCATTTTATGGTTTATTATTGATCTGCTTCCACTTAGCCAAAATATTTCTGATTATGGATCATAATTTTATTTTTTACATAGATGACATACAAATCTACATTAATAACAGACTTTTAAATACATTACCCACTACTGACTTAATTTGTTGTTCAAGTAATATTAATGCCTGGAGGCCAGCTAATTATTTGATGCTCAGTAATGAACAAAATGGGTTGCTTCGTTTTGCCACTCCAAAAATCGTCAAAAATGTTGAAGATTTTAGGCTTTACTATATTTCTCTTTGCAAATCTGAGGAATCTTGGTTTTATCATGCAGTAGATTCCATATTTTCTTTTGAATCCCAAAGGATTTTCCCAGGCTCCTTTCTTTCTTGACATGCTGTACTGCGCTGCTCAGACTCTCATCCATGGTTCGCTGGGAGTACTGTAAAGCTATTCTGTTTGGTGTTTCATTCCAGTAATTTCAGAGATTGTAAAATGTACAGAACTCATCTGCAGGAATCCCTAGCTATATGAAGCTCTCGGAACACATTACTCCTCTGCTTCTAACAACTTCTCTGGCTCCCAGTTAAATTTTACCTACAGTAGTGTAACATTCTTTTACTTAAGGTCCTTCCTAGTCTCACCCCATGTATCATTGCAGTCTCATTCAGTCATACATACTATTTTGTTTTTTCAGTGCCTATGGCAACTGAATAATAATAATAAAAATAACATTATTAGAGCAGTAGTATTATCCCAAAGTTCCATCACTCTTCTTAAACAAGTTCCTCTGTGACAATTTGGGTTGGTTCCATGCTGCCTAGTTGCTTCCAGAAACCTCTTGAACCCAAAACTGTTGATAGTTTTTAACTAAGATGAGCCGGGCAAATAAGAACACATACAGTCAGCAAGGGGTTGGTGTAAAATGTTTAGTGCTTTTAATAAAATCCAAACCAAAACAAATAGTGTTCAAAAGCAAGTACAATGCAAAAGTTCCTCAATAAATAATCCATAAAAGCAAAGTGAAACATAGGTTTTAGATTATGGAGGAGATAACTGACAGCAGAATGCAGTATGAAAGGAAGGCTACCCGGCAGAGGCAGTGTGGTGCTCTGGGCAGTGTTCTACTGGGAAATCTTCAGTCCTGGCGTTAATGTGGATGCTACTTTGACACGACCCACCTACCTAAATATTGTTGCAGACCATGTACACTCCTTCATGGCAACAGTATTCTCTGATGGCAGTGGTCTCTTTCAACAGGGTAACACACTCTGCCATACTGCAAAACTGTTAAGGAATGTGTTGAGGATAATGACAAAGAGTTCAAGGTATTTACGTGGCCTCCAAATTCCTCAGATCTCAATCAAATCAAGTACCAGTGAGATATGCTGGAAAAACAAATCTGATAAAACATGGTAAGTACAAAAGGGGGCTAATGACAACAGTTGCAGATGTAAACTAATGCCACATCAAGTGGTTTATATAGAATTCTTAGGTAATTGCAGATTGAATTAATGCAGCACCAGGAAATCTGAACTGACAAAAATCAGGGTAAAAGACCAGTGACACAAAGACACCACAGAACAAAACTAACAAACCAAAAGCAAGTGAATAGAGAAAATTGACAAGAACAAAGAGAAATGTTATAAAAGACAAAACAAAACTGAAATCCTAACAGGAGCCATTTGGAACACTTGAAAAGCAGTCCTCGAAGCATGATCATGGTTTCTTCTAGACCAAATGACGTTTCTCCAATGCTGTCCTTAATTAGATGCGTTACTGAGTTAAAGGAGTGGATGGATGAGAACTACCTATTTTTGAAAACTGCTAAAACAGAAATGTTATTTATTGAAGGGAATGATGCTTATCACAAAAATATTTTGTCATTATTTAACTCAGTTGGAATTTCCATTAATTTTACTGAATAAGTCCACAATCTAGGCATTATCTTTGACATTAGGATGTTGTTTAAACTGCACATTGCAAAACTATCCAAAATATATTTTTTCCTTCTTAAAAATGTTGTAAAATTAAGATGTTTTCTAAACATTCAGTATACTGAGAAATTAATTCATGCATATATTTCTAGTAGGAATGATCTACTGCAGTGCAGTGCTCACTAGCTGCTTCTGTGGGTTACAAAAAGTGTTTAAGGGCCGGTACTACTCACTGCCTTATGTTGCGTTTACAAATAACGTGTACAGATGTAAGAAGAAGTAATTAATGACATTGTCTCCATTGAATCTTGGCATCGACAGTACTACAGTATAGTCTCTGAAATATATAGTTAAATCTAGGTAGGAAAATTGTATTTAATATTGTTTTCCTGCTTAAAGCTATTCTATAGTAAATTATTTAGATTTATGAGGAGAAAGATTTTTTTTAGTTATAATGGCTTACAAAGAGTATAGGATACTGTATCTAGACATAGTTGCTGAATGCTACAAATCCTTTATATCAACAATTATTTCTATAGCACATTTTCATACAAAGAATAGCTCAAAGTGCTCATACATCATACATCTTAAAATGGAAAAATGTTCTGAGTGACTTCAACAAGGAATTAGTTTACTGTTTCAATTTTACCTTGAGAGTGGTTGATTGTATTTGTATACTTTGTATATTTTCCTCTTTTACTTGTCTGACAGCTCACACAGCAGCGTCGGTCTCCTGCTGCTTTAGATAAGTTAACTAATAGAGCACAAAAAAGTCACTTCTCTGGAAATAAATGGAAGGGGAAAGCATTTATGTCAGCATATATAAGAATGAATTGATTGAACAGTATTATCTTCAGATTCTTATTGTAAAGAACTGGTGTTATTAACTTGCAGGTAAATGGTGTTTGAATTAATTAATAACACAGGAAAGTTACAGCTGCCTTAGAAGATAAAAAAATAGGATGGGTTTAAAATCGACAGTAGCGTTGGGAAATAGGAGCCTTCAGTGGCTTAAGTCCCTGGTCTTTCAGTCCCAGGTATAATTTATACGGATTGCTGTGTTTTAACTAATATGAATACTTAGATAGAAAACTTATTTCAGTTCCTTTTCTTGTTTTATAAATAAATATTAATGCTGATGTTATGCTCGTATTGGTCATTTTCAAATGCTAATTATTGGATACTGCTCATTACTCTTTTACGTATACTTTCTAAAATGTTATATTTAAGAAAAGTGAACAACAATTAGTCACAAACCCTCCACCACTAATACACATCAATTGGTAACATTTCAAATTGCTTGTATTGGAATCTGCTGTGTATGAAAGATACTTAGCCACCATAAGCCTCTTTGTTCTCCATTTTTAATTCCATTATAAAGTGCTGTTACAAAACTATTTAATGAATAAAAATGTAAGAACTGTCTCTTGAATGATGTAAATAAAATGTGAAATGCTCCAGCTGTCATGTAATCTAACTTAGACGGCGAACACATAATTGTTATGCCATGGATACATTGTCTAACGTTTTTATTTATTTTTCCCTCACAGATAAAATTTGTCTTTGGCTTAATAGCACCCCACCTGCTAAGGATCACAGCTGACATATGTACTTTCTGATTGATATGGAAGTAAAATTGCCACCTAAAGGAATAGATTACTTAAATAAACTGGGAGTAAAGGTTCATCATTTTATTTTTTCTTAATATGTTGACATAAGGATGGAAATTTAAACAATTGTTTGGTGTGATCTGGTTTCTTATTTATAGTATTATGATAAAGTACTTAGAAAAACTTGTAGTCTGTTCTATTCAGCACTTACTAATTCAGATACAAAAAGATCTTGTAAACAGAGCTTAATAAATAACTTAATCAGATATGTGTGTCTTCTACTCAGATGATACCAGATCAGAACTAGTATAAAACTACGAACTGGGGACTTCAACATACAAACTGTAATCATGCAAGGACGAAATACAAGTAGAACTTAGCCCAAGGGCTCCAGTGAAACACTGAATTGGTAGAAGTTTCAAGAATTTGCCTAAGGGGTATGGCAAGGAAGCACAAGACTGGCATAAATTCTGGCTAATAAGGAAGTGCTAAGTCTTTCTACTAGTCCATCTATCAGAGACCAATTAATTTACTAAGACAAAGATCCACCTGGTTATCTAGTATATTGGAAACCTAGATACCTATCATAATGAGCTGCTGTCCATCCAGGTTGTATGTTATTTACTTTTTGTCACACTTATTTTACTTTGCTTCAGTTTTAGGCACATTTAGGATCTTTAAGTTAATATAAAATGCATGAATAAAACTAAATCTTCTCTTGTGTTTGCTTTCACACTCTATCCTGGGTTCGCAGATGCAAACGAAAGGGGAAGAGTGGATCTACAGATTGCAGCTGTATCCTTGTGACTAATGAGTGGGATACTCTTTTCAGACTATGTAATTAAGAGTCTGAAAGTGAGAATAGCATCACCCTATGACACTTCTGTGATAGAACATGTGTTGTACAGTAACAATCCATTTAATCTCTTATAGTGTCTTATAGAGCACTGTATGTGAAGATGTGAACAGACTGTGACTGGTATTTCCAAGGAATAAGAGTGTTGTGAGTTAGATGATGATGGTAAGTGGGCAGATGGGATTAGAGAGGTGTTGCCAGAAAACCATTTTCCAAAATTATGTCATGATTGACATAGTGTAAAAAAATTAAGTCCTGAATGATTCACCTGTATAGTTGTTCGTTACAGTGGTAAGCACTCCCACAGTGCAATGTACAAATATGAGTTATTGAGCATGTAATTATATAATAGCTTATATATGGAGCATAAACTTGATTCTGTTTAATTTGCTATAAAAAAATAGAGTCATTTTTTCCATTTCACTTTGCACCATCTCTTAAGTCCCCCCAGATCTGGTTATCTTCTTTAAATACATTTAAATGAGGTTATTTAATATTAACAAGAAATATCTAAGCGTATGATTTAACTCCTTTGTTTGAAACAGAATTCCATCAAAAATTAATCTTTCTGGCCAGTCCACGAGAGACTGGTTGCGCAGGCAGTTCAGCAAGTCTGTTATATATTTTTTTTAATGAGTTAATTCTCATACTTTTCCGATAGTAGGGCAAGATCTGAATAAATGTATTATGGGGTGCTCTCATTTTTTCCATTAAGAGCAGAATGTTCGTGTGTCTGTCGATATTTATTTCAAAGTATCTTTTGGCAGGAAAGCCCATTTTTTTATTCCTATAGGCAATTTTCTTTATTCAGGATTAAGGATCAAGGACCCACAAAGTATAGTATTTCCTTGAAGGCGAAGATTCGTACCACAAACTTTAAAACTACCCAAAAATTTAATATTTTAAGGATTGTTTTAATGGACTGTTTTCTTGATGAACGAGATAGGCGCACTGTGACTCGAGGTATTTTTGATAAAGTGCATGTTCTAGCCACTCACTTTTTATTATATTTAATATTTTAATTCTTATTTGGAAAAATGAAATCTGTGGCATATATGTCCATATGTGAATTTTAAGCAGGGCCAGTAATGTTGTCTGCCTATTTGTCTAATTTAGTATCATTTAAGGTCATTTAAGTCAAGGATCTCAAATTTAGTTCCTGGAAGGCCACAGGCTGCAGGTTTTTATTTCATCCAGTTTCGCAATAGGAATCCAATTCTTCCTCTTCCTGTTTGTGTAACGTGTAATTTAATTAGATAACTTCCTGTTCCCTATCAAGTATTTCAAAAATTGCCACTAGTGCAGATGCTATTTCTATATGAACTTTAAAAACATGCATTTATTCAATCATAATATTATGTGCAGTGTTGTCTACTCACACTTTTCCGTTTTGCTTCATTTCATTTGACCTGATGTCAAGATTTAGAGCCCTTAATTGCTTAATTTGTCTTAAGCAGCTGCCAATGAATGTTGAAGTGCAAATAAGGTCACCAGCACAGAAACAACTGCCTAGGTACTATTTGCATCTGTCTATGCATAGAATAAGAATTTAGAGATAAATGAGTCAGAAAATGTTGAGAGATCAATATGTCCAAACTGTCTCTTGTTCACAAAATGTTGATTTTGTACAAAAAATGCACAGTCTTTAAAACTGAACTGCAGCAGAAATGGAAGCAATAATCTGCCATCTACTTAAAACATGCTTTCCACTAACAACAATGTTTGGCTTCTAATTGTGAATTCAGCTTTGATAATAAATGTAGCCTTTGAATTTCAGAGTTTATCTGAATTTGCTGTTCTAAAAATTATGAATAAAAGTCAAAAACAACAGCCTTGGCTTGATCTATTAAATGTAGCTTTTTTGTGTTTAAGCAAAATTCTGCAGCCATTGACCTAATGGGCCATGAACCTCTGCTGCTTATAGTTGATGATTTTGTCGTTTATGAGATACCTTGTAATGATTTCTTCTGGAAGTCAGTGTAGATAACACTATTCACTGTATGACCATCAAAGATTTTTGTTGCTTGCTCATAAAACTCTATTGAAGACATCAGCCGCTCACATAATAGTATTCCAAGGGGGGTATAAATGAAATTTCAAATTTTGCTTTACAGTTTTAGTTTGTCTTTTAATACCCCAATAAATTCAACCACTTTCCTCAAGTAAACACCAAGAGCATTTGTAAACTCACCAGTTTATGAACATTTTTCATATTTATTAGTTTTGTGGTTCGTTATTTATGGCTTTTAATTTTTTATCAGTCTATCTAGCTTTAAAAATAAATATTAGAGAAATATGTACGTAATAAATAAGAAACACAGACTGAAACAGGTTCTCTGATTAAATGACAGTTTCTCTTGAACTTGATATTCTATATTAACTCAACCATATCAAATTACCTTTCAGCCAGCACCAGCTAGCTTTTGTGTTAAATATTCACATTATTTCAGGATAAATTTAAACATTTCTACAAATTCTCTTTGCTCAGTAGCCCATTTCAAAACTGTTTTACTTAATTCTTCACTATGCCTTTAACCATTGACTAGAAATCACTACTTTCTTCTCTGCTTGCTGATACACTGGATTAATTTGACCAAATAAATAATAATTGTGCAACTTCTAGTCCTTAGAGTTCTGTAGTATTTCTGTGTTTTCATCTCATTAGATTAGATTAAATAGATAAACTTTATTAATCCCAACAGAAAATTGTGATCCATACAGCATTAGAAACATAAAAAACAAGGATACTGGCTCATGGGACAAGTAATACAGGCAATAAATCAATCCGTTGATAAGTAAATAAATAAAAAATAAACTTAATGAGTACATTGGGTGGAAGCGTTAGATAACAGTGGACAGAAAATCCCCCAGAGGTGCTTCTTAGCATACCATAGTGGAATGATCTTGTCGCTAAAAGTGCTCCAAGAGAGCGCCCCCGGGAGGGGATCAAATTTTGCCATCACAACAGCTTCCAGTTCGTCCAGGGTTCTCCCTGTGATAGAGCTGACTTTTTTGATATGTTTTTTCAGGCATTGTGCTTCTTTTGTGCTCAGGTTGGTTCCCCTGTCTGGGACACCACACTGGCTACAATGAACTGGTACAACATTTCCATCATCTTGCTGCATACATCAAAAGACCTGTGTGTCCTTAGCAAGTACAGTCTGCTCTGGCCCTTTGCCACTGTGTTGTCGGACCAGTTCAGTTTGTTGGTTATGTGAACCCCCAGCTACTTGTAGCTCTGCAACATTTCCACATGCTCCCCCGAATGGTCACTGGTCTCATGTCAGAAGTCCACCACCAGTTCTTTTGTCTTGCCGATGCTGAGTTGCAGGTTGTGTCGCTGCACCAAAAGACAAAGTCCTCAACAACCTTCCTGTACTCGGACTCTTCTCCATTATTAATGCAACCTATGATGAATGAGTCATCTGAGAATTTCCGTAGATGGCAAGCGCTGGCATTGTGCTGGAAGTCAGTTGTTATGAGAGTAAACAGGAACGGAGACAGGACAGCTCCCTGAAGTGCTCCAATGTTACGCACAGTCCCTCCGCCTCACAAACTGCTGTCTGTTGGTAAGGTTTATGACTTTTTATTTTTTGTTTTGCAACAAAAGCTTGTTTGTTCTTGGATTATGGCTTCTTTTGATTGTTCACAGGTTTCTTGTTTTTATTGTTTATTTATGCTGTAATCTTTTATTGTTTACTGAATTGGCTCCTTTTATTTTTTAAGTACACCATTTAATAACCATACTGGCAACTCTTCACCACTTGTACTGACACAAAGCCTCTGCAATAGCCTAAGGCTTGATACCCAACTGAAGAGTACTGGTGAAAAATGAATGTGAACACAGTACAAGGCAGCATACAGAAGATCAGAGTAATGTGTGACACATGGCTTACAAAGACACTAGGTAACAAAATCGTCACAAATGGTATGGTAAAAAGGATATGTATATGGCAAATCAAAACTATACCCAGGTTGGGCCTGCAGTTCAAACAGCATAATTAAGCATGAAAAGACAATGATATGAGAACTTACTTTCCACGACCGATCAAAGTGTACATGTGATGACTGTCCCAAACAATTCACAAATTAAGCATCTCTTTAATTTACAAAACCAACCCTAATTTCTATTTGAAGTTTGCAGGAAGTTCTGCAATCGTGTATGTAATCTTTTTTGCTCTGGAAAACCTAAATTAAAAGCATTATGTCTAGTACAACCTCAGCAGGACACCCGCCTCACCATGTAGCATGGCTGTGACAGCAATAATGTTTCCCATTATGTGGTCCAGTTCTATGCATTTATTTATTTTGCGATGAAAACATTTCCACCCTTCAAAGTATCAAGTCTTCAGTGACCCTAACTGGCTCATTCTTCACCTTAGATAATGAGGTATCAATTTCAAACCGCTGTGGCATCCTATAATTGGATTATGTAGGTTCAGAAAAGGGATAGATGACTTTGAAAAGACAAATGTTTGTCTTTTCAAGCACAGCAGTTCATAGAAAGTGAAAAGGTGAAACAAAACAGTACTAAGTAATTTTCACCTTCACCTTTATGTTCTCCTTTGCAGCACAGTCTCCAGATTTCTATGCAGGAAAAGTAAATGATTCACCAATCATTTGCACACCTAGCATATCTGATTTTTGTACATTTACAGTAAGTGATTTAGCACTATTATGTGATCATGAAAATGACAATTCAATTTATCAGAACTTTTGTCATTATACATTATAATAATTTTTACCAGACAAACAAGTAACAAAAAGACAAATACAAAACAAAACCTGAGCTACAGAATGTTTAGATGCATTAAATCTGTAGTGCTAACTGATTGATAGTTCAGGAAGTTACATAATGGAGTCTTGGCCACACATGATCAAGCAGGCGACTATTTGTGAGGTAACAGTTTAATGGCCCAGGGGCAAAACTGTTTGGGAGTCTGCTGGTATGGTATGAAATGCTTTAATATCTAATCGCCCAGGGGTAAAACTGTTTGGGAGCCTAACCTTCAGTATGGCATGGAATGCTCTAATTTCTCTTTATGGTTGGCAGTGGAATAAGCGGTCCATAATTAAGGATGAAATACCATGTTCCCTACTATTTAAGGTAAATACATTTTGATACCTCTGGGGGAAAAAAACTGACTGAAATAACCAATCACAATTTTAAATAGAACATTGCCTTTTGTAAAATCTTTATTTTTAGTGTCAGTGGGTAGATCTGCTTCCACTGATGTTGTATGCATTGTTAATGCTGGAATTTACAGGCCATCATGCCAGAGGCAAGTAGAAGATAAGCTTTATAATGTGTGACCCCAGTTCAGGAAGACTTCACTGACGCACTACTTGCTGGGAGAGACTCAGCAAAAGGACACAGTTCAAGGCTGGTGAAGTGCTTGTAATAAAACGCAACATGTCGTTGCCTGTCATAGACAGCTGTCACCAGTCAATTTGCTGTTGATAATGACTTTTAACGAGCCTAAAGCTGTGATCTGTGAAGGCATTAACGTTGATTGTCATTATAGTTAAAATGTGAAACAATGTCATATTATCAAATTAAAAGGTACAGCATTAATTACAACCATTTTGGAATTCATTTGCATTATATATTGTATTTGAGTGGTGCTACTTAATCATTAAGTTCAGTTTTTACTGAAAAACACTCAATGATCTTGAAAATTGCAGATGACGAAAGTAAAGAAAAAGAAAAACAGTCACACATTAAACTACTTTTACTCCTTAATGTTTCAGTGTATGACAACAGAAAGAGAAAAATGCTGGCTTCACTTTCCTCATTATGGCAGGTAGACCTTCATCTAATCTTAAGCAATTAAAATATCTTCCCGTGACGCTTTCGCTAAAACGAGTAGATAGCAAAGGCATGAAAGCAGTAATAGATTTAGCATAAATGTCTTTTCTGCACAAACAGATTTATTCATGTCTGATTTATTATGTCTACCTCAAAGAATTGCGGCTTGCTAGCTCATTTTTCTTACTCCTGGAAAGTTGTAATTGAAGGGGACCCTTCTACAGCTAAGGGCTCACCTTTGAGACAAGCTAAATTGAGCCGAAGTCTATGACAAATAGGGTACCTCAGGTGAAGAAATGGGAAGGATTTATTTTACAAAACAAGTTAGAGATACATACCAATTTACAATTAAGCAATTATAAAATGTACAAATAAAAAAGTCTTTCTGTTCAATGAGAGCTAGTAAAGGATAAGGTTGCATTAGTCTTTTTTAAATATTAATGTTCTTCATTTTTTCTTTTTTTACCTTTTCATATTATTCACCCATTGTTTCAGTCTATCACTTTTTACTTTTTTGCTGAATGAAATTATTATACTGCCTTATCTGGCTTTGTACAATTGCTATGTTTTATATAGCAAATGTTTATTGCCTGTTTTGGAACAAGCAACCCTTATTTCATTCACAGTTTGCTTGCTCTTCTGGCGTTCAGGTTTTCTTTGGGATTACAAACTCCTCATTTACTAGAGAGATACACAGTTAGGTTCATTGTTGACTTTAATTTGTCTTGATGAAGACAATGTATGTTCTTATGTCCTATGAAGACTCTTTGCAACCGTAACCAGGAATATGTAGGTTCAAATAAATTCAATTGATTTATAGATAAATAATTATGATTATGCACCAGCAATTTATATCCCTTATTTGTGGAAATAAACAAAAATAAAGAAAAGATATTAAGTAATTGGCTAACATTTATAAAACAATGAAAGGCTCTTTTTCACTGTGCAAAATCATTTATGGATAATCAGCTTGGCCAAGTTGACACCAAAATGTATTTCTTCTGACAGTCCAGACTATTCATAACTATTCCACTTTGGTTGATTAAGCACATCATATATTATAAAACTTGATAGAACAGTGCTTCATCAGGCACACATATCTTATTAATATGTCTAATGATTCTGCTCTTGGAAGCGGTCAATCACCTTGTGAACATAATGATTGTGGCTGAATTTACACTTCCTACTGCATATCCCATATTTTTTTTTGTATCAAATTATACATTATGATGTTAGAACACTGCAAAATTATGGAAACTATAATTGCTAAAACTATATTAAACTACTTACTGTATGTGAAATGCATATACTAAATAACAGCAAGCATGATTTCACGGGAAGAAGATTCCGCCAAACCAATCTGTTAGCCTTTTATGAACAGACAACAACATAAGCAAAACATAACTTACTCAGGTTTGAAAAAAACATACAGGAGATTAATTTTAAAAATAGAATCTTTTGAAATTGGAGGTAGCTTCAGAAGAAACTGAATTTGGCCCGAGATAAAAAGTAAAGAATGCTACACACAGGATGTAGTCATCTAAATTACACTAATGATGCAGATTCAGGAATACAACATCCATTTTAAGACATCTTCACTTCTTCAGTCATCAAAAGTCAGTGTAACTCCAAATCATGTATCAGTAGTCACACATCACTCATCACTACTCAGTATTCGCTCACCAGGATTCACTACTCACTTACTGTTCTCCACACATCACTTCTCAATAGTCAGTTTTTACTCATCAAGCATCACTCATCAGTGCTCATTTGTCACTCATTTTGATTTTCAATCTTTTTTTAAAACAGGCAAACAGTGGTGTGGGCATTTTGCCCAGAGGGGACTGGGCGGTCTCTTGGTCTGAAATCCCTGCAGATTTTATTTTTATTTTTTTTTTGTTTGTTTTTTTCTTTCCACCCTGGCCATCGGACCCTACTTATTCTATGTTAATTAATGTTGACTTATTTTTATTTTTTATTGTGTCTTCTGTTTTTCTATTCTTCATTTTGTAAAGCACTTTGAGCTACATTTTTTGTATGAAAATGTGCTATATAAATAAATGTTGTTGTTGTTGTGAAATGCATATCCATAAAATATTTTAAATCCCATTGATTTATTGAAATATCAAATACTTCCTTTTTGTTGCCATCACTATATCTGCATGATGTTAATGCATGCATGTGTCCAACTATCAGCTCGCTTCCCATCCAGGGCGAACCTGTTGCTGTCCCCCATGTTGAACTGTATAATGCAAGCTTGTAAAATAAACGTCCGATTAATGACAATACTAGATGTTTCATAGTGACTTTAATCTGAGCACTTCCCTAATGATTTGCTAAGAATGGAAGTGACAACAACTCAAAGCACCCTAACCCTTACATAATTAACAACCCTTAACCATGCTTTGCTTAACTTTAATATAATTTTATCTCACACAAACAAGATAATAACTTGTTCATGCTAGATAACAAAATAACACGATTGACATAGCAACTCATACATATAAAAGATTATCTTGTACAAATGAGATATTATGTCTATACATAGGAGATAGGAAACTAATTTACATTTCAAAACTGTCTCTGTTTTTTTCAAATTTGTAAATAAATCAAATTTTTATTCATAAAGATTGTGTTTCTTATCATATATGCTATGTGGGTATAGCAATGTATAGCGATGTCAACAAGAGAAAGTATTTGAATAACATTTCAATAAATCACCTGGCTCTCTCCACTGATTGGTTTTTACTTGGTGAGCAAAAATTGAGTACTGAGGAATAATGTGTGATGAACGAATACTGAGTATGCATAAGTGATCCGTGATGAGTAGAGATGTGCAATAAGTGATGAGTGACTGTTTGATGACTGTAGAAGTGAAAAAAAAATGCCAGTGTCCAAAAATATTCATTATAAATATAATATGATCAACAATGTCCTGCTTGAAGGATTTAGGTATTCATGTTGATTTAAGGTTCTTATCATCTAGGAAATGTGTAGAAGAAATTCATAAAGTTAAGTTATACTGTAAAGCCCATCCATCTATCTATTTTAAAACCCGCTTGCTGGACCCTATCCCAGCAAGCTTTGGGCTTTAATATAAATCAATCGAAGTTATACTCGGACTGTATAATGAATTAGTGAGACTGCATGTACAGTAATGTGAGTTATTCTGGTCAACAAGCTACAAAAATGACGCAGTACCTCTTAATGATCAGCCAATTTCATCACAGGATTCAAGGGCATCTCCTACTGGGACAGGCTAGTGGCTTGAGTCTTGAACAGAGAAAGCTGCAATATATGTTTGAAAATCATCAATTAAATAACAAGTTATGAGAAAAAGATTACATTTCCAGGAGCAAAGTAAAGGAGAGACTGTTTTTTTTGGAAGTTTTGAAAAATGTATTGAAAACAGAAATCTAAATGTCTACATGGAAGATGCAATGCATACACACATTCACATCACAATAAGCTTCCTTTTCCCTTAAGTTTTTTCACAGAGGTCAACAAAATAACTATAAATATTTTTGTGCCATTCCTCAAAAAAATTTTTGGTCAACAGTAGTCAAAAAGGATCATTACTCGTCTTGTGCTTCCATGGAGTATTCTGTTTCTGACCTTTGTCCATCCTGCAGACTATGCAGGTATTAGGATCATACAAACTCATCTTGCTGGTATCTAAATTCATTGATGTATACACACTTGTACACATTAGTGCAGGCAATCGAGAGGTCATCCAAAGAACCTTGCAAGGCAATTGAACCCACATTTATAATTGACGCTTACTGTACATTATTTCACACTGGATATTACTGTATGTTACTCACCTTAACACTGGACTAAAAACATACATGGAGATGAAGAAACAAAGAGCAAGAAAAATAATGCAAGACTAAAACAAGAAGCCTAAGGTGGCTACACTTCAGTGTAATGTTGTGGATTAATAATCTGTTGAGAGGGAAAGTCTGTCAGTTTGTAAATACATGATCATTGTTGTTTTGACGTGCATTTAATTTGGCTTGGAGAAACACATTCCAGAAGTCCTGCACACGATTAATGAATAAATGTCAGAAATATGCTTCTCAAACAGCTTAGCACAATGCCACTCATTGGACTGATTAACCAGAATGTAGTATACGATACCTAGCAGCATAGTCGATATCTACACCCTACTCCTGTGCTATTGACCAATCCTGTGAATGTGTGGGTCCCTCTTTGTATATATATTTCTAACCTTGTCTCAGACTACTTCCACCACATCTTGATTCTGTTTATTTTATGAAACTGTGTTACATGTAAGACCTAAAGGGAATGACTTTCAAAAACCAATGTATTGTTGTATAGGAGCATTGTTTTTAACTGTAACTTTTCCACAATTTAGCAGTTTTGACCTTTAATAGTAAGAGGATAACAACAATAACAGCAACAAACATAATAACACACTCAATAACATACACTTGCAATTGTTTCTCTCTAAACTGATGTCTCAGCACACAGTGAATATAAGTGAATGAAACTGCACCCCAAATCAAATATATTATGCATATATAGTGAAATGTTAGATAAGCATTACTTTACTTCTTGCTGAAAATATCCCTGAAACAGTGACATAGAACAATAACCAAACAATAAGCTAATAAGACACCATCATTGCTTAATATTGTTTAAGTTAATTTGAAATATTCTTTGTGATGTTTTAGCAAAAACATTTAATTATAACAGTAAGTATGAAATAACATCAAAGGACTATTCTTTTTAATTAAAATATTCTGAAGTTTAGCTTTAACCTCTAAACAAGTGATATATTGGATTAAACAGACATTGCTGCACAGTCTTTAATTACTTGAATTACTAGCCTCTCTGGTGGTAAAAATTTAATTATCACTGCCATATAACTTGGCAGTACTGAGACCAAAGTTAAACACTAACTGAAATGGAACTTTCAGAAAGGAGGATTGAAGCAAAGGCAGTTCCTTGTGAAAAGACAGTGACATACACAGATTTTTCTGATGGTGCTACTCTGCACATTCTTAATGTTCTTTGGATATATTCTGTTACTGCACTAGTCTAATTACGTTGACACCAGGTCTCTGCAATTCAAGTCCAGCAGGCAGTTAAACTGGCCGTTAATGTACATTTAGACATATTCTTTAAGTAATGTGCCCACGTTCATTTATTTCCCGTTTTAGGCATAGACCAGGATCTTTTACTAAATATTGGTACATTTGTCGACCTTTGCTACGTTTACCCCTGTCACTGTATTGTTATTTAACACCTGCCATGTTCAAAGTTTTAAACTGATCAGGTTCTTTAGATAATTATTATATTTACAGAAGCAGATATGCATTGTGCCATGGGGATTGCAAGCAAGGAAGTTTGATATCATATAGGGACAGTGCCCAATAAGGCCATGGAAGGAAGACATATTGCAATGCTGGAAATAAGAATTCATGTCATCTTGCTAGGATAGGAAAATGTTTAAAAGAGTAACAGCATTGGGCAAAAGCCAGTACTGGATGCCCCAGAAAGATATTGGTCAGGGAACCTAGGAATTAAATAGGGAACTGTGGTCTAGGCAGAAATACCCTTAATATCCTAGAGAGCAGAAACTAGGATAACAGGACACATTTTCTGTACAGAGAAAGGCCATTAAGGGCTTGACAGAAAATTAAAGGACCTCCAGCCAAAATAAGGGCAGCAAATGGTCCCAGAATGCGACACTAGGTACATAGATAAACATTTAAGAGATCAGACAGTAGCTCTTATAAATACATATTTTGCCATTTTGGAACACTTACTTTAATTTCTGGATAGTTTTGACTTCTGTTTCTGGTGATTTATATTTCTTTTTTCATTGTCAAGTGGTAAGCTGGGGTGAATGCTCAACAGGGAGGACAGCCCAATGGAAAGACAAAGAGAAGAAGAAAGTGTTTGTGTTTTTGAGGTGGTTATTTGCATTGTTTATTACTTTTTTACAGGCTTTCTTCTGCATGTTGGCCTTTTTTTGTTGAATATTAAGTAAGTAAAAACTGTTGCATTTCATGTTGAAGCTCATCCCTCCACAGCTCCCTCCTCTGGTTGATGGATCCCTTTAGGGGTCAAGACTCCTGGCGCTCCTCATGCCATTGTCTCTTGGCAAGCAGTTGGCCCAAGTCTACATCGCTCATCTCATCTAAGCTTTCCCCACAATCATCCCATAGATCGGCATGCTTTACCCACAGCCAGGGATCCAGGCAGTCTCCATCTAGGAGGTAGGAACACAAGACAGACATCCAACTTTCTCAATGAATATCATCCCTGGACCTGGAACCTACTTCCTTCTAAACCCCTTCTTCCAGAGCTTGAGTGGCCCCAATTCCCCGCATGCTGATCCGCTCACCAGCAACAACAGCTTGCGTTTGGTCACTGCTGTCCTTGGGCCTCACCTGGTTCTCTTCTTCCCATCAGGACAGCAGTGGTGTTTCCGTGAGGCTGTGAGTGTGTACCACCACGATGCTATGTGTGTGTGATTGTGCTGCTGTGTCAGGATTGCCGCAAGAAATTAAAATGCAGGTCCCTGCCTCACAGACGGAGTGGAAATCCTTCTGACTATACCATTTTTACAGAAGTCCCACCAAACTAAACCCCTAAACCAAAGACAAACACAAGTTCTACAAGCAAAACACAGGCTTTATTCAGTCACAGGACAAAGCACAAGAATGAAACAGCACATAAAACTTTGTCTTCTTGTATCTGTCTTACTCGCTCTCTCTCTCTCTCTCTTCATCCTTCTCTACCTTAACTGCTTCTTCGGGAAACTGCATCTTCTCCTTCCCAACTCTGGCTCCTGCAATGAAGGCAGTGGGCTTCTTTTATGCTGCACCCAGGAGCACTTCCAATGGTCCGGGCGGTGAGGCGGAAGCTCAATGAGTTAGGGCTCTGCACCTCTTGGCAGCACCCATGGAACCCAAAAGGGCTGTGCTGAACTCCAACTCCCATGAAGCTCTGTGGGAATCCAAGAGACTGCTGCAACCCAAGGGGGCTGCCATCTAACGCTCCAGGGGAGATAGTGCCCTGTGGATGTTGTCTCCCCTGGTCCTTCCTTTACATAGACATCCTGGCCAGGTAAGGGCCCCGGCCATCTACCATAATATATGTATACGTGTATATTATCTATATATATAAAATCCAATGTCTGTCTATCTGTCTGTATGTCTGTCTGCTTTTCACGAGAGAGCTACTTAATGGATTTAGATCAGATTTTTTTCTATAATTTGTATGAACATTCTGGTTGATTTTGCAACTTCTCTCATCGCGCTAATTATTACAGTTTGGTTGTGGCACCAATTTATTCGCGTGAATCCAAGAGACAGGCTGCAGGCCGAGGGGAGGGTGATGCGGGACCTCAGGGGTAGGGAGCCGAGCGGGGCCATCCTCACTCAAGCGCCAGCCTCTGTCGGAGTCTCTCTACCTCTCTCCATGTGTTGGAGCATACCTTGCCTCTGCTTATCTAGTGATACCTGTTTCATCAGCAGACATTATCATCTAGAGATTGTTAAAAAGTAACGTTTGACGTTTTTGAGAAAGAGATCACAGCTCCATGTGTTTTAAAGGATACCTGCTCATTGGCAGAGATATCACAGCCACGTACTCTGCTCCCCACATAGGGGACACTCTCCCATCAGAGCTGAACACCATCAAATACAGTGGCAACGTTTGACGTTGGAGCATACCTACCTTCTATTTGGCCAGAGATACCTTGCCAACTTTTTACATTTTTGACAAAGAGATCACAGCTACATTCTCGCCCTTAAGAGCAAAACCAAAAATATTGTATACAGTATAAAGAGGCCCTCGGATATGAAAGCTATCAATATAAATTCTTCTTGGTAGAAATTGTTACATTTTTTTTTTTATTGATTTTTAAAGTTTGTCCTGTTTCACTATTACATGGGTGGAGCCGCGGGGGACAGCTAGTATATATATATGTATAGTCACTACATGTATAGTGAGATTTTTCAGCTCTTTTGAGACCCTCAAACTGTGCTGCACAACGAAAC
This sequence comes from Polypterus senegalus, assembly GCF_016835505.1. Classification (NCBI taxonomy): domain Eukaryota; kingdom Metazoa; phylum Chordata; class Cladistia; order Polypteriformes; family Polypteridae; genus Polypterus; species Polypterus senegalus. Next base: position 185,732,925 of record NC_053157.1, read on the forward strand.
CTTCCCACACTTCTGTCATCCGATGATTGATTGCAGGGAACATTCTAACCTGGCCACTGACCTAGCCCAGTCACTGCTTGTTTTCTGTGTCTGTGTGTATTGAAGTTATTACTCCTGTTTAAATAAATACCCTATCTGTTCCAGTTTTGATTGGAGTAAAGCTGGTTTTCTGCAAGCCTTTGGACTCCGCGTCTTCTCTACAAGACAGTGACTCACATATTGCTATATATATTGTCATACAGGTGTGCATGGGAGGCAGGTAAAGGGCCTGAATAAGAGTAATTCCATGACAGACCAGAGGGTGGTGGCGTGCATTAATTCTTTCTCTCACTTCACTGCAGACCAGTTACGGGAAATTCCGTCTGGCCCTGATGACATCTCCGGGCTTAATGACGTCACTTCTGGTTCCGCAACTCAACCCCCGCCAATATACCTAACACCAGATAAATGTAAAAAAATACCAGCTGTACATTTTACTGTAAACCAGGGGTCCTCAATCACGGTCCTGGAGGGCCGCAGTGGCTGCAGGTTTTTGCTCCAACCCAGTTGCTTAACAAAAAGCTCTTATTGCTCAAGTAAGACGTCTGCTTCATTTTAGTTGTCTCGCTCGTTAAGATTTTGAGCCCTTATTGCATAGTTTTGCCTTAAACAGCTGTAGTCTTGGTTTTTAATTGCTCCTCATTAGCAATAACATGCAAATGATTTCTCCATTTAGCTTGTTACCATTTCTACCTGCATGTATTTATTGTGCACTATTGGGTTTAATTAAACACTTGGAAGGAAAGTAAAGAGAAAAAAGTGTAGGACTGATTTTAGCCTTCAAATCATTTGGATGATATCCTTAGAAAGGGGAAGAAATTCTAGGATATGAGAATGACTGGACATTGCAGAATTAAAGCAGTAACAAGCCATGAAATTAAATTATTGGCAAGAATTGCTTTCTAATTAAGCAACCAGGTTAGAACAAAAACCTGCAGCCACTGCGGCCCTCCAGGACTGTGATTGAGGACCCCTGCTGTAAACCTTTGGCAATGGTTATTGATTACTAGACACAAACATAATGCAAGCTGTTTTCTCATCTATCATAAAACAAATCAAAGTTACTAGGTTACAAAGAAACAACATGAGGGACGTGTGTGTGAGTTCTTCAAACTGGCATGCAGCCAGTGAGTTAAAGAGTTAAGGCAACCTTATCTCAGATATCACTTAGTTTACATTAAGCATCTAAATATTATATAATTCATGAGAGAAACGTACTGTAATGTCTCAACTCTTCAAAAAAAATCTAACATGTGCAAGCTACAGATGGGATTTGACATTGGTGATAACACCAGTAGCCATGCACAGCACTTAAGAAAAAATCACTTACTTTGTATGATAAAGCAAATATGGAGGACTACTCTGGCCTTCTGTGGCTTGGCAGATCACAGAGATTTGGGGAAACAAGTAGACTACAAGTCACACTTGCAGCCAAATGGTGACTTGAATCGGCATGGGAGATTGTGGTTTAGAGCAGTGCAAAATGGGATCAGCGGAATTCAACATGCAGCCAAGGAGACAGGCTTAGGGTTCCCTGGTTAAAGTGGTTCATTATTTGGAATAATGACAAGTCATGCGAAAAGTACCAGTAGCCAATAGGGTGAAGAAGAAAGTTCAGCAAAGCTCAAAAAAGATACAAAGCTCAATGGTTGGCAAGCATGCTATAAACTTCAGGTGCCAGTGCCAGATGCTGTGGCTATAAGTGTAGGTGTTGCTTCACTAGATACAAAAAAGAGAGGCAGGCATGGCATCCTCACATCCAAGAAGTCTGGGCTGACAGCATCAGTTTATATTTAACAGGTCCTACACAAGCTACTAGCATCTGCAAACTTTGAAAAGGGATTCCCAACCTGCCCTCAAAAACTGTACTTTTACATGAATGTCTGATTACTTTGAATGGGGATGCACCACCAACTTGCTCTTCAAAACTTTTTATATATACATTTGTATCTACATACTTTAAAGGGAGACTGGATTGAATAACATAAACTAATAATGATAATTATACAGGTAAATACTCTAATTTCACATTATTCCTACACATTACCCAATTTACTTCAAAAGGATGTACTTTCCTATAATTTTGTGCTTTTCAATGACAATCAACAAAAGCCAAGTCACAAGGAAAAACAGGAGCTGATCTAATGCAAGGTATTAATCCAATTAATTACTTGGTAATTAATCCAAGGCCATGGAAAATTGTGTGAGAAGCCTCAGTGACCTAATAATATTATCATTACTTATTATCTGAATTACATCTTTATCCAAGGTAATTTACAACATTTGAGATACATTTGGTTGCATTTCTTTTGTTTTTTTACTTGGAGTATAGGCAGATGAAGAGACTTGCTCATGGTTACATGGTAGCAGTGGTAGGATTTCAACCCACAAGCTCAGGATTTGAAGTCCTAGGTCCAAAGCCTTAACCATTATACCATAAAGCCTGCCAATAATATTAGCCCTTGGGGAAAAAAGATACAAATGTTGTATATAGAAAAGTACTTAGTGAATCACATAGTATATCTGATATATCCGATTAACTGACAGCACAATAACTGAAGCCAGTGTCTTACAAAAGGTCCCCATAATTGTCAAAGCCAGATAACACAGCTAGTTGTTTTTAAAAAAACTGCTAGATGGATATTTGAGTCTGCATTCAATATCTCAGAGCATCTGTATATTTTGGGTCTGCACTGATTATTTTCTTGTATGAGCATCACCAAGTCAAATTCCATGCATCTGTCATTCTTATTGTAATAAATCTGGGGTTTTGGTGTTTTGTTTTTCTGTTTCATATTTGATCTGCTATATATTTTTGTATTTGTTAGTAATTTTTATTATTATTATGATGATATGATTTTGGAATCACATAGGGATGTTTGCTTTTGCCTTTAATTGAGGAAGCGATATTATTTACTACAGTTAAAATTCCATTACAACGAACTCTCAGGGACCTAAAAAATATTTCGTTGTAATGAAAATTTAATTGTAATGAGATTCTGTATTTGTAGCTATAGTGCTTTCTTTAACTTGCGCCCAGATGTTTGCAATCATTTCAATAGCTTCTTTCACGTTAATCTCCTCCTGCCTACAAATTATGCTGATGAGAATTTTTCTCAGCATTTCCTTGCGATAATACACTTTCAGGGTGTGAATGATGCCCAAGTCCAATGGCTGAAGCACTGCTGTGCAATTGGGTGGGAGGAATTCAACGCAAACATTATCTAAACGTGGAAGCATGTTGTGGGCAGCACAGTTATCAATCAGAAGCTCAATCATCCTTTTCTTCTTCTTCATATTGTGAGGTTTCTGAACTCTTTTGGGACCCCTCCCCACCCAACGGGAGTGACACGCTGAAGTGCATCCCGAAGTTTATTGCAGCATCTGTGGAATGTTGTTTGGCCGTTGCTGGGGCAGGGCAACAACAGGCTCACAGCGCTGCAGTGAAGCGACACAGAAGCAAATCATAAAAGATCGGGGTCGTGCTGTAAGTCCCTGTCTTGCACCCCAAAACATGAGGCTTAGTCTCAGTACTTTAGCAAAACCAGCTTTATTCAGCTTGAAACAGGAACGGCACATTTATTTATTGTAGCGTGATCTGCCACTCTGCTATACACAGACACAGCAGTCAGGCAGAGTTGTGGCCAGATCAGTGATCAAGTAATCCTGTTACCTGCATTTACAATGTTCCTTGCATCACCCATCAATATGTTTTCAGTTTGCTTTGGCGGAGAAACACAGCATAGCTTTGAGCCTGCTGTTGCCCCGGCAACAGATAAACAGTCTTCCATAGATATGGAGATCGGACTTCGGGACGATCTTCGGCAAGCTGTCTAGTTGGGGGAGGTCCCAAGAGAGTTTACAAGCCTCACATTTTCTTGACTGAGTGCCGCATTAATAGGAATATTTCTTGAACGAGCATCACTGAACCACATAAAAAATGCTTTTCGACGTCTTCAAATGCAGCAGTTTACATATGTTTGCAATCTGAGATTATTCTTCTTTTTTTGCTTGGTCTTTCAAGAAAGTTGACAGAGTCAATGGCGAATTTCCTAATTCAATGGCAACGTCTTTTTTCTTTTTGCCGCAATCAAGAGCTGCAAAAATGTAAAGTTTTTTTTTTTCTAATCTGAACTGTTATCGTTTTTTTTGTGTCTGCCATTTCTATAGGAGGGTGACAATGAGTTAAATTCCAATAGATGTTTTTCAAATGTTGATGAGCAATAAGCAAAAGGTATCACTGAAAAATGCAGGAAACAAAAAAGGCAAAACAAAAAAAATAGTACGAGGAAAGTTCAAAGAAAGAAAAAATAAATGACAATGTTTCTGTTTGGGGGAATCTTTGTGCACAACTGAGCTGTGGCCACAGAACTAACTTCTCTGTGGAAGATTCATTCAGGCAGTTCAAGGTCTTTGGGGCACTTCGTTGTAATGAAAGTATCTGCTGAGTGTACTTCGTAGTAACGAGATTTCTATTGACTCGCGTCATATGGGGAAACTGTTGGGACCATAAAAATACTTGGTTGTAATGAAAATTTTGTTGTAAAGATATTCATTGTAATGGAATTTTACCTGTTTTACCATTTACATTGTCAGTCATGTGACACACGTTGTGCAATTACCGTCAACAAAAGCCAAGGTCATTTACTGTACTAGGAAAAGCAAGAATTGATTAATGGCAGAAATGTTTTAGTTCTTGTCAAATGTACAGTATGTAGCATATTCCAGAGTGAGCAGTACCATAATGTTAGCCCTCGGTAAAAAAAATAAATAAATATTGCATTTAGGGAAAGAATTCAATTAATTACATGGTAACTCAAATTATTAACCAACACCACTATAACCGAGGCCCATTGTCTTTGGAATTTCACGGGTGAATTTGGGTAAACAGCTAGTGTTTTCATAAATATAGAAACTTAATTTTACATCTGGAAAATTAAAATCACAACAGTGAACTGCATTTAACTAATAGTGCCTTATTAATTATTAGCTTAATAGCCAACTACTGAATTAGGTAAAATCTGTACCATCTTTTCTTTGTCTGCTCTTTAGCCTTGTGAAGGAGATACTACTACATCACTTATGGGTTCCAAGTTTTCATTTTTTTTTGTTGAAAACAGGCAATTTTAGCCATCCTTGAGCTGACTGTGTTAGCAGAAAAAGTGGGAATCTCTACAGAAAGCAATTTGCAATTTGTAGGTAGGAGTTTAGTGTCACAATGTGTAAATTGATGATTATTTACTAGTAGTTTTGTGAGAAGAGACAGGCATATGCCAGCTTTTATCAGTGAAGGATTAATGCTAGGAGGAGGCACCTGTCGCAGACCCTTTACACTGTCTATTTCATCGGTAATGCTTGGCTACTTGCACTGTGGAATGTACTCATTTAAAAGGCACTGGACCCAAGGAACATTTAAAGGGAGACTCAATTCAATTTTGTTTGAAAGGAGCAAAAAAAAGACCATTCTGTGTGGCTTATTTAGAAAACTTGCACCATTTTATGACACTGCAGACTAAAAGACTAAATAGCCTTTTCTACTACTGTTGTATCGTAAGTCATTGGGCAAACTAAATGAAGGTTAAATAAATTTATATAGAACAAAACAGTTCATGAGTTAGTGTAATGTCTGAAATTGGCCCCAACATGTTAGTAATAAATGAGCGATAACTCAGGTATACATAATTATCTATTTTAAGTTTGTCCAAACCACAAATATCCAATTATATTAACCCTTCTGAACTTGGTGAAATTGGTGTTTGCTGCTTTGTAAAAGCACAGTACACTTCCTAATTTCAAATGAATAACTTGCCTTTCTTTACTTTTGTACAATCCACATTCACAAGATATATTTTAAGAAGGTAAACACAGGCAAAAATCCTAGCTGTTTTCGATTTCTGTTATTTCAAAGATTTTAATAGGTGAGAGGATCAGTCATATTTTTACTTTTGTTTAACTTTTTACTAGAAAATATACAGGAATCTCTTTCAGGACATGAATTTAGTGGGTGTGACAGAGCAAGATGCAGAGGACAGAAAGATATGGAAATAGATGATCTGCTATGGTGACCCCTAATAAGAATAGCCAAAAGTAGAATAAGAAGATACAGCACTCTCTTTCAAGACCTACAATAATAATCAGCTTACTTAAGCATTGTTGCAGTAGTTCTTTTTTAAGTGGTCCAGCATGAAGCAATATTATAGATATATTATCACATATAATAGGATGGACTTGTACCTTATCTGTGATGAGAGGTGAATACTGGCCTGATCAGGGGGGGGCATAATAGATGGACATTATACATGGAGGTAAAATTAGGTTGGGGTGTTTCTCAGTTACTATCCCAGTCAAGGTGAAAGAATAATGGATGGTCGGTGATGACTCCAGCAAGATGACATTATTCCTTTGGCATAGTCCCAATATGGACAACCACAGGGCATGGGTATTGTAGTCCGATAGGACAGCGCTGTCAGGGTCCATGGATGCCTCCAGAGGAAACTCCAAGGACAAGACCTCTAATACAATGGCACCAGAAGAACTCCCAGATCCTACATAAAAGAAGCCATTCCACTTAGGAAGTCAGTCAGAGATGGAAAGAGATGGACAGGACTGCATAGGAGAACTGAAGAGTGTAAGGAGCAGGAATTCAATTGTATATTGTGTTCTCTGAAGAGAAGCCTGTAAAAGGCATTTCTTGAATAAAATAATACATGTTTTAAACCCAAGACTGTCTTGATACACTTTTGAGGTTTGGGGTTCAGTAGTGCCCTGTACTGGCCACTATATATGTATGTATATGGACTATCCAGAAGATAAGATGAATGACAACAGCAACATGCATCACTAGAGACCATAATTCAACTTATGAATGCAAATAAAAATGTTTTTCATTCACCCTAAAGGCATTTAAAATGTTATACAAGGGTATTAGTATTTAGAAACTATGGAAGATAGCCCGCTTTTGTGTCAGATCCATTAAAGACAGAGCCAACCAAAGCTTGTATCTGCCTTTTAGTTCACGGCCAGCTTTTAGTTCACGGCCAGCGACAATCACGAATGGCATTAAATCAGTTCAGTGCTGTTTGACCTGTCCTCCACCCAAAATATCTGACCTTGCTCAGCCCAAAATAGCATTTGTTGGGGCTGATCTGGAGGCTATCATTCCGGATGATGCAAAGGATGGCCAAGACGTGCTGTACATGCTCTTTCCAGTTGCTGGAATATATCACTATATTGTCGAGATAGGCAATATTATAGGAATAGAGGGGTCTAAGCAGTCCTGTTAACCAGATGCTGAAAGGTGTCTGGGGCCTGGTGTAGCCTAAAAGGGAGGATGCTGAACTGCCATTTCCCAGGAGGGGTGCTAAACACAGTCTTTTCTTTCTCTGAATCGGTCAGGGGGCTCTGCCAGCAACCTTTTTTCATGTTGAGAGTGGACAAATACTGGCTGATCCAGAGTCGCTTCAGAAGATCATCCACCCGCACAAGAAGATAGGAGCCAAAACAGGAGTCCTGCTTAAGCCAAAGAAAGTCATTGCAAAACCGCCAACTTCCGTCAGACTTGAGGACGAAAATGATTGGGCTACACCAAGGGCTATGGCTTTTCTCAATAACCCCAAGGTCCAGCATTCTTTTTGTCTCTAGCTCCACCTCTACCTTCCTTGCCTCCGAGATGCGATATGACTGATACCTAATTATGCAAGAAATGACCCCTGGTATGGTGATAAGGTCATGGTAGACTAACACTGTGCATCCTGGTTCACAGTTCACCACCTCCACCACCTATAAAGGTAATTGAATTCCCTAGCTCACACTTTTGCTGGGGGCTGATGGTCTCACTGTAATTAAGGTTGCATAGAGCAATGTCCCCGAAGTTGGTGGCAGTTTGGGACTGTCACAGTCTCTCCATGGTCAGAGTAGGTTCACATGTTATACGCGCTCCTGCTGTCGCTGGTTCAGCTGGGACACCAAGTAATCCAGCAACTCTTTCCACTGCAGCACCTCGAAAAGGTCTTGCAAATGTTCAAGGAGCTTGGAATGGGAGGTGGTATGAGTACCAAGACCCTGTCCCCCAGGCGGAAATCGTGGTAGCTGGAGCCATGGTTATAGAATCGAGTTTAGATACACAGTGTCTCTTCTATGTGCTCCTTGAATAGGGGCAGTTTAGTGTAATGATTACATAGGCTCATGATATATTCAAGTATATTATGCGAGATGGGAGGGGTTTCCTCCTCCCAGCACTCTCACATGAGATAGAGTATGCCACAAAGTTGCCTCCCAGAAAGGAGCTTGAATGGGTAAAACCCAAGAGGCCTGTGGTACCTCCTGGAAGGCAAACAAAAACAGTGGGAGAAGCTGGTCTTAGTTTCTCCATCAGCTCACTTCAGCTTTCTTAGCATCTGCTTGAACATCTGGTAAAAACATTTAACAAGGTCTAGTCCACCAGGCTGGCAATGCCAGCTGAACCTGACACAGACACACATGGGACACAAGTTCATTGCACACTATTTATTTTGTTTTTCCCTTGCGGGAAATGCCTTCCCCATTCTCCACAAGTATAACACAGTCCCGGCACAAGCACAGCACAAACAATTAATTCCATCCTTTACTCTTTTCTTTCTTTTCCTTCACTCCTCAGGTCAAGCTTTGTCGCTCCTCCTCCCGACTCTGGCTCCCCGAGTAGTGGCTGCTGACTCCTTTTATAATGCACCCAGAAGTGCTCCAGGTGCTTGATTACTCGTTTCCGGCAGCACTTCCGGGTGTAGCGGAAGAACTTTCCATAAGGGTTCAGCAGCTCCTGCTGTAGCACCCCCTGGCGGCACCTGCAGATCCCAACAGGGCTGCACCACACTCCAATTCCCATGCATCCCTGCGGGAGTCTGAGGCACTGCTGCAACCCAGAGGGGTTGCCATCTAGCGAGGTAATGCTCTGGCCACGGTTGGTCCCCTGGTCTTCCCAGCTAGGCAAGAGCCCTGGCCGCACGCTACAAAGGACATCTGTTTGAGGGTGGTACACAGTTGTTTTCAGATGGCAAATGTGGAGCAGCTTGGCAATCTACCTGAATGTTCCAAATGTGAAAGGCATCCCTTGTTTTTTGAGGACTTCCTTCAGGAATGCTGACACATGCAATTACCCCTACCACTTCCCAGGCAATCATTTTGGAAGTAGCTATTCGCAATAGGCTGGCTTCAAGGCAGCGGGTGGCATAATCAATGAGGACTAAAATGTACTTGTGTTTCTGTGTCAAGGGTTCAAGCATTCCAAAAAGGTCCAAGCTGATCCACTCAAAGGGGATGTCAATTATGGGGAGATGTGTAGTCCCATCAAGCTATTTGTATTAACTGGCACTCTGGGTAGGACCTGCAAAAACAGTTCATTGCTTAGTAGACAGGTGGAAGTAATGTGTGGCATCTTCCTGTGGCTTCTCCTCCATTCTAAGCAGGACAACACAAGCATAGCTAGTGGCTGTGTTACATATTTAATCTTTTCTCTATGTTTATCTTGACCAGCACCCATAATGCAGTCCTGACGCTCACATGACACAATATAGAGTATCTACTGAAGAGAGAGACATAGAGAAAGAAAGATATTATATTCACTCTGTAACTTTGTGCAATATTAAAAATATAATAAGGTATCTGGACTTCATTTAAATGATAAGATTGCTTATTTACATGAAAGTGCTGTATGTGCATCTGCCACTTCTAAATTATCACTGTCCCCTTTATACTGACCACAGGAAGCCATTCATATATAAGATAAAATGGCAGACGTTTATGTCAATTCAGTAAAAGACAAGAAAAAAAACTTTCCTTTTCAGTACTAACAAATCCATTTAGCTAGCTTACTGTTCCAGCTTAAGTAAGAAAGACCTTACAGAACAATGTGATGGACAGCCAGGACTCTTACCCGGCCTGGATGCCTTTGCAAAGGAAGGACCGAGGGAAGGAGCTTGCACTGGCAATACCTTCCCCGGGACAACAGTGGGCAACCCCCCCTGGCTGACTGTGGTACCACAGGGTTGGAGCACAGAACCTCATGACAGAGGGAGCATGGAGAACGGCTAAGCCCTCCTCTGCAGGGCTCAGCCCTAGAAGCTCCTAGAAGTGCAGCCGAAAGGAGAATGTGGAACACCTGGAGCACTTCCGGGTGCTCTATAAAAGGGGAGACCTCACTCCATTCAGTCAGCCAGAGCTGGGAGGAAGCAGAAGAAGCTTGAGGGAGCAGTGGAGATGGAAAAAAGAAGAGAAGAGAAGAAAGTACTTTGTGCTGTATTGGTGCTTATTGTACTGTGCTTGCTGCTGGAGAACAAGGAAGAAGTGCTTCCCACACAAATAAAAACGTGCCCTGTGCTTGATCTTGTGTCTGTGTCTGGCGTGTTCGGGTGTTTAGGGCTGTTGGAGCACCCTGGTGGTCACACAAGATGCAAGTAAAACAGTTTAATCAGATTCTAAATAGATCACTGCTCTTAATATAATACTAACAAAAAAAGACACTTACCTGTGGAGAAAATTATTTTCTTTCAAAACATTTCATTTTGGGATGCAAGGTGGCACAGTGGTAGCAGTGTTGCCTCACAGTAAGGAGACCAGGGTTCACTTCAGGGGTCTTTCCTGTGTGAAGTTTACCTGTTCTTTTGTGTCTGCGTGGGTGTTTCCCCCGGGTGCTCTAGTTACCTCCCACAGTCCAAAGACATGCAAGTTAGGTGGACTGGTGATACTAAATTGGCGTTAGTGTGTTGTTGGGGTGTGTGGTCTGCTGCCCTGTCGAGGGCTTGTTCCTGCCTTGTACCCTATGCTGTCTGGGATAGGCTTCAGCACCACCCACGACCATGTCCAGGACAAAGTGGGTTAGACAATGACTGACTAGCATTACATTTTGCGGTGCTTCAGGGATGGGCCTAAACAGGAAACATACAATAAGCAGGAAAAATGTTTTCAAAATTGTGTTTTTTTTCTATTCTAGAAACATGGAGAGCCAGAATGTATGGCAGCAATTGTGTGCACAAGAAGAAAACAAGAGCTAGAGAGGGTACCCGTCCATTGTACGATACACTGGCACACGCAAACAGCCCGTACATCACAACAACACAGAGTCACTCATTTCAGCTAATACTTAATGCAGTTAAAGTGCAATGGATTTAATGATTGTTTTCAGATGTGTTACGTTAAAGAAAAAATAAATAAATATTTTACAGGGCATTAGTTTTGAATTCTAAGTTATTCATTATTTGTGAAATGAGAAAAATCATTAATATTCTTCTGTTTTTGTACTATAAAAAGACTTCTTTTAACCAGGAAATATATATATATATATATTCAAATTAAATATTATTGGGTAACTTCAGCAAAAATTAAAATGAAGAAAGTTGTAAACATTTTTGTTAGTATACAGAACATAATCAGCTAATATTGAAATGTTGAAACTTTGAAAACATAGAAATAGTTCAATATCTTCTAAACATTTCCCGGGGTTTTTTATTGATTTAAAAAAGCAGTTTTAATATTTAATATAAAATAAAGAAATATTCTTTTGTTTATTTGCATGTATGTGTAGGGGTACTAGCTAATACATATTTAGAACTAAATAAAAACTCCTCCTTAATCAGGCTATTTAAGTGAGATGGCTTACAAATAAAGAAAAGATTCTTGGCTTTTTCACAAACCCGTTAAAATCATTTGTCTGGTTGCTATCCAATGACATCAGTAAGAATGGATTTATGGCACATAGGTTAAATCTGAATTGTTAACCACCATTACTTACAGGGCAGAGCGATTCCTAAATAAATAATAGATAACCCATATATCACGAACTCTAGATAATACCCATGTAGAAAATAAAAAAAAATCTTGATTTTTTTATGAAATTGCTATGATGCTCTAATGTAACATTAATATTATTAATAATGATAATTAAGAAATGGGCTAAATAAAGGCACCAGTGCATTTGCTTGACATCATAAAGATCAGCGTGAAATCAGTAACCCTCAAGTACAGTAATCTTTTTTTTTCAATTGCCTACTACAATTCTTTATTACAAATACATAAATCATAATGTTTCAACAAAAGCAGAATTTAATTTTCTCCTTTCAGCTGTTATCGGAACTGGGTGGTATATAGCATGCTGAGGCCAAGTAATTTATTACCCTTGCTGAATGGATAATGGCAGCAGGAGTCCATTATAGCCAGCTTTGTTAAGGCTTTGAATGTGTTAGTGAAACCTGTAGCAGTCTGAATCTCCCTGAATCAGTAATAGATACACAACACTCTATTATTTGAAGCCACAACAAAATTAAATAGTTTTGGAGGTTTTGATGACAACATTTAAAATGAAATTATCTTAGCAGAATGACCCTTTTATAAGAGGGAAATGGCAAAGAGCTTTACATTTAAGAAAACGCCACGCTTTTCTAATTACAGATAATACAGCGTCCACTCATGCAAATTGTCAAGTGAATGAGGTCTCTAGGGCTCAGGTTGAGCTGCAATGTTTTTCACTGTGTAGGTGGAAATGTAATTGCATACCTAGCATTAAAGAAAATGTTAAGCTTAGGTCTGCCTTTATATTTAAAAAAGGAAAAAAATCTTCCAGCAGAGTTCCTTCTGCTTATAAACCATAAAAAATTAAATTCGGTTTTCCCCATTTCCCAATCCATTACTGTTATTATTATTATACAAAGCTAAGCTTAACGTTGGACTGCCAGAGCAGTCAAAATAAAAACAGGATGTTTGGTTTCCTCTTCTGCTTATGTCTGCCATGCACATAAGTAGCATATAATAAAAGTGTTCCATATTGTTTACAAGGTGAGAGTTTGAGTTAAGGATAGCATTCTGTCTAATAAGGTATGTGCAAGATATGAAATTCAGAAATGTTTTATTGTATTTAAGTTTATTGTGGTTTATTTACGTATTCCACGTAAGCCCATAGTGATTTTTTTTTGCCATTTTTTTCATTACTGTTCTTAACAAATTTAATTTGTTTTGTTTTTCTTGCAACTATTTCTTTGACATTTTATAAATCACTTCGAGCTACATCCTGAGATGATGTGCTAGAGAAATACAAGATGTTGTTGTCATTGTAAGTCTATATATTATATTGTATATACAGTGTAATTGATTTCACGGGGTGCTCACTTCTCTTCAAGGAGAAACTGCCAACTTACTTTATGAAATTATTTTATCAGGAAGAATGCAGGATATGTCTTTAATGAATAATGTAAGACTGCAATCTTCAGCCTTTACTTTTATACTTCAAGTATCTAAATAAATGTTAAAAAATAGGTTGGTACAGTGGGTAGAGCTAGCGCCTTTTGGATATGGCATCCTGGATTTGAATCCCATGCTTCCCTGTCACTCCATAAGAGGTGATTAAAACTTGGTCCGGTATGGAGTTACTGCTTTTACCATTGTGCAGCTTTTATCTTCTCAAACCTTTTTAATGATTGGCAGCATGTGATCAGGTGTGATTCTTAATTTTCACCTATAACAAATATTAGTATTATGAATAAGTTATTGAACAAAGAATTCTGTCTAAATTAATCCTAAAGTTGACCTTTCATGTATTCTATAACATGGGATGAATCTGCTTTTAGTTCATATTTATTTTATATTCAGTTTGCAATAAGACATTTGCCAGGATCCCACATATATTTTTACTCTTGCAATGTATTTGTTTTCCCAATGCAGCAGGCAAGGGAAAGTAATTTATTAATTAGGACCAGGAGCCTCATTTATGAAGCTTGTGTACACACAAAAAGATGCTTAAAATGTGCGTATGCAACTTCCCATGCAAATGTCAGAATTTATAAATGAAAATCTAACAAGGGAACTTGAGTATATTTACAGCAGCTCTGACCCATGCAAACGCAACATTTTGGAAAAACTGGAAAATGGCGACACCATTGATCAATTAGGGAAATGCAGCCAAACCAGCTAAATGAAGACTCAAAATCGTAGTCTATATATATAAATGTCAATATATATATGTGTGTGTATGTATGTATATTCCAGCATCACTTCTGAACAGCTCGAGCAATTTTCATGAACCTTGGTACACATGTTTTTCATTGGTCGGCCAAAAATACTGTAGGGTGAAATCGACCCTAACCCATCCCCTTCTTTGATCTTGCGGTCTTGTATGCACGTTATCATCCAGTTAACACTCTGAACAATCACCAGAGGGCGAACTGAAGGTGACTGCCAGCATTCTTTGTTTGAGCACCACCACACCCCTGTTGCTTTTGAAATTGACCGTTCCGATCGTTTACTGGATGATAACATACATACAAGTAGTAGTAGTAGTAGTTTATTTATATAGCACCCTTCACAGACAAAAGGTCACAGAACGCTGAGACAGCAAATACAGAACAAATACAAACATAACAAAAACATAAACAAAAACAATAAAAACAAGAAAATAAACAAACTGGAACTATTCAGCACTGATTAAAAGCTTGCTTAAAAAGAAATGTTTTTAGTTTTTTTTTAAAAAGAATCAACAGATTCGACTCCGCGCAGACCACAAGGCAGGCTATTCCACAGTTTTGGTGCCACAGACTGAAAGGCACGATCCCCACAGGTTTTTAGCCGAGTGCACAGGACAACGAGAACGAGATCTTAGAGTCCGGCGAGCTGTATGGCGTTGGAGCAGGCTGGTTAGGTACTCAGGAGCTTGTTGATGCAAAGCTCTGAAAGTAAGTACCAAAACTTTAAAATGAATTCTATAAAACACTGGGAGCCAGTGCAGTGTGTACAGAATTGGAGTGATATGATCAGTCCGGCTAGCACGAGTTAGGAGCCTGGCAGCTGCATTTTGAACTAACTGAAGGTGTGAGAGAGAGGACTTGCTTAGACCTGTAAAGAGAGCATTACAGTAATCAAGCTGTGAACAAATAACAGAATGAACAAGCATCTCCAAGTCTGATTTTGAAACAACATTTCTTATTTTTGAAAGATTTCTTAAATGAAAGAAACATGAGCGGCTGACTGACCTTACATATTCATCAAGTGTCAGGGGCTGGTTAAAAATAACCCCAAGGTTACGTAGACTCGACTTAATAACAGGAGAGACAGAAGATAATTTTAAACTGATCTCAAAATGAAGAAAGGGAGGAGCAACAATTAGTACCTCAGTTTTTCCTGAATTCAACTGCAGGTAATTACTACTGAGCCAGTCGTTAACCTGAGACAGACAATCAACTAAAGTGACCAAAGTATTAATTTGGTTAGGCATAAATTAAAAATAAAGCTGTATATCATCTGCATATTGATGATACGAGATGTCCTTGAAAGAGTTAAGAATCTGTGATAGGGGAAGAATATATAAAGAGAAGAGTACAGGTCCAAGAACTGATCCCTGTGGCACTCCACATGTCAAAGGAGCAGAGTCAGATGAAAAGCCAGCCACACCGATTGAGAAACTCCTGTTTGACAAGTAAGAGGAGAACCAGTCCAAAGCAGAGCCAGAGACACCTAACAGCTCTAATCTATTAAGATCTGATGGTCCACTGTATCAGAAGCTGCGGTAAGATCTAACAGTACAAGCACAGAGCACCTGCCTGCATCAGCAGCAATTAAAAGATCATTAAAAACTTTTAGAAGAGCTGTTTCTGTAGAATGTTGCCTCCGAAAACCAGATTGAAAAGAATCAAAGAACCCCTGCTTTTCTAAGAAGGCACAAAGTTGCTGTTCAACCACCATTTCCAAAACTTTGGCAATAAAAGGCAGTTCTGAAATTGGCCTGTAATTACATATTATGTAAAGCACTTTGAGCTACTGTTTGTATGAAAATGTGCTATATAAATAAATGTTATTGTTGTTGTTGTACTCAAAATAGAGGGATCAGAATTAGATTTTTTCAACAACGGTTGAATTACAGCATGTTTAAAATACGATGGGACCACACCAGATCTCAAGGAGCAGTTTATGATATTCAAAAGGCACAGACCTATAAAACTCAAAGATTTTAACATTAATGATGTTGGCAACAGGTCAGTAGGACATGATGAAGGTTTCATCTTCCTGAGCAAGTCAGAAAGATCCGAAAGTGAAACTTCTGAGAACACAAAAGACTCAGAACATGAGTGAATGAGAGTACTAGGTAAGACAGCTGGAGCAATATTAGCCCGAACAACATTAATCTTGTTAATAAAAAATCTAAGAAAATTATTAGAATCACTATCAGACAAAACCTGAGTAACAGATTGAGATGGAGAAATAATATTGTGAATTGTATCAAATAGCACTTTGGGATTACGCTTGTGAGTCTGAATAAGATTAGAAAAATAAGCTGTTCTGGCATCCCTAACCAAAGAATTAAAAGAAGCAAGTAAATCCTTTAAGTATGAATGATGAACTTCCAGATTAGTAGACTTCCATAGGTGCTCCGCTTTTCGGCAGGAACGCCTAAGATTACGAATGGAGTCATTCATCCAAGGAACTGAGTGGGTAACAGAACGCTGCCTGATCTTAAGAGAACTTACAAGACTGCAAGACAAGCACATTAGTGAGTCTTCATTGTTTGTTAATTTATTTTTATTTTTAAAGTTGCGCTTTTTTTATCATATTTTTCTCAAACAATTTAAAAAAAAAAACACTTTATTTTCCTCCCAGGCAATGCTGGGTATTTCAGTTAGTAATTCATATTACCGGGCCATTATTATGTGTGTTGATGTGACAAAAATATTACGCTTCAAAAGTTACGAATATGATGTACAGACTGTAGTTTGGTTCCCTTTTAAGACAAACAGTGTTGCATATTTGCATGAAGAACTTTTAAACTATTTCAGTTTATGTTGTCCCTTATCAGGGAACTGGCCCAACAGGTCATGAATATTTCAGCCCAGCTTCACTCTTGCCCACTCTGCTGGAAGCCACTAACCAAATGGCGAGGTGCTACATCCAGTTTTTGGTATGCTGTGGGTGCATATGCATAAAACATATTTTTTCCAACATAAAAAGGCAAATTACAGCACTGTCAGTTTAGTCCTAATGTAATTGGAGCAATTTACTGTACTCATATTGCAATAAGGGCACCTAGCAAAAGATAAGCTACATTTGTTAACTCTTATCAGTGTCATTCCATTAACACACAAGTCACCTATGATGCCACAGTGAGGCTGACATCCAGATACTCTTGAATGCAGGTAGTGGAGTCTCAATGTATCAGATGGGAGGCTTCTCTACCAGCCAATGAGGTTCTCAGGCATTGTAATTGTATATGAATGAGGATGATTAGCATGGTCCATATATGGAGGTTTTAGGGCAGTGTTCAAGGTGTGTTCACATATGTACATTTACAAGATGATTGGGATTTATTAAGGGTAAATTGGATGGAAATGTGTGTACACCAGCTGTTGTAAATCTGACTTTTTGTTTCGGCATTTGTGTGCATTTTTTATTTTTTTTGCTGTGCTCATATTTTCATGTTTCAATCCATGCAAATTTTTATAGATGAGACCCCAGGAGAAGAAACACACATCTAAGATCACGTTCATATAGAAACTAAGAATTAGACCTATCATTTTTTTGTATCAGAAGGTGAAAACTCATTTTTGAGAGTTCATAGCATACAAGTCTTTACCAGAAATCCCTAAAGCTACAAATTGTGCTTTTTGAAGTTCTCTAATAATCTTGGATGATCTGAAAATGTGTAGTGATGACGTTTAAGCATTACAGTAATTGCATCACGCGCCACTCACTCCAGGCAGTCTTTATATGATAACAAGTTAGCTGCAATAATTTAAAGAAGCTTCAAAATGGCTGCATACAAGGAAAAGAAATATGGTGATGCTAATTATTTCTAACTATGTTGTAGTTAGAAAAGGCACAAATAATATGTAACATGCTCTAGCAAAAAATTAACTAAAGCTAAGGAATGTTGAACGTGAAATGTATCACAATGACATGTAATGTAAATAAATTGGAAGAGATGATTAATTTAACACTGTTCTAAAAACTGTCTTTAATAGGGAATGGCTTCTGTGACATGACAAGCCAATCGACATGCCCGTGCCAAATGTTGCCATTTTGAAGCCTGAAAACAATAGGAGGCTGCAATTCAAAACTAAATAAAGTTAAACAAAGCTACATGAATGAAAAATGTTTACAGAAAACAACATGAAAATGAACTCAACTGTGTATAAGATCTAGCAGTGATGGATTTTTCAAAAAATGTGGTATGGAATTGTTTATCTTGAGAAGTCTTCTTCGATTTAATTATCGCAAATACTTAGTTGAGCAATTAGGCCAATATATGAAAACAAAGATTGCATCATTTGGTAATTTCTGTTGTGTGAAATAATTTTGAGTATGGAAATGTAAGTATAAACAAAATGTCTACGTAATCTAACCACATACCACTGTTCATAAGTGAGCAGATTAAGACCTTAAAGGAATTCTGCTAAGGCAGTTCATCTTACATTGAATTTACAAACCTCTGCTCTGTGGATATGTTAGCCCTTACATCCCACTTTCTTTGTGCATCTTGTGGTCTTTGTTCATTGGGCATTCTAGCCCTTATAGTCGCTTTTCTTTGTGGTTCTTGCTTCCTCTGTTAATTGGATATTACTGCCCTTTTGTGGACACCAGTTGACGTTACATCTAAGCACAGATGCTGGGTTTTTATTCATGTATAGAGATAGTACAGAACTATATATGTGATGTTTTTATGCTGCTTTCTTGTGCTTTATCAGCATTAAAAAGTATTTCAAATATTATTCTTGAATTAATCCCTAAAAAAACAAATAAGTTTGTCCTGAGTTAATACTTCTGCATGACTACCGTTAAATTTTTCTTTCAGGGATTATTGAAGTTAAAATTAAAAAATATGCCTTTTTAAACAGGACCATTATAAATAAAGTTTTTTTTTTCTGTTAATTGTATTTTCAATAATAGTCCATGAATGTTTTCTAGAACATAATAGTTCACACTTTCACAATATTAACTTTAAAATTAAAAGAAATTTGAAATGGCACTGGGAAAATACATTTACATTTTACATTTAAATATCATTATCAATAAATTCATCATCATATAAACAGCTATACTAATTAGCCTCAAACATAAATAAAATGTCTTTTTCTCATTAGCTGGCTCCTATTCAAGTATTAAATCATTTACTATCTTTCCAATTGCTGGATATTTTGTATTTGTATTTCAAACTTATTTAACTGTCGTTTCTATTTAGATGCTTGATTCTGTAGTCACGGTCTACTAAATGCACGCAGTCCACAAAGAGGCAATTGACAGCAGTAAGCCAACATTTTCATTTTCTAGGAAGGAATGATACATTATCCCCGTCAGCATGTGGAGTGGGTGCAGAAGACAGTGTTTCTGACACTGAATACGAATTAAACAGTTAAGCTTATCTTGTGGAGACATATTCCTCACTCTTAGACAGAGATGGCGATAATAGGGAAAGAGAAGTTAGTGAAACCAGGAAAAAAAGGCCCAGCATGATATACTGAGTAATATATTACAACAGTGCTGGTGATAATGATTGCCATATTTAATTTCTTTTTGCTATCAGCATCTTGTTTTAGGATCATGCTGGGTCATTTCTAAGTGGGCGTCAGGGCTGGCACCACAATGATGGGCATTTATGGTGGATTGAAACCAATTTATTGTGCCATAACCCTTTCCTTTCTTAAAACTGGAGAAAAGTATGTGACCCTATCCACTGTCAGTCTGTCATGAAACCTATAACAACATCACTCCTTCATAACCCTGCTTATTAAAACAAAAGACACTGTAACTTCATGCAACACAGCCTGATTCTAGGAGATTTTTCATGAAAAATCACTGGTGACATAAAGTATGGCTTCTGAAACAGAGCGATTTATAAACTGATGCAGCTTTATTTAATATAAGCCTGTCATTTGCTGTCCACCCTCTTATATAAGACCTGTGCTCAATGTTTAAAAAAGCAATGTGCTATCATAGAATGCTTAGACTCCAAGGCAATTAAAAACTAAACTTATGTGGTATTTTTTATTATTAAAGTTTATGGTAAACACACCTTGTGGTTTTTTTTTAATATGAATTTATTCTTTATATACATTTATATATATATTGTGAGACATGCCCGGACACCACCAGTAGGAAACCACATCTTTATAAAAGCACACGTTTATTAAGCACCAAATACACGGACCCTTACACAGCACACAGTGCTCCCAGAACCAATCATCCCTCTTCCGGGCTTCTTTTCAATGTCTGTGGCTGCCTTTCCTCTCCTTATGAGACCATCGTCCTGCTCCCACTCCCGACTCCAGCTCCTTAATTGTAGGAAGGCAGTCCCTTTTAATCCCACCCGGATGTGCTCCCGGTGCCTGATGACGTCCTTCCAGCAGCATTTCTTGGTGTGGTGGAAGTGCTGCCCTTGCACCCGGAAGCACTCCGGGCATCCCTGGAATGATCTTCCTCCATATTTCCAGTTGTGGTGGAAGTAAACGTTTCCCAGGCTCCATGAGATTTGAGGCGCCCCCTGGCGGTGGCTACGGGTCCCAACGGGTTGGAATCTTCTGGCTCCTCTCCCGTGGTCCACTCCTAATCCAGAGCGGTTGCCCCCTCGTGGCCCGGAGGACATAAATACCACCTTCCCGTCCTTCCAGGCATCCTGGCAAGGGTAAGAACTCCAGACTTCTGTGACACTGCCCCTCTGCCAGCGAAGACCCGTTGGGCATAGTAGCCAGTCCCGTGAGGGTAGTTTTCCAACAAAGCAGGTTAAAAATGCTGTCGACCAGGGCCGGGTCCTATAAGAGAAGATTTTGACACCGTTGAGCTGTTGCCCTGACACCACTGTCTGGTGTCTTCCATTCCAGAAAATGGCCAAAGCTCCCCCCTTCGGCACCCACTCTGTGACTTTCGTGCCCCCGTCTTCGGATTGACAACTGGGACTGCACGTATCCTCATCATCCCCGCTAACGTTGGGGCTTCCCTTGGCCCCTGCCAAGGGCGGCCCATCACGAGACGTGAGCTCACAGGCTCAAGTCTCACTTTGTAGGAAGATCCAGATGTCCTCCTCCGATTCTTCCTTTTCCTCTGGGGCGCTCTGATGCCTTGGGACTCCCTAGGGGAAAGGAAGAGACCCCTCGCCATCTTCACCCCTGTGGAGCGGTATGAAACTGATGCTGGTACTTGCAGTAGGGCACTAAGACCCACGGCACTCATCAGCCAGCGACTTGGCTCCTCCTCTTCCACATGATCAGCTCTTTGCGTCGCCACCACTATTGGAGACGTGGCTACTCGTTCACCGGAACCGCATGATACCAAGACACATTTGATCGCTTCTCCGTTTCTCTTTATGGTACCGGTTTCACTTACCACTTACCGTACCGCCACAATCCTCCGGCCAAAGATTCCAGTGCCGCAACCCTCTGCCCCCTGACGTAACGTCTGACGTGGCGCGATCGCCTTTCCCTTCAGCTTGTCTATGCAGACTTGAAGGTCGTGTTCCACCTGCTGCAACATCTTTGCAAACCAGAGTGTAATCTCCGGGTCGCCTTGAGCTGCATGCACAAACAAAGTATCAGGCAGTTTAGGACTTACCTTTAGATTGGTCCTACTCACCGGCTGTGCACTCTCAAGCTTTCTTCCGGGTTTCGCCGGTCAACCCCCGCATTTCAGGATGGACGTTTGGCAGTCCCGCCGCCGACCAATCATCGACGGGAGCATGGCACACACCGTCCAATCCCTCGCCTGTCACGGGGAGGGACTTCCGGTCCACCACCATCTTCACCTTTCTCCCGAGGGGTGTGTGAGATTCGCTGCAGCTCCTCTGCCTCGGCTTCTCAAGACGTGGCGGATCCTCCCTTTTCTCTAGTGATGCCGTCCTAGCTTTGCTGTCAGGATCGGCATACCCCAGCCGGCGACGTGGATCCAGGCAGTCCCCTCCTGCAAAAGCGATACAGTGCCCTGAACAGCCGACCCCCGCAGGCCACCTATCGCAGGGATTGGGACTCACCTCTTGGATCCCATCTCTCATAGCTCCTAGCCTCCTACCGGCATTCCTCACCCCATCGGGTGGGGGACAACACTTCAGGGAATCACTGACGGCCTCTGGGCAATTTGCGGAATGTCCGCGGTGCGTGTGCGGCCGCTTCCATGCGGCACGTGTGTGTGGTTGACTGAGGTGCCGGGCAGCTCACAAAATATTTATTTATAGGGGTCCCCGCCTTGGAACAGGCGGAAGGTCAATGTTCAGGTGCCATTGTAAGACATGCCCAGACACCACCAGTTGGAAACCACATCTTTATAAAAGCACATGTTTATTAAGCACCAAATACACATTCCCTTACGCAGTACACAATGCTTCCAGCACCAATCACCCCTCTTCCTGGCTTCTTTTTAATGTCTGTGGCCGCCTTTCCTCTCCTTATGGGACCTTCGTCCTGCTCCCACTCTCGACTCCAGCTCCTCGATTGTAGGAAGGCGGCCCCTTTTATTCCCACCCGGATGTGCTCCCGGTGTCTGATGATGTCCTTCTGGCAGCACTTCTTGATGTGGCGGAAGTGCTGCCCTTGCACCTAGAAGCAATCTGGGTGTCCCTGGAAGGATCTTCCTCCATATTCCCGGATGTGTTGTGGAAGTAAATGTTGGCCATGTGAAAAGTAATCTTGTTTCAGATCTCACAGCTTGGATTGCTGCTGTCATAATCGGTTTGAGTTTCATGGTTTGTTTCAATTACGACAGTATTTGCAGGACTTGTGTTGAAGTGACATTCGGCATCTGTTATAGTGCTCCTGTGTAGTATAATTATCTCCTGTACCGTCATCAGTTCAAACCTTGAACCTGTCCCAGTCATTCAATACATAAGTCACAATGTTCCTCCGGATATCAAGAGTGAGCCTGATATGGCCGTGCAATATGTAACAAAGAGAATGGAAAAGGTAGTTGCCATCTCCGGGCATGGAAACCAGTCGGTAAGTGACAGTTCTTTGATCGATGGTGATCACCTCAATAGACATGTTAATAGGGGTATGGTTGGAACGATAAAGGAAATGGATACCTGAACAATGTAAAGTACGTCTAAAATACCTACACCATAACCATAATTGTAATAAACGAACAATAAAACAGCGGAGAAGCCGTAGATTAAATAAAAAGGCTGTAGTTATCAGCAGGGAGACATGAATCCCGTGGTGAAGCAAGGAAGGGAATGTAGAGACCGGAGCGATGGACGGCCCTATAAAGGCAGGCAGCCAACAACGTGGGAGGCGTTGGGATGGGGGACCCAATGCCACCTCACCGAGCTGTAGGCTATGGACATATATATGTACGTAAGTAGGATTCAGTTAGCGCTGGGAACCCGCGTACCAAATTTCTTGAAGATAGGCCCATAAGTAACAAAGACCGTTGGAAAGTTCAATATGGCGGCCGACAGTGGTGTCATACCACTGAAATAAGTACGTACATTGGTTCCGGTTAGCACAGGGAAGCCGCCTACCAAATTTCATGAAGATGGGGCCATAAATAAGAAAGTTCAACATGGCGGACGTTGTCGACCGTTATGACTGTTACGCGTATAGTTTTGAAATGAAACCTGCTTAACTTTTGTAAGTAAGCTGTAAGGAATGAGCCTGCCAAATTTCAGCCTTCTACCTACACGGGAAGTTGGAGAATTAGTGACATTGGAAAGTTCAATATGGCAGCCGACAGTGGCGTCAAACCACCGAAATAAGTATGTATATCGATTTCGGTCAGCCGCCTCAACAATAGAGGCACGGAACATGGCCCATTCGGACTCAATGTCCCCCACCTCCCTCGGGATGTGGTTGAAGTTCTGCCGGAGGTGGGAGTTGAAGCTACTTCTGACAGGGGACTCTGCCAGCCGTTCCCAGCAGACCCTCACAACACGTTTGGGCCTACCAGGTCTGACCGGCATCTTCCCCCACCATCAAAGCCAACTCACCACCAGGTGATGATCAGTTGACAGCTCCGCCCCTCTCTTCACCTGAGTGTCCAAGACATATGGCCGCAAGTCCGACGACACGACCACAAAGTCGATCATCGACCTGAGGCCTAGGGTGTCCTGGTGCCAAGTGCACATATGAACACCCTTATGCTTGAGCATGGTGTTCGTTATGGACAATCCGTGACGAGCACAGAAGTCCAATAACAAAACACCGCTCGGTTATATATATATATACAGTATATATATATATATATATATATCCTTCTAAATGTATTATAATTTATTATTATTTTGTGAACTCACCCATTCCAATATATGGCCAAGAAGAAGCATAGGAGATGTGTAGCATAATTAGTTGCTGTTTTGCCATATATGAATCAAATGCTGTATATCAAATGCTGTATATCAGTATTTTATGTTTTTTTTGCAGAAAATGATTTAAAAATAAGGACAATGTGGACTATCCAGGGTTAGGTCCTGCCTCGGTCCCAGAGTTACCAGAATAGGCATTGTATATTGTATGATTAGTTTATAAACCCTAACCCTACCCCTAACCAGTAAACAAAAACAAAACAATTTACTGGTTCACTTTACCTAAGCAAGTTGCACCAAGCAATGAAGTAAACATTTACCAATCAAAAAGTGACCTACGCTTTTCTAGCTGAATATGAATGGGTATACAGTATAAAAGAGGCATACATCTTGGTTATGAGTTTTTGGGAATGGCTAAACATCTAAGAATTACAAGCTAATCGTATGATTCAATTATAGAAGAAGGTAAGCTGTGAAACTGTGCAACAATGATGAGGAAAAGGAAGGAATAAACATTAGAGGCACAGAGAAGCAAATTTTTGAGTTCACACATTTTGGGCAAGGAAACGTGAAATGCCAAAGCTGAAGGCAAAATCACAATGAGCAATACTGTGCAGAACAATAAAAGGAGCTAAAAATATAAATGAAAAAGAATGCGTATCTGTGTCAATCTGGTTGGTCTGTCTCTGTTATATGCCATTTGCTATGGGATTCGTAAAAGCTTTGCTAATATTTGTGATGCACCTTCTGTTGGAATGAAAAATGTGATGCATTTTATTACTACACGTATTATAACATCCATTCCAATAGATGGTGCACTGCAAATATTAATGATTAATACATCTAACAGAGGGTAACTGCTGGACAGACAGAAATCAGCTTATACATTTTAATAATTGGACAAGAATCTGTGTGTGTGGTTGTGTATTTATGTGTCTGTCCAGATGCTAGTATTAGAAAACAAATATAACAATAGGAAAAATATGTTGACAATAAGTCACAAAAATCAGAAATTATAATAAAAATAGCAAAATTGGTCTTGTCATCCTATTCTGTTGTCCGACATTTAAGTAAGCAACAGCGAAGTGGTAGTGACACTCTTGCACTCATATGGACCACGTGAAGTTTATATATGTAATGCTAATGTCTAATAAGTTTGTATGGTGGGCAAAGGATGACTGAAAGTAATGATAAATCAACATGCATATTGGGAAACTAAAGCCCCAACATGACTAAGTCACTAAACCAGGCCAATGTGGTAGTGACCACCTATACTTTGACTATAAAAGTGGTCAGTTTGATAAGCAATGGTGAGAGGAAGCAACAAAAATGGGCAGCTCCATCCAAAGAGGAAAAGGACACTGCAAGGGAAAGAGATCAGGTGTGTATTATTATATCAGAACTAGACATTAAGCCCATTAAAATAACGGGAGCTAGAACAGTAGTGCATACACATTTGTATGAACAGTCTGTATTAAATGGCAAGGGACCTTGTATGTGGCTGTAATATGCATCACTGTATTGTGTGCCTTTAATTTTCTCTCTCAGTAATACTGGTTTGTATTTCCGTGAAATGCCTGTAATTTTGTCTGACAGTAATACAGTGGAACCTCGGTTCACGACCATAATTCGTTCCAAAACTCTGGTTGTAACCCGATTTGGTCGTGAACCGAAGTAATTTCCCCCATTGGATTGTATGTAAATACAATTAATCCGTTCCAGACTGTATGAACTGTATGTAAATATATATTTTTTTAAGTTTTTAAGCACAAATATAGTTAACCATACCATAGAAAGCACAGCGTAATAGTAAACTAAATGTAAAAACATTGAATAACACTAAGAAAACCTTGAACAACAGAGAAACCTAACACTCCAAGAGTTTGCGCTATAGCCTTATGACCCGCTCGCTAAAAACTCTTTTTTTAATGAGTTTTAAGCACAGGGGAAAAAAATGAACATTTGAAAAATCTGTAATTTAATAAACAACCAAGAAAAGTAACATTGCAACAATGCACGCGCGCGCCTGTGTGTGTGTGTCTCTCTCGCGGGCCTGCGTGTGTGTCTCTTAAGCTGTGTCTGTCTGTGTCTGTGTGTGTGTCTGTCTGTCTCTCGCCTGTGTGTGTGTGTGTGTGTCTGTCTGTCGCGTGTGCGTGTGTGTGTCTCGCGTGTGCGTGTGACTCGTGTGTGTGTGTGTGATGCGCGCGCACCTGTGCGTGTGTGTGTGACGCATGCACACCTGTGTGTGTGTGTGTGTGTGTGTGTGTGTGTGTGTGTGTGTGTGTGTGTGTGTGTGTGTGTGTGTGTGTGTGTGACTCGCCTGTGTGTGTATCTGTCTCTCTCTCTCTCTGCACAGGGAATGCACAGGAAGAGACTGAACACGTGCTGTGTGGCCCCGCGCATGCGCACTTCACCAGAAGACACACACACATGGACACTGGACGCACACAAGGGTTTTATTAAAGAGGATATGGACATCCCATGTATAAAGCAAAAAAAAAACATGAGGTCTATGCTGAATACTTAGCTTTCAACCAATCTTTGACAAGTAGCACAGATAGTTATTAAGAAGTGAATACATCATTGTGGCCAAATGCAACAATGATAGGTCTCAAGATAAAAGTTGTGGTGCCAACTGGGTTGTCCCATTAAATTCAACAAAACGTTCAACCAAAACATTAAAGCTCCTTGGTGTTTAGCCATCTTGTCATTAGATTTTCAACAAATAAAAAAAAAAGGTTCAGCTTTAGCCATAGGTTCAAGGTCTGTTTGTCTGGGGGCTCCGGCCAACACGTTGCTCTTGCCAAAAACATGCTTCCTCCAGAGCAGCTGTGGTTCTTATGGCTGGTGAAGCAAAGTGGCTAGGGTCAAATGCCTTCTCCGGACGGTTTCTCAGTGCTGCAGGGAGAGAAGGAGAAGGCAATGTGTCCTTTTTCATCCTGGTGGGTTATTACGCACTTCCATCAAGCCCGTGAAGCACATGCATGACAATATATGCAGCTGACATATATACAGCTCAGTAGCATGCTTATTGAAGAGTATAGAAATGCGTTTAAAAAGTGAAGGGAACACAGAGAAACATGAATAGAATAAAAAGACAAGATTATTGCATCAGATGGGACACAAGGCATGAACCAAACCTAAGGAAGTGTCAATCCAGTGAAGAGCACGCTCAAACCGTAATCCACATTTACTCATGCTGGTCCAATTGATACTCACTGTTTACCTTACCACAGGCATCATTTGCATAGGAAGACAACCCAAGCTGACACAAGGAAAACAAACCAGCAGTTCCCAGTTAGCAACTGCACCCTTATGATGTCACATATTTAATTTTTTTTAGTATGTATGTTGACTTTTTCACAGAAGGTTAACTTTAAGAACTAGAAATGAAAATAAGGTAATATGATGCGTAAAAACCAGTGCAGACTGCTTCTGAATGTTATTGTGAACTAATAGAGGAAATGATGCAAGCACACTCTACTAAAAATAAATTATGAGAAGCAGACTTAACAGGAGATGAGAAATAATGGAAAAAAGTAAAATGATATCTTAGAACCATGACATTATGCAATATTTTAGGAAGAGGTTCAATTATGGATATAAAACAGTGAAGACTGGGCACAAACAAAACACTAAATACGTAACAGAGTGCAACATTAATAGTGATGATAATGGTTATAATGGTGATGATGATGATCATACATCCTAGCCTCTTTATCACCACTGTATTCCATTACCTCTCTACCATTTTTAAGGATGGCCACGTTTCTCTGTCTTTAACTCATGGATCCTCTCATAGCCTACTGCTATAATAAGTACATTTATTTGCCAGGCACTACATTTAGAAATACAATAACAAGATAATTATTGAAATGATTTCAGCACATAGCAAGTCATGCCTATCAACCACGTTACACCTTTGTTTGTAGTTACTAGAATTCTTGTCTTGTTACAGTTATACCTTGCCTGTTTTCTTTTTAGTTTCCTTCCCTGCTATTTCCTTTTCAAAATTATGAAAACGATTAGCCATTTCTGTAAGAAAGAAAGACAAAAGAAAGTTTTGACAAGTTTAAGCCATTCAGCTCAATATATACAGTATAACTGAACC
Organism: Polypterus senegalus; assembly: GCF_016835505.1. Taxonomy (NCBI): domain Eukaryota; kingdom Metazoa; phylum Chordata; class Cladistia; order Polypteriformes; family Polypteridae; genus Polypterus; species Polypterus senegalus. The sequence goes on from NC_053157.1 coordinate 185,761,298, forward strand.
AGTGAATCAATATTCACCTACCTTCTGCATCAAGGAAAAAATAAAGTATTATATACATTGCACTTCTCAAGGATTTATTCCATGTTTATCTGTTTTTCTACCTAAAAAAATACTTTTCTGTAAAATTTACTCCAAACCAGCTTTCATCTGTGTCATCTTCATCTAGTTAAAAAATGTGTATTAAAGTAACAGCTGGTGCCAGCTTCACTAATTCCCTTTTTAATTTCTTGCATCTTAATCTCAGTTTAAATGGAAAACTTTGTACTCTAAAGGCTAGATCTCACCCACCAGTGAAGGAATAAGCCTCTTTTCTGAATTTTCTTCTTGCCATCCATCCATCCATCCATTTTCTAACCACTTCAGAATTAGAGACAGCCAGTGAGCATACCTGTAGCATTGGGTGAAAAACAGGAACCAATACTGAAAGGGGCACCAGTTAAAAGAAGCACACACACAACCAGATCCTCAGCCACTATCGCTAGATGAATGTATATTTTCAAACTAACTAAACCTGCACATCTTTCAGATGTGGGGAAAAAGAAACTACACTAGGGTAGAATGTTCAAACTCGATACACATAGCGAATCAGGCTCAAGATTTGATATGAGAACTTTGGAGATGTGATGAAGCAGAAATAACTAAATCATTGTTTTGCTTCCCTGAAATGTCTTCAGTGCTTTTGTGTAGTTTTTTAATATGGAGAACAAAATAGCATACTGTATTGAAGATGAGGAATTGAAGTACCTCATACTGGGGTTGATATTTCCTTAGAAAATGCATCCACTGTAAAATATGTTCATGCTAAAGAATGGCTTATAGATCGTTTGCACTGGCCTCTGCAACATTGTCTTCCATCCCCACTTCACTAGCACTATTTCCATAATACCTGGAAAGTAAGACCTACTTCTCAAAGGGGTCCAAGGATTTTTCTGGTCTCTTCAGCCTATACCAATAATTCTTCTCTCCAAACATTGGAAATATCAACAAGACACAAACACATGCACTTGTCTCAGACAAGATACCTCAGTTCACTTTATTCTTATACAGCATACATGCTTGGAGCACTTACATATATTTACAAGTAAAGTATAAAACCTTATAACATTAATACACAACAAATTAACAAAGAGTAAAACAGAAGCCAATCAATATTAACATAGTCATTGTAATATAAATTCTGTTAACATAGAAACATGAGATAGTTTTAGTTAATAGAATTTCAGTTGATAGCAGTCCTGAGAGTAAAACTCCAGTAGATCCATGATTATTTATAATAGATAAGATTGTAGTTTTCTGAGCTATACCAACAGGAGATAATCTCTTCTCTGGCCTTTTCTAATTTCATTCACACTTGTCTCTTGTCATTCCTGGCCTTATACCTCTCACTATCTAATTCCTTTTTTCTTCTTCTGAGCAGCAACTAACTCTCTAGGTTTGCACATGACAGCACAATAACATAACATAATATTCCTGATTAATCCAATTCAGAATCACACCATATTTAACAAAATGAGGGTTTGGATTTCATCTTATTGTTAGAATTTTACAAGGATACCACCACAAAATTTAGTTTTTCTTTGTGTTTTGTTTTTACCTTTTTTTTCTCTGTACTTATGTTCTTATCCCAGTTCTTTGTTTTTATTTATTCCACTTTATGTCTTGTTAATATTATTGCCTTTAATGAAAGGGAAGACCCCTAATCAGACTGAAGGTCCCAGGTGCTTCAGTCAACCTTTTCACCACACCTGGGGCCTCATGTATAAACAGTGCGTACGCACAAAAATGTTGTGTAAAAGAACATTTCCGCATTCAAATCACAATGTATAAAACTTAAACTTGGCGTAAAGTCACGTACATTTTCATGGTACCTCATACCCTGGCATACGCAAGTTCTCCACTCAGTTTTGCAGACTGGCGGCACCTAGCGTCATAGCAGTGCAACTGTTTCTGTGTGGTTACCCTTTCTTTTTCAAATCCACATCCATGATGCAGCTTTATAAATACACTGAAATTAACCACATATTGTTTATTAGTTTAATGCATCTGATTGTAATTAATCAGTAAAAATATATTGCTCCACAGAATGGTCAAACTATCTAAATACAATAGCTGCTTTAGCGTTGTTACTCACTGCAGCAAAATATGTTTATTATATTATACAGATAAAACTTTAACTTCGTTTAAATCTATATTAATAAAAGGCAAAGCCCTCACTGACTCATTCATCACTAATTCTCCAACTTCCCGTGTAGGTAGAAGGCTGAAATTTGGCAGGCTCATTCCTTACAGCTTACTTACAAAAGTTAAGCAGGTTTCATTTCGAAATTCTATGTGTAACGGTCATAACGGTCGACAACATCCGCCATGTTAAACTTTCTTATTTATGGCCCCATCTTCATGAAATTTAGTAGGTGGGTTCCCTGCACTAACTGAATCCGATGTACATACTTATTTTGGTAGTATGATGCCACTGTCGGCCGCCATATTGAACTTTCCAATGGTCTTTCTTACTTATGGGCCCATCTTCAAGAAATTTGGTAGGTGGGTTCCCAACGCTAACTGAATCCTACGTACGTACATATATACATCCATAGCCTGTTGATTTGAGGCAAGACTGCTTTTCACATGGTCAACTGTATATTGCATGCTCAACAGTAAGCTCAGCGCACAGCTTGGTCACATTACAACCGGAGGGCCGAACTGACAACGTGGCATACAAATAGATCCTTTTACAAATAATTATTGGTATATTTTCCCTCATTTTAAAAAGGTTTACTTTTCTTTTTAATAAAAATTTTAAGGCAGTACTTCGCCGCTGTGAAGCGCGGGTATAGCCAACACAGGGCGCAGGCAGGAAACAAACCCCGGGCAGGGCGCCAGCCCACCGCAGTAATCTATATTGTTAATAATTAAACAAAGCATTTAATGGGCTACTTTAGTTATGATGGGATTTGAGAAACTAGTAAATTAAACGATTTTAAGATGTTTATGATGTTCTATTTTAACGACAAAACAAACTGCGTGATTAAAGTGGAAATTTTGAGATTAAAGTTGATATTTCGTGCTTTTTTTCCACTGTCTTTTGTCTGTACCCTAATAAGCGTTCATATGACACTAAGACAGTGGGCTACGACTTGCCTTTTCACAGCGACTTTGATACAGTATGTGACTTCTTTTTTATTTTGGGCACTGTACGACTTTGTGAACTTGAGTTTGAGTTTCTCCAACACTCTGTCACTCGATCAACTTCCTTTTGTTGATTATACCACTGTTTAAACCAACAAATAGTATTTTTTTCCTTGCCTCAACTTGGTATTTACTGAAATTCTTATATTTTCCCCCGTGCTTTTCCCATTGTCTTTTTACAGAATGCTGAGCTTAAGGGCTATTTATATTGATTTGCATATTCAAAGAGGCGTAATTCTGGGAGGAGACAGGGCGGGACAGCAGGCACGTGCACGTGCGTTACTTTTCACGCTGACCGGGATTTATGTAGAAGAACGTGGAAGGCACAGATCTATGAATCTGGATTTTTCTGTGCATACGTACATTCCCGCTTTTGTGCTTACGCCATGTTATAGTGTGAATTCTATGCACGGCATTATACATGAGGCCCCTGGAGACTATTTAAAGCCCTTCCTGCTATTGCCATAGCACAGTGGCATTAAAATGGCAGGAGGTAAAACCCAGAAAACCTGAGCAACAATACACTATTCAAAATTCAAAAATTCTGTGTGCCTACTAACTTTTTCCCCTAGTTATCTAATGAATACCAAAGAGTTGTTTTTTTTAATAAAAAATCTTGGATGCTGAATGCAGTGCACCTCCATCTTAAAACCCCTCTTGAAGATGTTGCACTATTCAACTTCTGGGGGTTCACATGGCAGTAATGGAGTTTAGTTGCAAATGAAATATCACACAAAAAAGAAAAGTGTGGCATAAAAAAAAAACAAAATTCTGAAAAGAAAAAGTTTGAATGCATAAAAAAATAAAACCCTAAAATTTAAGACAGTGGTCCTGTATTGGTTTTGTGAAGGCTTTTCTTTTTCTTTTTATATTTTTGGATCTATTTTTGGATTCTGAATTAAGGATTTAGGAATTAGTTTTAGTTGGTTAATTATATTCAGTTTTCTTTGTTTTTTTTTTTTTCTTTTCTAGTTTGTTGTTCTTTTCTTTCCTTTAGCTTTTTTCTTTTTGTTTTTATATTTTGAATGTTTGCATTTTTAATTTTGCATTTGTTGTAAATAGAGGTGCACAGTATATTACCATACCATTAGAAACAAAACACCCACTGAAAGTTGTCAACCATTAGAAATTTTCATATATCATTTTCATTGCAGTTAAAAACATCAGGAAGACATCAGCCTTTGTTACTTGTCGCAAAAGGGACGGCATGTCACAGAGGGTGGGCATTCTGTTACCTTCTAACACAGCTGAGCCTTCTTACAACACACATACACAAAGTCACATCCGAAACTGTTTACAAGTGCATCTTCTGACTTTGGGTCCCCTACCCTATTCCAAAACTCCCCGCATCTTTTCTTTCTCCAGAATTATTTTTAAAGTTTTTAAAGAGGCCATTCAACCATTCCCGAGATTGTTGAAGAAGCTGGTAAAATTGAGTTATTTGTTCCACTTCAAACACTAATAAAAATGTTAATAAAGTAGCCATAGCTTAATCATTAAGCAAAATAAGCACATGCTTAGGAAACAGACCACCAAAGAGTTGTTTTTTTTTAAAAATTAGGAGAAAACTTTGATAATAGACAAAGTTACAATAACGGGCGCTAGAACAGTAGTGCATAAACATTAGTAGGACCAGTCTATATTAAATGGCAAGGGACATTGACCTCATTCTGTTTCTTGTCTTAATTTTTTTTGTCAAAAATATTTTTGCAAGAAGCCTAAAGTAAAATAATAATAAAGATAAAATAGGAACGTATATGACAATACAGTAAGTATAATTAATATTGCCTTAAGTGTAAAACTTTGTAATATTCTGTAATACACAATATCTGAAGAAGATATTTAGGAAAAATTTTCTATTTTTTTACCTCATGAAATTTTTCTATAAAATTTCATTACAGACAACATTTCTTGTAAATATTCTGTCTGAGTCTGGCAAGAGTTTGCCTTGTTCAGAACCATCTACAACCTTGACAACAACATCTGGAAAACTTCTAACTCTTGATAATGCAACATATAACTGACCGTGGCTGAATACTGGTTCTGGCAAGTAAATGCCAACTTTTTGTAAGGTTTGCTCTTCTGAGTCTTTCTCTTTTAGCGTTTTTCTGACACTCATTTTCTTTTTCTTCAATCGATCTATTTGCTCATATTTTTCTTTGTCTTTCAGCCTTTCTTGTTGATGTTTACTTGTTGAGCTGACCGTTCTTCCAGGAGATGTTGCTTATATAGGATTTGATTGTCTGTGTCTTTTGTCCTACTTGACGTGTGCTTTTTTATTTTGGGTGGCATGTTGTTAATAGATACAGTATATATATATTGTGACAGATTAGGGTTTTTCTCGCACCCTTGTACCCTCAGACCACACGTCAGACACCAGATAAAAGTCCAAATAGTTATTTATTATAATAATAAAGTGCACAAAGCACCCTCCTCTCCACAATACTCAATAAATCACAATAACCACAATAATAAATAAGCCAATCCTCCACTCCCAGACGCTTAGCCACCCTGCCTCCCAACTCAGCTCACCGTCTGGGAGCTCCCACAGTCCTTTTATTCCTCCTGACCCGGAAGTCTTTCTGCCCAACAGTTCCACAAGTCCTTATTCCTTCCGGGTCAGGGTAAACAGTACTTTTCTTCACCCCGGAAGCCCGTCACTCTTCCTGTGACGAACTTCCAGGTCATGGTGCCCAAATGAGTCCATTGGCATCCCGACAGCGACTCCCAGTGGCCCCCAAGGTATCCAGCAGGGCTGTGTATAAAAACTACATAGTCCATGAGGCCCTGCTGGAATTCGGGGCCCGTATATGCTCTCGGGAGAGCTCCTCCTAGCGGCCAGGGGGTGAGGGCCGGAGTAAAATGCCGGCAATCCACCACAGTTCCCCCCCCTTAGCGGCGACAACTGGGGCGGGCGTCAATCCCAGAGGGCGTCCTCCTCCAGGAGGACGCGTCATCCGGACCTTGGCTGTGTTGTTTAAACCTCCCAGCGAACCTTGGGGGAACGGTGTATCTTCTATCCCACCGCTCCCCTGTCCTCCGGGAACAATCTCGCCACACATGTCCTGGTTGCCGACAGTTGTAGCACCGCCGACGTCCTCCTGGTTGTCTCTCTTCCCGAGACCTGAAACATCTCGGGAATTCTGTCAGCTCCACCCTTTCCCCCGCTAAGGAGGGTTTTACAGCTGCCTAGCAGCTCTCGATTCTTTTTCCCATCTTGTCAGGAGACCCGCGCTTTACTTTGGGGACCTCCTGCTTACTCTGGGGCCGGCGCACAGCTTGAGTCTCTCTATTGGGAAAAGAAAGCCTCTTTGCTGTTTGCACGCCCGTTGACTTTAAAGTAACCAGAGGCGGCGTCTCCAGCACCGCATCGCTCCGAGAGACAGCACTTTTCAGCTGCTCTGGTACGATCGGCGCTTCCACCGCCCCTTCTGTCATCACACCACATTCGCTTGTAGGACTCGTAGTGACTTGGCACCCGCTACTAATTAACCGCGGGCCCGTGTCACTCTGTGTCCCCTTATTCTGTACGATAGCGGTAAAACTCACCTGTACCGCCAAATCAATTAAAACAGGAGGCTCCCGAGACAATCGCCGCAGGTACTCATTTAATTTGTTTATGGGCTTTTCAGCCGCTCCTCGCAAGTCTGCAACGATCGTCTGGATTGTTTGCACCACCTGTAAAAAACTGTGCACGGGCTGAAGCAACTTCTCCAGCTCGCGCACGTTCAAAAAGTTACTTAATTCAGCAGAAGGCAGGCTCGAGCCACCACTAGCCTTACCCTCCCGCTGGGAGCCAATAAGCACGCCCGCTCCTGGCATGTGCTCAGACAGGTCCCGCAAGGGAGCCTGGGATTTGGAGTGCTTTTTGGAGGACCGCAGTGCCGCTTTTGGCTGACTGTGATCCGTCTGTATCAATTTATTGATGGACCGATCAGTCATTTCCCAGACCTCCTTACCTTTTTGTAGGGAGAACGGTGCTTCGCTCGCCTCCCCTTTCCCTTTCGGAAAAAACAAGTCCGTCTTTTCTTGGGCGAAGCCACAAACAGCTGAACATGGAACGTCACCTTCCTGGAATCCTTCGTGGTAGGTCACGTGTCCCTCGCCGGCACCCGTAATGCGGAAGTCCTTCGGGTTACTCGTTTGCCTGAACGAGAGCTCGCCATCGCCTTCGGGTTTGTCTTCTGCCTCCCGCAGAGCCTTCGGATGGACATCTGGGAGGTATGTACATAGGCCATCATGTGTTAAATTAAAAAGATTGCAAAGTACATTCCCAGCAAATACCTCGTCAGTGACGTCCTCCTCAGGAAATCTCTCCCGAAACGCGTAGCTGCTCCATGGCTCGTCTTGAGCGCAGGCAATGTCGAGCACTAGACCTCCGCTGTTGCTGGCACTCTGCTTTGTCTTCTTCTTCCCCATTACGGACTTGAAAATAGGGTTAGTGGCGATTTTTCTGTGTGTCTTGACGCTGCCTCCTTGGGGTATTCTGTCCACAATAAAATTTTTTAATTCTGCCAAACTGACGGCCAGAGAATCCTGCCAAGGCTACGCCAATTGTTACAGATTAGGGTTTTTCTCAAACCCTTGTACCCTCAGACCACATGTCAGACACCAGATAAAAGTCCAAATAGTTATTTATTATAATAATAAAGTGCACAAAGCACCCTCCTCTCCACAATACTCAATAAATCACAATAACCACAATAATAAATAAACCAATCCTCCACTCCCAGACGCTTAGCCACCCTGCCTCCCAACTCAGCTTGCCGTCTGGGAGCTCCCACAGTCCTTTTATTCCTCCTGACCTGGAAGTCTTTCTGCCCAACAGTTCCACAAGTCCTTATTCCTTCTGGGTCAGGGTAAACAGTACTTTTCTTCACCCCGGAAGCCCGTCGCTCTTCCTGTGACAAACTTCCGGGTCATTGTGCCCAAATGAGTCCATTGGCCTCCTGACAGCGACTCCCAGTAAAATGCTGGCAATCCACTACAATATATATATATATATATATATATATATATATATATATATTGTGGAACTGGCCCCAGACACAGACAGACAGACATCGTTGTTCACCCAACACACGTTTATTTACAAAGACAATATTTACAGTAAAGTTCAGTGCACGTCCCAGTGCCTCCAGCACCGATCCCCAAAAGTCCAGGCCTCACAAGTCTTTAGTGCCCTTCTTGGCCGCCTCCACTCCTCTCTCCGAGCTCCGTCCACTTCCACCCGACTCTTGCTGATGATGGAAGGGAGGCGGCCCCTTAAATACTCCAGCTGCTTACCTGGCAATCCCCTGTGGACACGCCCCCATGTGGCGGAAGTGCCGGCTACACACCCGGAGGGTGTTCCCAGTCCTCTTCCCCCCAGCACTTTCGGGTGTGGCGGAAGTGCTGAGGTCCAGGGTTCTATAGGATCCGGGGTGCCGCCTGGCGGTGGCCACGGGCCCCTATAGGGTTGGGCTTCCATGCCCTCTACCCATGGCCCCCAACACAACCAGGGCGGTCTCCCCCTCGTGGTCTGGAGGAGGCACAAGCCCTCCTCCGGTCCTCCTGGGCATCCCGGCTGGGCTCCACCCTCAGCCGCATGCCACTATATATATATATATATATATATATATATATATATATATATACTGTATATATATATATATAGGTATACTGTATTTAGATATATATATATATATATATATAGATAGATATATAGATATATATTTATATATAGATAGATAGATAGATAGATCAGCGCTTCCCGATTCATTTTACCCTCGCACCCCCTGTGACGGATGAGGCCGATTTCGCACCCCCTTGGTTTGAGAAGAAGTATGAAAAAATATGAGGTTAATGCAGAAAAACAGATGAAGCTTTATGAATAATGGATACTTTATTTGCCATCGATAATTGTTTTGGTAAAGCCATACTCAGTGTAATCTTCCTTCCATTTTCTAATTTTTTCACGACTAGCCATGAGTAAATGAACGCTAAAAAAGTAAGAGCGAAGCGAAGGTACTTACTGAGGCAGGCAGGCAAGAGCACAATAGCACAATAGCACGCAGGCTCAATGTAGTGCGTGTCAAGTCGATTTAAAATGGGCGGTCACATTCGAAAAAATCTATCTTTTCAAGTTATATTTGGATATAAGAGGGTTCTATTTAGTCGACAGAAATATCTTTGGTAGGAATGTAAGTTGAATTTAGTCTTTAAATTTCTATGGTGAAGAAAAATTTATGCAATGATGACTAAATTTAACTTACATTCCTACCAAATTTAAATAGAACTTGAACAGATACAATAATCACTAATACCCACGCAGCACTCAGGAAGCGCTGAGAAATATATATATATATATATTGGGAAGGACAGCCGGGTCCCATGCCCAGCAGGGACGCCCCCCTGCTTATGTTCTGGGGGAGCCGCCATGGGCAGTCCAATACCTCCCCCGGGACGCTTGGTGGCAGCCTCCTGGCGAGTAATTCCCCAACCGCCCGCAGGGCTCCATGAGAGATGGAGACCTCCACAGCTTGGTTGGGGCCCGGGGTGGCCGCTAGGGTGGGCTGTCTGCTTCCCACAGCCCGGCTGGACAAGTCTTCAGCCCCACCCAGAAGTGCAATTAGGACCAGGTGGTTAATTACCTGGAACGCTTCCGGGTGGGCTATAAAAGGGCCCAGCCACCACCACTAGAGGAGCCAGAGTTAGGAGGAAGGAGACGAAGCTTGTCTGGGAGGAGTGGTGAAGCGAGGTGGAGAATTGTTTGTGTTTGGTGTTGAGTGCTTTTGGGACTGTGTTTGGGCTGTGTGGCAAGGGGAAGACGTGTCCCACAGCCGAAGAAAACTAATAAAGTCTTTGTGCTTTTTATACGTGCCTCCGTGTCCATCTGTGTCGGGTCAGGCGCCTATATATCGCCTTTGTTACAATATATATATATATATATATACATATATATATATATATATACAGTAGAGTCTTGCTTATCCAACATTCTGTATTATCCGACGTCCCACCGCAAAAAAAGCATCAATCGCCAACAAGAACTGCAAGTTGCGAGCGTGAGAGTAGTCTATTTTTAGTTGCTAAGTTCATTTTTTCAGTTAAATTTTTTTGTTGTTTTGTTGTAAATCATGATTTCAGTGGATTATGTGGCCAGCCCTCTCTGGCGTGAGTGCGTGTGTCTCTCTCGCTCGTGTGTGTGTGCGCGCCTGTGTCTCTCTCGCGTGTATGTGCGCCTGTGTCTCTCTCTCGCGTGTGTGTGTGCACTTGTGTCTCTCTCGCACGTGTGTGCGTGCGCCTGGGTTTCTCTTGAATGTGTATGCGTGCGCCTGTGTTTCTCTGTCTCTGTCTGTGTCTCCCTCTTGCGCTCTCCCTCTCTGTCTTGCTGCACAGGGAATGCACAAGGAGAGACTGAACATGTGCGGAAATCATCGGCACACACAAACTGAAAGGGAAACTGGCTCGTTCGTATACCTAGGGTGTGGTCGTGAACAGATGCAAAAGTTTGGCAAACTTATTGGTCATATCCCGATTTGTACGTGTCCAGTGACGTTCGTGAACCGAGGTTCGTAATGTGTAAAATTATAACAAAGTTTGACGTTTAATAGGCTTTTTCTTAACACCTCCCATTATCCTACATTTCCCTTATCCGACCCGGTCTGCCGGGCCGTTTATGTCGGATAAGCGAGACTCTACTGTATATGTAATCTATGTGTGTGTGTGTGTTTACGTATTGTGACCACCAGGGGGCTCTCCAAGGGCCTCATGTATAAACGGTGCATATGTACACACACAGAAGTACAAAGTATAAAAACTAAACTTGATGTAAAGCCACGCACATTCTCACAGCAGCTCTACCCAACATCAAAGCAGTGCTACTGTTCCTGTGTGGTTTCCATTTCTTTTTTAGATTCACATCCCTGACATGGCTTTATTTTTAAATACACTGAAATTAACCGCATATTGTTTATTAATTTTAAGGTATCTAATTATAATCAACCTGTAACAATATAATGGTGCACAGAATGGCCAAACTGCTTTATCGTTGTTAGTTAAAATACTCTGAGTGGTGCACTGAGAGTATTTTAACTAACTGTATCTGACCAGGACCAGATAATATTTATCCTCGAGTTCTTAAGGAGGCTAGTGAGTACATACAGTATATAAACCCTTGACACATATTTTTGGGAAATCACTGTGCACTGGAGATATTCTAAAGGAATACAAATCATCACTAAATTGGCTTCAAAAACCAAACAAATGAAACAAATTTAGCTTTAGCTTTTGTGTCTATGTGATGCTTTGTGCTTTTATTATTAATAAGTACTATTCTCACAATTGTTTGCTAAAATTATTCAGCCTTGAAAACAACACATTTCCAGATATTTTTATACAGTATGTAGCTTTTCATTATGTATTATTGGGCCTTCCAAAGTAAATTTGTCTACTTCAATGCAGTATCACTTGGTGCTCTATAATATCGATACTGTAAAAAGGCTGGTGCTGTTATGCTTTCTGAATTTTGGTATTGACTTGGTACTGACATACTGGTTCTTGTGACATTCCTACTATATTTGCAGTAATATTTATGAAATTACATATACTAAAGAAGATTTACATCAGCATGACCTTTAAAAAGTAAACATTTATTTCAAATATATATTAAACTTAATTTCACACTAAATATAAAGTAGAAAGTAGGAAACAATATAATCTTCTGAGCCTTCATCAGGACATTCTTTTCACCTATATTTTCCTTCTGTAATTTATATGCTAATTAAATTTTTAATTTCTTCTCCATTTATTGCAATACTCAGGTCATATGAAAAAAAGAGTCTGCAATAGCCTTAATGGATGCAAGTTAGGTACCGAATCTGAAAAGAGGCAACATATATGCATGCATACACCCACATTTCCTGACTGTAGACCAGTTTAGAGCCACCAATCAACCTAGCCTACATGTCTTAGGATGTGGTAAAAAAGAAACAGAAAACAATTGCAAACTGTGGGGTAAATTCACAAATCCCAGACAGACAGTGCTCAGGCATGGATTTTGGAGTTGTAAGGATACAGTATTAACTATCTTGCTGTGCCCTGGGTGTAGCAGATTATGCTTAAAGGCAAGACTACTAACATATAATCCTAACACTTTTGTAATAGTCACCCTTAACTCAATAGGTGACCTTTATTAAAACAAAGAATTAAAGTGCATGACTCTAAGGCTAAAGATCTCTGCTGGTATCTGGGAGGTTGTTAGCTCAAATTCTGTTCCTACCAGAAGGGATCCTACTTCATTGGGCCCTTGAGCAAGGCCTTTAACCTAAAAATTGGTCCAGGCCTCTGCACAATGGCTAACCCTGCGCTCTGCCCTCCAAAGGCCATGCAAAAAGACAATTTCCCCTCTGGGATTAATCCAGTGTACCAAATACCAAAAAATATTAAAATAGTACTAAATGTGTCAGCTTAGTTATACATTATTGCTTGGTTGATAGACTACGCTGATTCTCTTTAGTGCAGTTATCTCATTTCCCATGTAGGCCAGAGTTTAGGATTATTTTATGATTTCTAGCTTTCGCTTTGTCATCAGCTTCTGCTTATTGTCTTTCCTTTTGATTTCTGGTTGCTTGGTTCTTTTTGATCTCTTATTGTATGGGAATGCTTTAACCATTTCAGCTTACAGATTTCAGGTGGTAGGCCTTTATTTAGGGTGAAAAGGCAAAGGGAAGATCAATTGCCTTTTATCAGAAATTTTTCAAAAAGAGTTCTTTCAAGTCAGTTAATGTTTGCTGCAAAAGCGTAGATTTCTTTCAGTCCAGTTGCTGTTTCTGTAAAGTGGGGACAAATTTTGCAATGTTCGTGGAGCTCTCTTTCCATTGTTGCTACAGATATTTTTATAAATATCTCCCTCTCTACCAAAAATTCTCTCTTTTAATTTTTTGATTAAAGGATATATAATTTGTAACTAAAGAAAATAAGCCACCTGGGAATTGTCAATAGGGGACTGAATGTAAACTAAATTAATCCATCTAGGTTGTATAATATTTGGCATTGCTTATATTATTTTTGATGCAAAAAAGTATAAATTTTAAGTAAAAGCTTAGGTGAATTTCTCCGTCTGATTGTTATTACTGATTCAGGAGGTTATATTGATCATTCCTTGTCTAACTGCATTCCTTAAGAGCACAAATAGGCAATCTTGCGAAGACCCCTATTGGTAGTAAATTGGATTGAAACAGAAGATTTAAAGTAAAGACAGCCCAGCCCCATGGAGTGCAGTGTGGATAGTGAGACAAGAAAGAGTTTACGGGTTTCTTCCTATCGCCCATTAAAAATACAACTAAGACTTTAGTTAATACCTTTTATGATAGGTGCATCTGATATTACAATTCTAAAACACCCGATTTTGACAATTTTGCCATCCTTGACTATGACTGTGTCAAGTAAACCATCTCTAGGTCTTGCTTCCTTACAATATCTTACAATAATCTTTGGAGAATTCATGTGTCTGTTAAAACCAACAATACAGATTTAAAAGAATAAAATATCTTGGCCTTTTACCTTTAAAGTCAGGCACGAAAATCTAATAATAAAATCGCACATGTAAAATTGTAAAATATGTTTATTCTACTTTATGGTGAAGGTATAATGAATAAAATGTTAATAAGTAATGAAAGATTTATGACTGCTTCAGAAATAGCTTGCAATTTATAGTACAGGATTATATTAAAACTATTTTAAAGGAAATTGTACTAACACACCTGATTTGTTTAAAATGTAATTTTGAAAATTAATATTCTTTAATGTATGTACATTCTGCTACACAGAATAATGTGAAGATTATTTTTCTTTTTCCAAACTGCTTCACCTTTTCCCCTTAATGTTGAAAAAGTCAAATACTCTCAGAATGGAAGCTCAATTAAAAAAAGGCATTGCACTTTTGTAAATAACAAGATCAGTGACATCCGACTGACACATAAGGCACAGGGTTATAATTTCACAATACATGAATGTTCTTTGGAATTTTTCACCCAATTAAATGGATCTGGCTTTTTGAGAATCCCAGGGAAAAGGGCTTCACAGTGACCAATGACCATATCGCTGTGATGGAAGCATGGGATTTTTCAATGTCTTTCTTTCTCCAGTCCAATGACTAGGCTAAAAGAAATCAGTGAAGCATGATCTCTATAACAATATAAAATAAAATCACAGTGAGATGAAAGTTTTGTCTACTTTCTGAAAAAGCTATTATGTGGTTTTGTTAATTTCAATGCTACACGCTTTTTGCCATGTTTTCTATTGAATTGGAGCTGGCAGCGTGAAAAGGAATCTTTTTAAATGCAGATGCGTAATTAATTTCTCATGTTTAGTGAATTAAACATCTCTTAGAATGCACAGAGTATTTGAAAATGGGTTGTTATTTTATTATGCTGCAAACAAAGGACCCTCTGCAATTTTTCCCTGTAACATGTTAAGGATCCTTTGTGAGGTGGAAAAGAAGTACAACAAATGTCTGCTGATAAAAACAATAGAGACTCATTTGCTTTCCAGGCAGAATTAGTATCAACAACAGCAATTATCCTGAGCTTTTAACATAGGGCTGAGAAAGTAAGTCAGTACTTAAGACTTTAATGAAACATTAACCCATTCTGTGGACAAGATCTCTGCAATGACAGTATTCACATAACTAGCATTTTTCTAAAACAAAATTTTACAAAAAAAAGATCAAAATGTATTACAACCCTTTGGGCCATGATGAAAAATAATATTACATTAAATGCTTACCAATATTTAGGCTCATGGTGTCCCAAATACAGTAAAGAAGTATAAAGGTATAGATAATATTTTTAAGAAAACATTGAGGGTGCTATTCACTGAGCCATGTTTGTTAGACCTATCGTAATATTGATACACCGTCTAAACTTAGATTTGGGCCAATCAAAATGTCATGTACAATACTGTGTAAACCATGTTTTTTCTCAATCAACACACACTACATGTTAAGTTCTCTATTCTCGAATCTGTTGTCTCTGATTACACATTTTACTCAATATGGTGTATTTAAAATACTTGCCATCCACCCAGAGTATACATTTTAAAACCCATTAAAGTCACATTCAGAATAAACTTTTATAACGCTTTAAAGCTGGAGAGCTGAGCTATGAGTTGTGTAACAGGCAGTAAATAAACAAAAAAGTTCTTTAAATACATGAGATCATAACTGGAGATCCAATCTTCCATTGGGGGGTGTTTACCCTGTGATCTATATGTGAATCCCAAAGCTCCAGTGCAGTAACAGTGACACTGTGCTACAGAAAGCAGAAACTGAGGTACTAAATCTTTGTGGTCATAAAAGATCCCTGGACATCCTTTCAAAAAAAAAAAAGCAGGCTGTACCCCAATGTCATGGCTAAATTGCCCATCATGGTCTGGTCAGTCTGGCCCCTTAATCTTCCCTTGTTCCTTTTTGGATAACTGTCTTTCCATTTCTCCCCTTATAACTAACATGAGGTGAACGCAATGCCCCAAGAATAGCTGCCGTTACATCATCCAGGTGGATGCTGCACATTGGTGGTGGTTGAAGTGGCTTCCCCAATATCTATATAAAGTGCTTTGAGTGTCTAGAAAAGCCCTATATAAATGTCAGTATCTATCTTCTTTCATTTTATTAACAACATAGTTTCTGATTTAGTAAGTAAACTATAATATTGCTGAAAAATACCAAACAGAAGGAAAATCAAGTAACAATGAGGGAGTAAAAACGATGAAAAAGCTGGACCAATCATCTAAGCTGTTTAAGAACTTCATCATAGTTTTGATAGAAGCTAAATATCAACATGAAGGGTTGTGAGACATGAAGAAAAATCTGATTAGAAAATAGTGATTTTCATTAACAGATCATTCTTTTCTTCAAGGAAATGCTTTGAAATAATTACCATTTGTGGGACAAGTCCGGCTTTAACATAATAAATACTGATGCCCTTATAGAGTCTCATGAATAGCATTTATTACAGACAACAGGTAAATACACTACAACCCGTCAAGGCTTCCGTTAGACCATGAATACAAATGAACTTGATAACGTGCAATAAAACCCACAAACCACCCAAAACTAGTGAAATGATAAACAGGAAAAAAAAACCAAAATCTATAAACAAACAGTGCAGCAACAACACATAGCAAATCAATCTAACAATACAATATTGTGAAAAAGAGTAAAGAAAAACTTGACCAGCCCCATTGTATATACAAAACAAAACCTACAATTAGTTAAAACACCTTGACTCTTAAAAATATACACACATACATATATATATATATAAATATATGTATATATATACATACATATATATATATATATATATATACTGTATATATATAGTATATATTGTGGCAGTAGGGGGCGCTAGTGCTCCCTTGAACCCTCAGGTAGTACTCCAGACACCAGGTAAAAGTCCAAGACTCTTTATTTTCCTTTTTCAGAGTGCACCAAGCACCTTCCACACTACTCATAAACCAATTAAACTACGTAACTCACAAAAACACTAACCACTCCTCCTCGCCCAGACACTTTGCTCCTCTCCCACCCAGCACAGCTCGTTGTCTGGAGTGAGGCCCCGCCCTTTTATAGCCCCTGACCCGGAGGTGTTTCTGTCCCAACAGTCCACAGTACCTTATTCCTTCCGGGTCAGGGCAATCAGTCCTTTACTTCAACCCGGGAGTATGACATTTCTTCCTGTCACGTGACCGTGACGTACTCCCGGGTCATATGGCATCACAGAGCCTATAAGCCCCCCCACAGCGACTCCTGGTGGTCCCCAAGGTATTCAGCAGGGCTGTGTATAAACACTACAAAGTCAATAAGGCCCTGCTGGACCTCGGGGCACGATCCTGCTGTCGGGAGAGCTCCTTCTGGCGGCCTGGGGGTGCGGACCGGCATGGGAAGCCGGCAGTCCTCCACATATATATATATATATATATATATATATATATATATATATATAAATAATTAAAATTCCCTAAAATTAAGACCTATCACATAAAAGTGAACATTTGTGGGACAGATTTCACTTCCTTACTGCAATACCCAGTTAGCCGATGTTCTCCTCACACACCTGGCTTGTGACAATTTATACAGGTGAGTGTTAGACTCTTAAAGAGACAACACCCACCTTATTGACAAACCACATGTACTATTTAGCCCTCCATATTTATCAATCCTACATTCTTGCCCCCTTTAATTGATCATAGTCACAATGATCATGTCACTTCTACTATAAAAACCCATCTAAACACTGTGTGGAGGTACTTGGACGAAAGAGAATTGCAATTCCATTACTCCTTCCCAACCCGGAAGGCCTCTATTCTTTCAATCTCATTCCCTGAAGATATTTAGATTTTGGCAGATGACATGGATTGCATTGTCTTCCTGCTGTTTCCTGAACTGACCGCCTCAAATTGGGCAGTGACTGCTCCTCTCTGTCAAGGACCAGAGCAACAACTTCCTGCCTTGCCAGAGGAGCTTGCAGTTCTTCCTCTGATATTGTAATATTATCCCTTGGTTGAGATGGTGTTGCCCATACTTCAAATTCTCTGTAATCTTCACTAGAAGTAGACGTGGCTAACAATACTTCCAGTGCTGCTGGGCCTGGATTCTTTTCTGAATACGGCTGAACTTTGGGACAAAGTTGCAATTCAGAACAGTGCACATTATGAGGTGGCTTTGACCCCTCAACCAGCACAATTGTATACACCGACTTATTATTATTCAAACATCCCAGCACTCTATATTATATATGTATTCTGAACATATACCAACTGTCCAACTACAAGACAACTGTGCTTTGTAGGGGAACCATAATACCTTTGCCTCCAAGCTGCTTGGATTTCCAGGTTCTGATTTGCTGTCTCATAAGCTACCTTTATTGTTTCCTGATGTTGCTAAATCTATTCTCCCATGGTCATTTCTGTACACAAGTCTAACTTACTCCCCAGTAACCAGTCTACTGGCAGTCTAGGTGACCTCCCAAACATGAGAAAAAATGGAGAATATCCTGTGGCATGATTTTCAGTTGTGTTGTATGCAAAAAACACCTCAGATAAGTATGCTGACCAATTCCTCTTTTTCTCAGTTGGTAGGGTTCACAACAAATTGTGTAAAGTTCTATTAAATCTTTCACATTGTCCATTCCCTTGTGGATGATATGGAGGGTTCCTGCTTTTCTTCATAACACACAAGGCACACGATAAAGTAACTACTTGTGCTTCCAAACATCGGCCCTGATCACAGTGAATTCTTCCCAGGATACCATAACTAAAGATCCATTCTTTTATTAAAACACTAGCGACAATTATTACTTTCTGATCTCTTCTTAGCACTGCAATAGTGAACTTTGCGAACACATAAATATAACAAAGAATTGTTAATATGTAAAAACTGTACATTTTCTTCCCAACAAATAATCTTAAAACTTCTCAGTTACTGCCCATTTTAGGGTAAGAAGTTCCAGCTTCATAGCACTATAATTTTGCATGTTCCTCTCTGATGGACACTGTCCTCTACTTGCATATTGGTTTTCTCTGACCTTTATGGTCCCGGGACAGAACTGCTCCCAACCCATGGTGACTGGCATCTATCTCTAAAACAAAAGTTTAATTGAAATTTGCATATGCCAACACCAGGGAAGAAATTAACTTTGCTTTTAATTTCTGAAAGGCAGATTCACAGTCCCCGTCCCACAATTCCACCAACAGGACATGTGAAGATGACCTAGCCTTTTTCTCCTTTGTTACCAGCCCCTTGTGCAGCAAGGCAATGTAGAGGGGCTCTGATCTATGCAAACCCATCTACAAATCTCCTATAATAGATTGTGAACCCTAGAAATGATGCCATTTCTGCAATATTAGTTGGGCATCTCCAGCTAGTGACAGCTTGTATTTTCTCTGGGTCAGTTTTTACCCCATCTTTAGAAATAACACGCCTCAAATGCTTCATTTTTTTAAAAAAAAGAGCATTTACTAGGGTTTACTTATAGGATGAAATTCTTGAAGGCGCCCAAATACACAGTCCAGCCTCTGTGTATGCTTCTCAGCTGTGGCAGAGAAGATGACAACATCATCCAAGTAAAGCAATAATGATGAGGAGGCAGACAAGATTTTCTGTGCAAAAGTATGTGCAGATGTTTATTCAAAACAGAGCATTGAATTGCCACCGTGCATAAGTAAATAAGTCATTTGATAAAACGTGCCTATGAAACAGTGTCTTTTAAAGTGCTCAATAAATATCACTAAAATCCCAAATAAAATTAAATCCATGATGTATTATCTTTACTTTGCATGACACTGGAAAAAATCCCTCCCATGCAGTCTGTAGCATCTCAACTTCCATCAGTACCTATAGATCCCTCGGCAGAGCAGATTACCATCTGTACACTCCCAGCAAATATCCACATAATATCCCCCTCCACACTGATGCTGCTGGATTTGTTCTACTCCCTCACAAAGCTTAGCTGTTCTTCTTGCCATTCTCAGATCAACTTACACCGCAAACTGTTCTTCCATTGACCAAGTGATCTTTCACTTTCCTTTTTCTTCTCCCTGGCACTTACCCTGCCCTCTTTTAATTTATGGCAACCCTGACAATCGTTAATTTTATGCTGCTTTACAGTAATAAACTTAAACTAGCAGTCACATGTGCTAATTTGTGAGCCACTAACAAACTAATTAAAATTCATTAACAAATTAACGCATTGAAACACTCAAGGTGTGACACTATTTATCATAAAACCAAACATTATAACCTTTATTGCTTTGTTGTTTAGCAATATTTCTGGTTAATAAATTTTGACTATGATTTAAGATTGTTTTGACTCTAGTTATGTATGTGGTGTAAAAGTCGAATAAGGAGACACCAAAAAGGTTTGGGGTTTTCCGGCCCCGTATATTGTAAACTCTCCACACTGAAAAAAAACTGGTCAAAATATAAACAAAAGTTCATATGCGCGATGCCCTTCAGAGGCGTCGGCGGCCATTTTATAGGGGACGAGCCGGAAGTGGAGAAATGCTGGGAAGGAACCGTGAGGGAGGATGGGACTGCTGACGTCAGGGATGATGGCGGAGGAAGGGCGGAAGTGGACGTACTGCGGGAAGGTTATGATGGCGGAGCGTCTTTTTTCCTGGAAGACAAAGGAGAAAGGTTAGTACCCCGCCACTCCCTGCCGGCGAACGTCTTTCGAAGCGATTTAAGGTTCGTCTGCGGCCTCCTACTCGCGCATGCATGACACGACTCCCCCCTCTGCCCAAGACCGTCAGGTCGGGCAGACCTAACCAAGAGGTCGTGGATGCGAGAGAGGGCATCGGCATTGGACTGAAGGCCACCACGGCGATAAGTGACCGTGAACTTATAGGGCTGTAAGTCCAGAAACCACCTGGTGACCCGCAGATTCGACTCTTTGTGGAGGGACATCCACTGAAGCGCAGAATGATCAGTCACCAGAGTGAATTCGCGACCCAACAGGTAGTACCGGAGATAAGTCACGGCCCACTTAATGGCCAGGGCTTCCCTCTCCACTGCCACGTACCTGGCCTCTCGGTCCAGCAGTTTCTGGCTTAGGTACATCACGGGGTGTTCGACACCATCGACGCTTTGGCTCAACATGGCGCCCAGGCCTGTGTCCGAAGCATGGGTCTGGAGGATAAAAGGCAACCCAAAATCAGGGGTCCTTAATAAAGGTGCTGACGTTAGGGCCTTTTTCAGGTCATTGAATGCGTGTTTCGCCTTCAATTTAATTTAAATGAAGTGCATGTATACTTTAAGTTATAATGCCATAGCGCAAAGTAACAGTATATATTTACAGTATTTTCTATACAAGTACAGACAGCAGTGTAAAATGGTAATACTTTCCAGTTCAATATATAGTAGTGTTAACTAAGTATAATATGAGACAACGCATAAGGAGAATGAAAACGATAGAGGTTCAAAAAAGACTAGGCTGTCGAAAGGTAGAGCAGTCAAGGAGGGTGGCAATAAATTACAATAAAATAAAAAATAAGCAGGACTCAAAGATGCCTACAACATTTCTGTGTATTTTCTGTGTATCTTGTGCTGGACAAATTGATCAAAAAGCCTAGAAAAAGAAACAAACCCTTCATGGCCAACAAGTCCAGAAAAATGTGACCAGGATTAATTAATTAAGGTGGTGCCTTATTTCAAGTGTAATCTTAAGTATATTTACACTTCATGGCTAAAACCATGTTCTCTTGGTAAAGCTAGACAAGTTTTAATGCAACCTAAAAGTAAAGTGGAATTGTGTGATATAGTCTTAAAATGGTTGGAGTTCTACAGTACCTGTATATTCAGTTCCTGTCAGAAAAGTTGTTTGCTCTTTATGTAATATGCACCCAGGAAAGCCAATATTTTTGGAGTACTACAGGGTCAGTTCTTAGCTATTTATTATACACAATGTGTGTACTCCTGAAATAAGAGTTAGAAATTCTGATATCAAATAAAGTGAGAGAAAATCTCTTAATGTGAGGATGAAACAAGTGCCCAAATGATATAAAAAACTATGTCACCAACTTCTTCTTGCTTTTTAGGAAAAGACAAATGCCCTTGCACTGTAGTTGGTCGAAAGGCATTAAAAGTTATTTTTCTTGGAATCGGTTTTTAAAATGATTAATGTATAGTTCATCTCTAGTTAGAAATCTTGGCTTTTTCAGATGTTAATAATCATAAAAACTTTTCTAACATCTCTTTATCAACTGAAAAATATTACAAAAATTATTTTTTTAATCTCAGTAAAATGCCAGGAAAAACCTTCATGTGCTTATTATATCAAGACTTGATGGATGTAAAGTCAAGTGGTGTTGTTGTCAAACCATCCATAGCAACATATTACAGCATACAGTGGCATGAAATAACGTTCCTCAAAACCGCAGGGCAACATACGCATGAACACAGGAGAAGTGCACGACAGGTAAAGAAATGTACTATACTAAATAGATAAATAAATAATCAACAATTTGTAAGTGATTAGATAGACATAATTTGAAATATATTGTAATAAATAAATAAATACAATGATTAATAATTAATAAAACAGTAGTAGCAAGTGTAACAAATGTACTGCACATAAATAAGCTATTAGGGGTAGATGTGAGAACAGCGGGACAGCACATAGTTCAGAGTCCAGCCAGCCAAAAAGTAGAAGCTGTTGTAAAACCTTCCAGAACTGGTTTGGGTGCTACAAAAACAACAACAACATTTATTTATATAGCACATTTTCATACCAACAGTAGCTCAAAGTGCTTTAAATCATAAAGAATAGAAAAATAAAAGACAGAATAAGAAAACAAAATAAGTCAACATTAATTAACATAGAACAAGAGTAAGGTCCAATGGCCAGGGGGGACAGAAAAAAAAAAAACTCCAGACAGCTGGAGAAAAAAATTAAATCTGTAGGGATAATACCTTAAGCGATCGAAGTGAGGCAAAGAGACCGTGGGATGGATGGGAGCAGTCCCTCACAATGCTACAGACTCTGCGGACACAACACTTTATGAAGATGTCTTTATTGGATGGCAAAGAGATCCCAATTTTTTGCAGTGTGCACTATCTGTTCTAGGACCTTATAATCAGAGATACTGTAGTTCCCTAACAAGCAGTGATACAGCTAGTCAGAACACTCTTGATATTGCTCCTGTAAAGATGAGGGGGATAAGGGGAGGTGGTCTTACTTTCTTCAGCTGCCAAAGGAAGTGGAGACACTGCTGCACCTTAACCAAGTAAGGTCTGCTGCCAGGTGCACACCAAGGTATTTGGTGCTTTTGATCAATTCTCCCACAGAGCTCTCAATGTGCAGATGTGGGTAGCAAGGGCATTCCTGAAGTGATCAATTATTTCTTTCACCTTGTCCATATTAAGAGACAGATTGTTGCTCTTGCACCAGTCCGCCAATCATTGTATCTCCAGTCTGTAAAGCTGACTGATCCCCATTGCTGATGAGAACAACCGCTATTGTGTCTTTTGCTAACTTAATGACGGTGTTAGAGCAGTGTGAAAACAAGTGGGCTGAGTACACAACCCTGGGGAACACCAGTGCTCAGCGTGATGTTGCTGGAGATATTTCCGACACAGACTTCCTGAGGTCTCTCTGTTAGGAAGTCCAGTATTCAGTTGCATAGGGACATCTTGTAGTTAGCAGACTCAACATCCCTATGACGTTCTGAGAGATGAATGCAGAACTGAAGTCAATGAACAGCATTCTAGCATAAGTGTCTCTTTTTTCTAGATAGGGCAGGTCCAGATGAAGAGTAGATGATATGGTATTTTTAGTGAAACAGTTGGGGCAACAGGCAAAGTGAACAGGATTCTGAGATGTGGGAAATCTGGCTTTCAAACAGCCCAAAACTATCCTCTAAAAGCACTTGATGATGACAGGTGTGAGTGCTATACAATGATACTTATTGAGGCGACAGGCAGAGGACTTCTTCAACACAAGTATGATGGTGGTGATTTTAACACTAGAATTCCTGAAGCCTATGAAAAAACTTCTAATCCTGGCACACCTTAAATCCATTCGCACCTCTCCATCAGTGTCTTTTGTTTTGTAAATGTGTCAATCAGCACAAACAGCAAGCAGCCTGTTATCTCCCAAACCCACTGCTGCAGGAATGGCAAAAAGTTCTCTCAGCTCAAGCCTTTTTTATCTGGGAGTGAGGTACCTGGAGCTATATAGGGTAAATAATATATTGTTATTTGAAATACATGCATTTCATGCGTGTTCTGTGTCTACAATGATCTATGTAAGTGTGGGATGACAGGAAATGCAAGAAATTTGAAACACATACCTAAAAGACAATTTCTTTCATGTTTTAGTACTCACGAGAAAATCTTGACATGAAGTGGAATGTGTGAAGACTGAAGTCCAAATATCAAATAAGCATTTTCAAAAAAGGTACAAGTATAATAAAACAAGTGCGCTTTTATTCAAGACTATAACCGGAGAAAGAGAACATAAGCTCTCCCCGTCCACTCACATATAAGAACAATGCAGCTGCAACAGGTGTATAGGCAAAAGATGGCAGCAACAGGTTGGGTGTCATCCTGTCAGTGAATCTGCCACATGCATGTCCTTCAACAAAACAGCACGGCTTACAGAGCTCGCCAAGGTATCGTGCAAAGTCCAGTTTGTGATTATGTTTTGTGATGGTCTTTATATAAAAACATTTATATGATTATTTATATGAAAGCCAGATCGAATGTTATTTACCTTGGTTTATTTACTTATCTTCCTACAGCGTAAGTCACAAGTAGACTGCAGAACTTCCTGTGCTTGATTGACACGGGCACACTGACAAACTACATGTGTACTGAAGTGGCTTTAGCTGCAGGTGGAAGGTCCACACAACTGTTGTTACGGTTCTGCCTTTGTCCAAAAACAGTTTCATAAGCTTTATTACCTTAGTCTTGAAAAGTCTTTCTCCCGTGGGGTGTCTGGGATCTTTTCTTGAATAACATCAAACACAGTTGCGTAGGGTGCGACAGGAGCTTGTACTGTAGTGACTTTAGCTGCAGGTGGATTTACAAAATTTTTGATGATGTTTGAGATGTAATTCACTTTTTTTTTCTAAAGTTGTCATTCACATAATTCAACATGAATATAATAACCTTTAAAACTTTTGATTTTCTGCTGGTCAAATTTAGAATTGATTATAAACTGTTACTAGTTGACTAGGTCCATAAAATAGATATTTGAAAGGATGGCATTTAAATCCAAATGTGGGAAATAACAGACCAAACTCATGCCCAACCAACAAGGGAGAGTATTCCGGTCATCCAGAAATTGTCCACTTTAAGCCACAGATGTTTCTTAGAATAAATGGGGTAACCTGATTTTAAAGGAATATTCAACTCAAAAATGACATTTTTAATATGTTACTCACCTTGTGTAGTTTATAGTGATGGCCGAGAAAAGATATCTCAAGTTTTCATACAGTATTTAGATAGCAAAGTTTCTGATATAACAGAGATCTGTGGTGACCAATGCGGGACAATAAACAATATGAATAAGTCCATTAAAAAAACCCATGTTATATATGTTGCATAATACAGTGGACCA
Organism: Polypterus senegalus; assembly: GCF_016835505.1. Taxonomy (NCBI): domain Eukaryota; kingdom Metazoa; phylum Chordata; class Cladistia; order Polypteriformes; family Polypteridae; genus Polypterus; species Polypterus senegalus. Next base: position 185,786,587 of record NC_053157.1, read on the forward strand.
GTCACATGTTCACAACATAATGAAGGTACTTGTAATTTTACTAAAGTATTGTTAAATACCCCACCTCCAGAAAACATTCTCATGAACAAAAATGGAACAGGCTCCTTTAACTTTTGTGCTCCAAACTATTGGAATGCATTCCCATTAAACATCAGAGACTCTGCAGCAATTTCAGTTTTTAAAGCTCATTTTAAAATATACTTATTCAAGATTGCTTTTTATTGATTTGTTTTCTCCTTTTTTATTAGTCCTCTTCTCTGACCTCCGGGGATTTTTATTCTTTAAAGTATTTTGTGTTACAATATTCTGTATGGATGGTGCTACATAAATATTCATTTAGACATTTATTTCCCAAATGCACTCCTTCCATTAAAGGCGGGGTGCTACTGTATTTAAATAAATCAATCTTATTACTATTATAAAGTGAAGGAGTAGTTATAGTTGAGGAACTCCCTGTGTGGAAAATGCACTTTATAATTGTTTTCATGCAACTTTTCCTCTAGGTGTTCACACATGCCAAGGAGGTGTTTGTGAGGTTAATTGGAAGCTAGAAATGTCTCCAGTGTTTAGTGGTCTGCTGCTTCATCCAGCTTTGCACCCATCACCACCATGGAAGGCATTTATTTTCTGAATGCCACTAAAACTGGGCTCAAGGCAGAAACCAGGTAGATGGCTCCAGTCCATTGTAGGTCACACCTTCTCATACCAGACAAGTTTAATCTATTTACAATATCTTTGTTTTGATACTGGAGGAAGACTATAGCAGTTGGAGAAAAAAAAGCAATGTAGATATAAGGGAACAGCAAACACCACACAAGTGACTGAGCTGGACCTCAGCTGGACCTGCAACAGTGCTAGCCACTTTATCACCCTGCCACCTAACTTAACCCCACAAATCTTTACTTTCATGGTGTTTAATCCTTGAAATCTTCTTGAGATTTCCCCCATGAGACAAATAAAGTCATTTTATCTATCTATCTATCTATCTATCTATCTATCTATCTATCTATCTATCTATCTATCTACATACATTCAGGTTTTATCATTGTATATGTTTATAGGGTTATTATCATCACATGTAAAGAGCACAATAAAATTCTTACTGGAATGTTTTAATCAACATGCAATACATTGCCACTCTCTCGCACCATGATTAATGAGCATAACCACATTTCTGTCTTCTTTACCTGAAAAATCTCAGAACATACAGTATGTGTCATAAAAGATAGATACAAGGCAGAATAAAGAGCACAGCATCAGCCTAATGAATGGCTGATTTTAAAATACTCCTTCTTACATATAAAGCCTTTAATGGCAAATTTGCTGCTTGCCTATATGAACTTATTAGTTACAAACTGGAGTGTCAAATAAGATCTCAAGGTGCTGGCTTAGCTCCAAAGATTAATAAAATAACAGTGGGGAAGTTGAGCTATTAGTTACAGGTCCCTAAAGCTTGGAATGATCCATTATTTAGTTCCTGCTAATGTAGGAGATTCCATTCCCCTTAAGTTTCGGCTTTTAAGTCCAGGCTGAAGACTCACTACTTTAGTCTAGCATACCCTGACTAGAAGTCTCATTAGCAGTGCACAATACATCTATTTATGTTAGTCATTTGTACAGAAATATAAGTAATAAAATTAATATGAAATATTACTAACTCTTGTCTGTTTCTGTTCCTCTTCTTGGTGTCCTGCTGTTACACTTGGTGACACTTCTTGACTTCTATGTGGTTTTGCTGCCTTTGAAAGGACATCCGTGATACTGGGAGCCTTGGAATTAATGGGTGAAATGAATCTGCCGTCATATTAGACTGCCCAGCACAGCCTTTATTACAGAGTGCCTAGGAGGTGGTGGGCCGAGATCTCCAGGACTTTGATTGTATCTGACTCTTTCTTCTGACTTTATTATAACTGACTATGGACCCCCAATTGTTTATTTCCTCAAACAATTTTCCATATTTCTTTCCTTTACTCTTTTGCAATCTGGCCATACCTGAACAATAAAGTCAATATGCAGATACAGATATTGTAAGGTTCATTTTAAGTTAATCAGTTTGGAAATGCTTTGTTTTACAATATACATATCTCAAAATCAAACATTGGATCTCGATGCACAAAATATTCAAGTGGAAAATCTTTACTGAGTAACGCTGTATAATTGATTGAGAACAAAATGATGTAACAATGGTCAATGGAAACCAAAATCACCAATCCATTAAGAGCTGGATTCAACATCACACTGAAAATCAAAATCAAAAATTGAAATGACAAACTGATCCAGCTTGTGTGAATTTCATCATGGCAACACATATGTGCTCCTGAAAGTATCTGGGCATGCTCTTGATGAGACAGCAGATGGTATCCTGGAGGATCTACTCCCAGACGTGGGTCAGGGCGTCACTGAGCTCCTAGACAGTCAGTGGTGCTATTTGTCAGCTTCAGATGCACTGATACATAACATCCCAGAGGTTCTCTGTTATATTCAGGACTGGGGAATGTGCAAGTCAGTCAATGGCATCAATGAATTTGTTATCTAGAAACTGCCTACACACTCATGAGGCTGAGCATTGTCCTGCACTAGGAGGATCCCAGGGCCCTCTGCACCAGCATAAGGTCTGACAGTGGCTCTGAGAATTTCATCCTAGTACCATAGCATAGCACATGGAGGTCAGAGCGACCCTCCAAGGTATGCCTCCCAAGATTATCACAGACTTACCACTAAACCAGTCATGCTGGATGATGTTGCAGGTTGCATAACATTTACCACAACATCTCCAGACTCTTTCATGTCTTGTGACATGTCCTCAGTGTGAACCTGCTGTCATCTGTGAAGAGAATGGGGCATCAATGACAGAGTTGCCAATTGTTGTGGTATTATCTGGCCAGTGTCAATCAAGCTGCATGGTAATGGGTTGTGAGCACAGACCCCACTAGGGGATGTCAAGTCCACATGCCACCCTCCTGAAGTCTGTTTCCGACAGTTTGGTCACAAACATGCACACCAGTAGCCAGCTGGAGGTCATTTGTAGGGCTCTGGCAGTTCTCCTGTCCCTCCTCACACAAAGGAGCAGATGTCAGTCCTGCTGCTGGGTTGATGCCCTTCAACAGCTCTGTCCATCTCTCCTTGTATTACAGCCTGTCTCCTGGTTTCTCTTCCAATGTTCTTAAGACTGTGCTGGGAGATACAGCAAACCTTTTGGTGATGGCACATATGAATGTGCCATCCTGTAGAAGTTGGAGTACCTGTGCAACCAGAATTGGCTACAAATAGTGACAAGGGCACTAGCAAAACACAAAACTAGAGAAGAATCAGTCAGGAAGGACAAGGGGAAAGCAATTGTCTGTGGCCACAAACTGCAAAAGCATTCCCTTTTTGGAGGATGTCTTGCCATTGCCGTTCCTTTTTTTTTTTTTTTTTTTAATTTTACTGATTTTATTGCACCAAAGCAGGTGAAGTTGATTCACAATTTCTTAATTTACTTGGTGTTAGACTGTGATGATTAAGTGATTCATTTCCTGGGCAGTATATTTAAACAAACCTGTATCTGTTTGTATATGCATTATATTACTTGTAATTTGTAACATTTGTAACTGCATTTAACCCTTGAAGTTGATACAGTGCTCAGAGCCTACACTCAGTGAAAATCACTATACAAAAATAAATTGAATTGAACTGAAATTGAATTGAATTCTAAATGACTAATATAAGGGCTTCTCTGGTACATTCATTTATGTAATGTGCATATATTTCCAGCAATGTCTTTCCTTTAAGTATGAAGTGGGTTTTTGTAGCAAGGCTAAATTCCTTTGCTTTTTTAAAAGTTACAGGCATATTTTATTCACATTTGGGAACATTGTGTATAGTGTGTTACGACTACTGAAAGTTGTGTTCCACATACATATCATATACCGCCATAAATAATCATTTGACTTTGATATTCCTGCTCTGTTCCATGTTAACCCAGGTGAACAGATCTTACATAACCTTAACATCCTCAAAACCCTCTTAATGCTATTCAGGGTATCAGGGTGCCAGAGCATATCTAGATAAGACAGAAGTCCAGTACAGGACACAGAAACTCACACCCACTCATACACCCACAAATGCAAGCAGGGATTGTCAATTTATCTAACCTGTACATGTTTTTAAAGATTTGGGAGAAGAACACACAGAATTTGCAACCTCTGTATGAACAATATAAAGGCATGATACCTACGATACTGGATAAGGGAGGTGGCAGCACTATTCACTGTGCCACTACATATTTATCATGGTGTCTTTTGCAATAATTGACAGTATTTGAGATAAGTGGAACAGTTTCCAACCATGTCTCCAGTTTGCTGGAAAATAGGTTTACGCATTTTGTGGATGACTATTAGGACATATTTGCAGAGAAGAAAGATCATTCCCTGTAGCCTAGTTAATGTTGAAAGACTGAACTAGTTGGTTGTCACTCTCCCATTACCATAACACCCATAAATTAGATAATATGCCTACTTTTACCACCACTACTACTACTATAACGACATATTTATATATAGATAGATAGATACTGTATATTGCATCACACATGTGCACCTGCCAATCATTTTCCTGGCTCTTTCATGGTAAAGAGCTTCCTTTAATGCAGTGTGTTATTTGTTCTCTTAAGTTGTCTAATTTGGCCAGTATATTGCAAAGTGCAAAAGCACAAAAAGTTTGAGGGAAGGAGAGAATGGAAAGAACTGATTAATGTTGTGTTGCTCTATTTCTATTTGTTTGTATCATGAAATAGTCTGTTTGGAAAGTGTGAACAATATACAGGATGTGTATTTCTGATTTTCGGAAAAATTTGACATATGGTACAGTAATTGGTCTGAGACAGAAAGTAGTGCTTTAAGATGCACTCCATTATTAAGAAGTTTGTCTGAGTTTGACTGTTACTGCTGGAGATCAGTGATGCAATGTAACCAGGTGCGGCACTTTCTAGAGTGCCTCTAGTTTCTAAATGTGTGCCAGGAGTGACCCCTTGTCAGGGGATATTAATAACTTCTACCAGCCAGGGCTAATTGGGCTTAGAGTTCAGAGGAAAGGAGCAAATGCTCAAAGGCAGAGTGACAGAGACACAAGTCAGGAAGATGAGTCAGTGCTGGATATTTGCTTCAAACTGCAGTAAGAGGCATTAAAGCTTCACCTAAACTATACAGTAGCTGCTTACTGAGGCTGCCACTGGTGAGGCAGATACTTCTTTTTTTAGTGATTTTCTTGCCTCTTTCTTGTATGTGGGGTATTTCTTGGCTCATATATTTTCAAAAGAAAAGAATGCTTTGGCCAGCATCTGTGCATTGCTTTGAGGACAGTTAACTAAAGGGTACCCTGTTACATTTGCCAAGAATTATTCTTGACTGTTACAATATATTTCTCTGCCACAGACGTTGATCTTATCCTTCTGTATTTCTTCTGTGCTCTTAGAAAGTGGTTCATTAAATGAACATTTTCAGTTTTGTTTTCTATTAGTTTGTTTCAGAGATAAATACAGAAAATGAATGGTTCATATTTTGTTATCAATAAAATCAGACCTACAATAATATTTTAAAATGGTTACAAACGTCATCAAAACACAAGTTACAGGTTGTTCCCTGAAAACCAATACAGCAAATAAAAAGAAAGGATAGCAAAGCTAAATACAAGCAAAATGAAGATGTGAAACTAGTAATGATTTAGAAAAATACTTAATTATATAAAAGGGAATGTAATACAGAAAACTGATAAATAAATTAAATTGAAAATATTCAAATTTATTGCAAGATATCTAAAAGCAACAAAAAAAATAAGTACATTTGCTCTATGTACATTCTTATTTATATACTGCATACATTGGAAAAAATAGTTATTGAAAAAAAACAAAAAAAAAACAATATATCTTTTCTGGGTATTGCTTCTGAATATGAAGTTTTATTGTTTCCTATTATTTTGCCTTTTCTCTGTTGCAGTTTGCTCCCTTTATTGTATCTTAATAATGACAATTAAAAATGAGCAGAGCAGTCACCCAAGCAAACAACACTGAATTATCAAAGGCTGCAACTACTTTAGCATCAGACCCACTAATTAGTAAATAACAGATTAATTAAACAATTAGAACACTCGGAAAAGTAGAATGAAAATCAAGATTAAAATATTATTAAAAAGAAAAATGTATTATTCCCATATAACACACTCTTAATTGTCGGTGACTTTAACTTTCATATCGACAATCAGTGTGACCTAAAAGTAAAGGAATTCATGAACTTCCTGGGCTCTTTTGATTTGAGACAGCTCGTTAATCATCCTACACATAAAGCAGGTCATACGTTAGACTTAGTGAGTACCAAAGGACTTAAAGTTGATGTGAAGCAGATCATTGATATTGGTCTATCAGACCACTTTCTTCTACTATTTAATATAGAAATAATAATAGAAAGCATTCATGTTAAAAAAACGCTTCTTTGATTCATCAGCAGCTTTAAAACTCACAAACATTCTAAGCAATCAGTCCGTTTATAGTGGCAACTATAATAGCGAGGATAATGTAAATAGTAAGGTGGAAAACTTTAATTCTAAAGTAAGAGCTGCTGTTGACATAGTTGCACCTGAAAAGACAGTTAAGAAATCTTCTAGCATTGTTATTCCATGGAAGACCCAAAGAGTGTCTGATTTAAAAAGAACATGTCGTAGAGCTGAGCGTAAATGGAGGAAAACTAAACTAACTATCCATTATGAGACATTGAAGGTTAAAATAACAGAATACAATAACACTGTCCGTCTTGATAGGCGCTGCTATTTCTCTAAGATTATAAATAACAATGCTAGTAATCCCAGAGTCTTATTTTCTACAATTGATCGTCTGTTAAACCCAGGTAACACAAAGTAATGCCCCACAGAATACTTCCAGTGAAACCTGTGAAAACATCATAAAATTAATGATATTAGAAATAACATAGTACATCTCCCCAACACTGCGGAACCTCCTAAGCCCCAGTACTCCATTATAAACAAATTAAACTCTTTCACTAGGATAGATTTACCTGATTTACATAGAATAATGTCTCAACTGAAACCCTCCACCTGCTTCCATGACCCAATACCAACAAGGTTTTTCAAGCAAGTATCAGGCGTGCTAATCTATACTAATAAAAAGCAAAGCCCTCACTGACTGACTGACTCATCACTAATTCTCCAACTTGCCGTGTAGGTAGAAGGCTAAAATTTGGCAGGCTCATTCCTTGCAGCTTCCTTACAAAAGTTGGGCAGGTTTCATTTCGAAATTCTACGCATAGTGGTCATAACTAGAAGCTATTTTTCTCCATTTACTGTAATGGAGTTGAGCTCGAAAGCCGTGGGGGGCAGAGTTTCATGTGACATCATCACGCCTCCCACGTAATTACGCAGTACGTAGAAAACCAGGAAGAGCTCCAAAAAGCGCTTAAGAAATCATGCATTATATAATAAAGAAGTCAGCGAAACAATTAGAAGCGAGCGAGTGACATATAAAACCATATTCAGCGGCTCACGTGAACTGACGCAGTGCGCAGACAAAAAGCAACAGTTCCAAAGAGTGCTGAACAAAAAATGAATTACACTGCTACGCTCAAATAGATAAACTACACGCCATGGCGCAATAGTAGAGGCTTCGCCTCTAGTGCCGACGTCCTAGGTTCGATTCCCGAGAGGGGATGCACTGAGTATGTACACACGTATTTTTATTCATTTTACCTTCGCATCCTCCTTTGAGACGTATGAAAAAATATGCGGTTAACGCAGAAAGACAGATCACCAATTGAAGCTTTATGAATAATGGATACTTTATTCACGATCAATGATTGTTTTGGTAAAGCCATACTCAGTGTATTCATTAGATGAACGGTAAAAAAGTAAGAGCGAGGGGAGGGTAACTTATTGAGGCACGCAGGCAAAACCACAATAGCACGCGGGCTCGATGTACTGTAGTGCGCGTCAACTCGATCTGAATTGCGCAATCACATTCGAAAAATATATCTTTTCAAGTTCTATTTAGTCCATATGTGTCAAACTCAAGGCCCACGGGCCACATCCGGCCCGGTGTGTAATTATATCCGGCCCGCGAGATCATTTTATATACTGTATTATTGTTATTAATGGCCCAGGGAGATGAAGTACTGGTAACACAATAAACTACAGATCCCATAATGCAGCGCTTCAGCTACCTTGCAAAACACTTACCGCGTTAATCAAGTCTAGCTTATGATGCTGCAAGTTATTGAGAAGCTAGCTCATACGATGCCAAAGAGAAAAGGTGATTCTGAACATAGAGCCTTTAAAAACCGATGGGAGGCTGAGTATATGTTTACTGACATTGCCGGTAAACCTGTGTGTCTCATTTGTGGAGCTAATGTGGCTGTAATTACAGAATTTAATCTAAGACGGCACTATGAGACAAAACATCAAGATAACCTGAAAGACCTGAATGCAATGCACAAGATACAGAAAGCAGAAGAGTTAAAGAAGAATCTGACACTTCAGCAGACGTTTTTACCCGTGCAAAATCACAAAGTGATTTCAAGTGAAGCTACTTTTTTAATGGGAGACACAAATGCACCAGTGCAACTTGCCCCACTTTCCCTGTTGCCAAGTAATGTTGAACCAAGTCGGCACAACGGTGTTCCCAAATACGCAATTTGCTGATAAAATGAGCGCACTGTGCACTGAGTTCGCGCGGCGCTTTGGTGACTTTGAAGAACAAAAAAAGAATTTTCAGTTGTTTCGCAACCCATTTGCCGTCGATGTGGAAACTGCACCTGTGCAGATTCAGATGGAGGTGATTGCCTTCAGTGTGCCATTACACTGCAGCTCAAAGTACGATACTGCAGGGCTCGAACCTTGTGCATGTTTGGTACCACATATCTGTGTGAGAAGTTCTTCTCAGTGATAAAGACTAACAAAACAGCACACAGGAGTCACCTCACCGATGAGCACCTGCAGTCCATCCTGAGAATCTCCACAACACAGAACCTCACACCAAACATAAACAAACTTGTTGCCAAAAAAAGATGCCAGGCGTCCAGCTCTTATAAAATGACATAAGAGCAAAGACAACTGAATGATTTGATTTGTTGAAAAGAACAAATTTTATTTATATTTCAAGGTTTTGTTATGCACCATGTTCATATTTGAATTTGTATAATTTTGACAGGATATATTTTTATCGAGAGCAAAATCTTTTGGGATATTTAAAATTTAAGTTTATTTTTATATAAAATTACATAAGAGTAAAGAAATTTGAATGTTTGTTCTTTTAACGTTTACTTTATTTCTAGCTTGTATAATTTAGACAGGATATATTTTTATGGAGAGCAAAATATTATAAGTTATTTAAGGTTTGAGTTGATTTATTCCAGAATAATATTCTGTCGACTAAATAAAAATTCCTTCTATTTAAAATTTAAATAGAACTTGAACAGAGTCATCCGTTTTAACAAGCAGCGTATTGCACTGATACGAAATAGCCTGCCCATTTAATTATTTAGGAATGGATAAATAAATTAAGATTTTGTACAAATAATGTTTTTCATTTTTCTTCCTTCATGGATTCTGGCACCCCCAGCAACAGTTGCTCGCACCCCAAAGACTGTATATATGTGTATATATATACAAAGTATACTTTGTATATATATATATGTGTGTGTGTGTGTGTGTATATGTAGATATGTATATATATATGTGGATGTATGTGTATATATGTATGTATATATGTATGTATATATGTGTGTGTGTATATATATGTGTGTGTGTGTATATATATATATATATATATATATATATGACAACAACACTCATTACTCAAAACAGTGACAAAACAATTACATTGACAATCGTGTTACGGGATTTTCAAAATGTTTCCTTTTCTTTTCATTACTTTTTAACACACTATTTCTCCACTCTGGCCATCGGACCTTAGGTATTTTGCTAGTTGATAATATTCTTGACATAGTAAATTGTCATTAGATACGGAGGTCTTCCCAGACTGTCTTAAGACTGCTGTAGTTAAACCCCTGCTCAAGAAAAATAATCTTGCTTCCTCTGCTTTTGAAAATTTTAGACCCCATCTCTAACCTGCCGTTCTTAAGTTAAAGTTCTAGAGAAGGCAGTCATTTTGCAATTAAATGACCACCTCAATAAACATGCTATTCTTGATAAATTTCAGTCATGTTTTAGAACAAATCAGCACAGAAACTGCACTCGTAAAGTAGTAAATGACTTGTGGGTAAATGCAGACAGAGGCCATTTATCTGTTCTCATCCTCCTAGATCTCAGTGCCTCATTTGGCACCATTGATCACAATATTCTTAGAAATCGCCTCAGTCAATGGGTGGGCCTCTCTGGCAGTGTCTTAAATTGGTTTGAATCCTACCTAGCAGGGAGAAAATTCTTTGTGAGCTGTGGTAATCACAACTCAAAGGCACATGATATCCAATATGGTGTTCCACAAGGCTCTATCCAGGGTCCGCTGCTCTTCTCAATCTACATGCTTCCATTAGGTCAGATTATCTCAGGTTACAACGTGAGCTACCACAGCTATGCTGATGACACACAGCTGTACTTATCAATAGCACCTGATGATACAGACTCTCTCGATTCACTAACACAATGTCTTACTGGTATTTCTGAATGGATGAATAGTAATTTTCTCAAACTAAATAAAGAAAAACTTAAATTTTAGTGATTGGCAATAATGGATTCAGTGAATATATCAGAAATAAACTTGATGCATTAGGATTAAAAGTTAAGACGGAAGTAAAAACTTAGGGGTAACTGTTGACTGTAACCTGAATTTTAAATCGCATATTCATCAGACCACTAGGACAGCATTTTTTCGCTTAAGAAAAATAGCAAAAGTTAGAACTCTTATATCATTGAAAGATGCTGAGAAATTAATTGACGCTTATGTTTTTAGTCGACTAGATTACTGTAACACACTCCTCTCAGGACTACCCAAAAAAGACATAAATCATTTGCAACGAGTGCAGAATGCAGCTGCTAGAATCCTAACTAGGAAAAGAAAATCCAAACACATTTCTCCAGTTTTGATGTCACTACACTGGTTACCTGTGTCTTTCAGAATTGACTTTAAAATTCTGCTTATGGTTTATAAAGCCTTAAATAATCTCGCCCATCTTATATATCGGAATGTCTGACACCCTATAATCCAAATCGTAACCTTAGATCCTCAAATGAGTGTCTCCTTACAATAGATAGATAGATAGATAGATAGATAGATAGATAGATAGATAGATAGATAGATAGATAGATAGATAGATAGATAGATAGATAGATAGATAGATAGATAGATACTTTAGTAATCCAAAGGGGAAATTCACATTTCCAAAAGCGAAACTTAAAAGAAGTGGTGAGGCGGCCTTCTGCTGTTATGCACCTAAAATCTGGAATAGACTGCCAATAGGAATTCACCAGGCTAATACGGTGGAGCACTTTAAAACACTGCTGAAAACACATTGCTTTAACATGGCCTTCTCATAACTTCACTTTAACTTAATCTTGATACTCTGTATGTTCAATTCATCAACATAACTATTCATGTTGGCTCTAAAATCCGTACTGACCCCTACTCTCTCTTCTGTTTCTTTTTTCCGGTTTTTTGTGGTGGCGGCCTGCCACCACCACCTACTCAAAGCATCATGATGCTCCAACATTGATGGACTGAAAGTCAGAAGTCTACGTGACCATCAAGTCCTTCCATGAGAACCCTAAATACAAAGAGGACTGTTTCATTTATGTTAGGTAGAATGCCCAGAGGGACTGGGAGGTCTCATGGTCTGGAATCCCTGCAGATTTTATTTTTTTCTCCAGCCATCTGGAGTTTTTTTGTTTTTTGTTTTTTCTGTCCACTCTGGCCATCGGACCTTACTTAGTCTATGTTAATTAATGTTGACTTATTTTAATTTCTTCCTATGTCTTTTATTTTTCTATTCTTCATTTTGTAAAGCACTTTGAGCTACATTTTTTATATGAAAATGTGCCATATAAATAAATGTTGTTGTTGTTATAACTGCTCAGTGCATATTATTATTTTTTTTTTACGAAACTTAGTTTTCTAATTTCTCTATTGTTCCCAAAACACAGAATCTGGGAAATAACAGTTTACTCAATTAGCTGAAGAATCCAATTAAAAACAGAAGTTGGTTGGAACAAAAGCCTGCATGCACAGTGGGACCCCAGGACCAAGTTTAAGAACCCTTGATCAACAACAATGCATCATTATTCAGTATCATTACTGATTTAACATTCATTTTCTAGATTTAACCAGGTTAGTTGATTCTGGGCATCCATTCTTTTCCTATTACCTGACACCACCTGCAACCATGTCTTCTTTGGCCTCATCTCTTCCACTTCCATCTTGGTGCACCTCTCCACTCATTTATTACTGCCTTTCACTCTATATGCCCAATCCATTGTAGTTCTTTCTACTCTACTCAGAATCTATAGCTGAAAAAAGCATTTGTCTTCCATCATTCTGTGACACTCCACACAATCACCTGGGGCCTCATGTATAACGCCGTGCGTAGAACTCGCACTATAACATGGCGTAAGCACAAAAGCCGAAATGTGTTTACGCACAGAAAAATCCAGATGCAGGAATCTGTGCGTACTCCAACTTCCACGTTCTTCCGCTACATAAATCCCAATCAGCGTGAAAAGTAACGCTTGTGCACGCGCATTATGTAACGCCCCAAATCCTCCCAGAATTACACCTCTTTGAATATGCAAATCAATATAAATCGCCCTTAAGCGCAGCCTTCTGTGAAAAGACAATGGGAAAAGCACGGGGGAAAATATAAAAATTTCAGCGAATACCAAGTGGAGGCAAATGAAAAACATACTATTTGTTCAAATAAACCGTGGTATAATCAACAAAAGGAAGTTGATCGAGTGAATTAGCGTGTTGGAGAAACTTAAAAGCTCACATTCACAAAATCACACAGTGCCGGAAATAAAAAAGAAGTCACATATCAAAGTCGCAATGAAAAGGCGAGTTGTAGCCCACTGTCTGAGTGTCATATGAAAGCTTATTAGGGTACAGAGAAAAAGGCACACGGTGGGGAAAAAGCACGAAATGTCAACTTCAATCTCGACATTTCCACTTTAATCACGTAGTTTATTTTGTCATTAAAGTAGAACATCATAAACTTCATCTTAAAATCGTTTAATTAACCAGTTTCTCAAATCACATCGTAATTAAAGTAGCACGTTAAATGCTTTGTTTTGTATTTGATCTTCTATGTGCTCTATGTTTGTGAATCACTACTTGCTTCTTAAACCGGCTCACTTCCTCCAACTGGACACAGCGTTCATGACATTCGTGATATTACAGCTCTCTGAATAACTAAAATACTGAGATGTATACGTGATGTCATTTTCATGATGATAGGAGTTAAAGCACGTTATTAAACATGTGTTTCACTTTGATGAAATAATTTATTGCAGCAGTACTCAGGGGCGGCTCTAGGCTTGTGGTGGCACTGGGCAGAGGAAGAATCGGTGGCCCCTTCGCCTGCCAATGTCAATATGTTATCTTATGCACGGTGGATGGCCACGTCCGTTGCAGACACTGCATAGCCGCCTCGTGCTCATGACACAAGCATTTAACTTTTGCCGAAATTTGTCGCTGCGTTTTTAGCTGTGTTGTTATTTTCTCTTTCTGTTTTATATTCAATATATATTGGCGTAGCCGTTACTGCAGTCAGTGCTTTTCTTTCTCCAAGTAACCGATCGCCACACAATCAGCTCTGTAATAGACGTTAAGCCATCTGTAAGCTTAGCGCCGATTCTTCAAAACGTTTAAGGAACATTGAAATATCTTCGTAGTACATGTTTAATTATTCTATCCTTCACGCCAGTCCCAGTGAAGAATATAGATTATTTAAATGAAGTTAAAGTTTTATCTGTATAATTTAACAAACATATTTTGCTGTATTTCACCTTAAAAATGATATCATCATCATATGTAAATACGCGCTTTATAAAGTGGTTTAGGTTCTGAGATATTATAACTGTAGTGTAAGTTTACAGTGGGGTGGTTGTAGCCTACTTATAAGTCCTAACAGTTCTACAAGGTGCAATTGATTAAGTGCATTTAAAGTTCTTGGGATGAAACTGTTTCTGAAACGCGAGGTCTGTACAGGAAAGGCTTTAAAACGTTTTGCAGTGGCTGAGACAGCGTGTCCTTGAAGCTAAATACCGATAATTCTCTTTCCGATCAGCTGCTGCTGTGATTCACAGTCAGATACAGTGATATAAATACTCCGAGTGGTGCAGTGAGAGTAATATGGAAAAAGATGATCCGCTGTGGCAACTCCTAATGGGAGGAGCTGAAAGAAGAAGAAGAAGAAAAGGAGAAGTGAGAATAACAACGCTAAAGCAGTTATGGTATTTGGAATACTATGGCTGTTCCCTGGACCATTATATTGTTACAAGTTAATTACAATCAAATGTGTTACACTAATAAACAATATGCGGTTAGTTTCAGTGTATTTATAAAGCCACGTCATGAAAATAATGAGTAAACCACACAGGAACAGTAGCACTGCTTTGACGCTGGGTGCCGCCAGTCTGCAAAACCGAGCGGAGAACTTGCGTACGACAAGGCATGAGGTACCGTAGAAAAGTGCATGGCTTTACGCCAAGTGTAGGTTTTATACATCGCGATTTGAACGTGGAAAAGTTCTTACGCAACATTTCTGTGCGTACGCACCGTTTATACATGAGGTCCCTGATCATTTTTATCTGCATTCTTTCCAGCTTTGTTCCTCCTTCATCAGTGAGTTTTCTCTTTCCAGTCACACAGCTTTCATAACATGTTTCATGCAATACCAATGAGGCTCCTTCAGAACTGAGAAAGAGGAAATGATTCCAGAATTTCATGCATGCAGCTCTGATCCTCACTGGTGCTGCTGTTCTTGCACCTCTGTCTGCACTCAGCAATACACCTATGCAGCAGAACTATCTACTTTCTCCAAAATAACTCCAATAAATAACTAAAGATAGATAGATAGTGTGAGGGATGGCCGACATCTTTACCTGACCGGGACACCTCCTTAAATGAAGGACAGGGAAGATGGCTTTTAAAAGGTGCTATCTTCCTTGAACTGCTACTTGGCAGTCACCCTTGGTTGCAATGGCGCCTCTGATTCCCACAAGGCTCAGGGTTCCTGGGGTGCCACCTGGGGTTGCTACTTTTAACTAAAGGCATATGAAGCCTGGTTACTGTCAAATCTGTTCTCCTCAAGAACAACTGGTTAGTGTGAACCATGCCTCGATCCAAATAACCTTCACAAGACCCTAGAATGTGCATTATGGAGATGCATGAAGCTGGAAAAGGCTACGCAGACATTGACGAAGACTTGGGTGTTCATCAACCCATGATAAGGCAAACTGATTACAAATGGAGAAAATTCAGGACTGTTGCTACTGTCCCTAGGAGTTAATGTCCTGTAAAGATCACTGCAAGATCCCAAGGCTAGCAGCATTAGACCTTTAGAAAAGTCTACAGACTGCAAAAGTCTTTGTTCCTGTGTCCAGTCTCACAGAAACATGGAAGGAAACCACTTCTGTCAAAAAAGAACATTGCATTATGTCTCACATTTGCCCAAGACCAACATGTTCTGTGGAGAGATAATGCAGAAGTTGAACTTTTGGCACAATCCTATGTTTGCAGGAGAAAGGGTACTGCATAACAAGATCAACAACAAAACTTCACCCTAGCTGTAAAAGATTGTAGAGGGAAAATCATGGTTTGGATCCTTGCTGTATCCATGACCTCAAAGTTAAAAGAGGATGGGTGATGCAAAAAGACAATGACCAAAAGCACACAAGTAAATCAACTAAAGAATGGCTGAAAAAGAAGATTTATGTTTTGGAATGGCCAAGTTAGATTGCTGATCTTAACTTCATTGAAATGCTGTGGCATTGATTGAAGAGGGTTGTGCAATGAAGATAACCCAGAAACGGATGTGTAAGTCTTAAAAGTAGCTGTAGGAATCATTTGGTGGAGGATGCTGCTGCTAAAGGAGGATCTATAAGTTATTAAAATTAAGGTTTAACTCACTTTTTTTAAGCCTGCACTGTTAATGGTTACTCAATGTGCACCTGTTCAATCCATACTTCCAATCTTATCGCCTAAACCTTTCTCCAGTTAGCTAATGGAGAAGTCATTCATACAGAGGTCCACTCACTTTTTCCAGCTCGCACTATGAATGGTTACTCAATGTGCATGATAAAGAAAAGTACAACTGTTTTTGTGTTATCAGTTTACCCAGACTGTGTTTGTAATTGTGACTTGGATGAAGATCAGACAACATTTTATTAGTAAATCAAATCAGAAATCCAAGCAATTCCAAAATGTTACTTTACATTTTCTTGCAGCTGTGCAGTCATATGAAAATGTTTGGGAACCCCTCTTAATTCTTTGAATTTTTTTTTATCATTGGCTGAACTTTCAAAGTAGCAACTTCCTTTTAATATATGATATGCCTTATGGAAACAGCATGGCCAGCCTGCTTCAAATTATCCCATAGATTTTCGATGATATTCAAGTCAGGGGACTGTGACGGCCATTCTAGAACATTGTACTTCTCCCTCTGCATGAATGCCTTTGTTGATTTTGAACTGTGTTTTGGGTCCTTGACTTGTTGGTTATCCAACCCCTGCGTAACTTCAACCTTGTGACTGATGCTTGAACATTATCCTGAAGAATTTGTTGATATTGGGTTGAATTCACCGACCCTCAACTTTAACAAGGGCCCCAGTCCCTGAATTAGCCACACAGCCCCATGGCATGATGGAACCTCAACCAAATTTGACAGTAGGTAGCAGGTGTTTTTCTTGGAATGCAGTGTTCTTCTTCCGCCATCAAAGCACTTTTTGTTAAAACCAAATAACTAAATTTTTGTCTCATCAGTCCAAAGCACTTTGTTCCAAAATGAATCTGGCTTGTCTAAGTGAGCATTTGCATACAAGAAGCGACTGTTTGTGGTGTGAGTAAAGGGCTTCTTTCTCATTTTTTGTACAAATTGTGCTGAATTGTAGAACGATGTACAGATACGCCATCTGCAGCAAAATGTTCTTGCAGGTCTTTGGAGGTGATCTGTGGGTTGTCTGTAACCATTCTCACAATCATGAGCATATGCTGCTCCTGTATTTTTCTTGGCCTGCCAGACCTGGGTTTAACAGCAACTGTGCCTGTGGCCTTCCATTTCATGATTACATTCCTTACAGTTGAAACTGACAGTTTAAACCTCTGAGACAGCTTTTTGTTGCCTTCCCCTAAACCATGATACAGAACAATCTTTGTTTTCAGATCTTTTGAGAGTTGCTTTGAGGATCCCATGCTGCCACTCTTCAGAGGAGAGTCAAAGGGAAGCACAACTTGCAGTTGACCACCTTAAATACCTTTTCTCATGATTGGACACACCTGTCTATGAAGTTCAAGGCTTAATGAGCTAATCCAACCAATTTGGTGTTGCAAGTAATCAGTATTGAGCAGTTACACGCATTCAAATCAGCAAAATTACAAGGGGACCCAAATTTTTTCACAGCCAGTTTTTCACATTTGATTTCATTTCATACAACTAAATACTGCTTCACTAAAAATCTTTGTTTGGAAAACACCCTTTTTTGTCAAAAGTAGAGTAAATTATTATGCAGGGTGAGAGGGGCTCCCAAACTTTTTTATATGACTGTATATGAAAATTGATGGGCACTTTGGTAATCTCTAAATATTTCTTAAATGTAGACTCATCAGCTTCTTACAAATTGAATTATTTTTTTTTTGTTTACAAGGACTGTTAATTTGAAATATATAGAAAAAAGTAACTGGTGCATTGTACTTACTTGTTATGTAATCATTAACCAAGAGCAAAATTGAAAGAATTTGTTTTTGGACAAGATAGAGAGAGCCCCACTGAGAAGAACAATTGTTTCAAGGCAGACATGATGGGGTGATATGAAGAGTGTTATCAGGGGCTTCCCTTCCCCTTATGTTGCATTATGTCACTTCTAGTCATGGGGTATATCAGAAATACCGACTGTGGTTGCTGATTGTTTTTTTTTTCTGTTAGGCAGACAATAGAAACAGCCTGAAAATTACAAAATAGTAGAAAATAGGTGTAATTGTTTTCAAAGGGAATGCAATCAGTACCAAGAAAGGGGAAAGTGAAAGCCAAATCTAACAGAGGGGTATGTGTGGAGTAGGATACAGCATTGTACTGTAAAGTTAAGATCCCAATTATTTAATGAATGCTTTTTGACTTTGTATGCATTTCAGTTACCCTGCAACCCACAACTGAGTGCAAAATTAAAAAGTTCTCTTTTGATATAGCCGCCCATAATGTAGTTTTAAGGGATGACACTGTTTTTGTATGCTGCACATACTATATACATGTTTAGAATGTCAGAAATCCACAGTAACAGGCAAAGGCCCACTCAGATGTGTAAGAACATGCACACTTATTGCAGTGGTTAATCTGTGGTATTGAATTCAACTGTGAAGAAAGACAAGACCTCACCATTGTGCCAGCCTAAAGCAACATTATATTCAAATAAATGTTATTTTAATTACATGTTGTTAATAATTGAATAATTAGTGTTTTGTTACATTTTGTTTGATAAATTGGTTTGTACTTCACCTGATGTTTAGTGTGTTTTCTGTTTGTATTTTTACAGTTCTCAACATCTACAGACACTTTTCACCTATCAACGCTGAGGAAATGTTTACACACCCCCTTTTTTATATATATATATATATATCACGATTTTCCATTTCTCACTAGAGGCAATCTACTGTGTCCTCTGGAAATGAGGACAGCGCAAATGGCACAGGGCTTCAAAGATTCTTTTAATACATTAACTAATGTATTGCAATTTGACTGTGCAATTTTCTAATTGTGATTGCCATTTTAATTTTACTCATGACTGTGCAACTAACAGTGTATAGTAATTAAAATGAATTGCACACATACCTGAATATTTCAACTGTGCACTTTATACTTGGGCCATAAGCTCATAATTTTACATAGTGCAACAACACTTCAATAAAGATACTAGCAAGCTTAAACTTCAATGAGTAAAAACCCCCAAATGCCAAAGAAGGATATTATTATCAGATTTGAACATGATATATTTTGAGCACTATATCCTATGAAAAACAATGCCACAAGTTCACACTACACCTAAGCTATTTTAATACAAATGCAGATATATTAGACAACACATCCCACCAAGATAGATAGATAGATAGATAGATAGATAGATAGATAGATAGATAGATAGATAGATAGATAGATAGATAGATAGAGCTAGTTCTTTCTGTCTATTTGTCCCCAGGGGGAAATTTGGCTTTTTACAAAGGCTCTTTAAATTAAAAAAAATACATAAATATACATTAAATAAGTAAATATACACACACACTTTGGTCTTAACACACACTAGAAAGTAAGTAAAAGTTCTTACTTTAGTAAAGTAAGAAAAGTTCAAAAGAAAGAAAAGTTCTTACTGGCTGTCACAGTCACAGTGAGACATTATTCAGATGTATTGCTGTTGGTATAAAGGAACCCCAGTGGCATTTCTTGACACACTTCTGCTGACTAATTTCTGAACTGAAAATCCTCAGTGTTGGTGTGTCACAGACAGGATGTGTAGCAGTGTTCATAATGGCACTCAGTTTTTTACTCTCTCTACTTCTCTATGACCTCCAGGGGGTCCAGAAAGCGACCTATAACTGAGCCTGCCCTTTTAATTAGTCTGCTGATTCAGTGGACCTCTCTTAAAGTGATGTTACCACACTGGCCATCACAGAGTTGTAGAACATGTAAAGGATGTCTCTACCCACTTAAAGGAAACGCAGTCTTCTAAGGAAAAGGAGCCTGCTCTGCCTTTTTTTATATAATTCCTCTGTGTTCTGAGACCAGTCAAACCGTGGACAAACAAGTACTTGTCATTTCTGCAAATTATGTGACCTGCTGTTATATTTATTGTCTGAGGTGAACATAGTGAGGAGTAAAGGAGACAGGATTGTGTCTTGTGGTGCTCCTGTGTTGCTCACATCCCTGTCAGAAAAACAGTCCGTGGGGCTCACAAACTGCAGTCTGCCTGACAGATAGTTCATTATCCAGGACACCATAGGCTCACCCAACTCCATATCTCTGAGTTTACCCCTTAACAGAGTTGGCTGGATGGTATTGAAGGTACTGGAGAAATCAAAAAACATAATCGTAACAGTGATGCTATCTTTGTCCAGGTGAGAACAAGCCTTGTGGAGCAGATAGATAATTGCATCTTCCACTCCAATCTTTGTCCAACCTCAGTGGGTCTAGATGGTCAACCACCTTGAGTAGAGTTGGCGCTGTAGCCTAATGTTTCTCCTGTCTTTTCTCCCACAGACCTGATGACCAGCAACATTAACATGAGTGATATTCCTTTTGCCCACCTCTTAATCAGCCCCACCGCCATCTTGCAGCAGTAGCCATTTGACTCTCATCTGAAAAGACCACCGTGGATCACTGGTTGTTTGCATTCACACTGCAGCTTCACTCTCTTGTTTTGTTTCTGGCATAAGTATTAAAGTCATATAAATATGAAACCATACTGTAACTGCAATGTTTGGCCTCTGTTGCTGTTCTTTCATCACTGTCTCCCTCTGTAGTTCTGAAATGAAAGACCTCATATTTTATGACAAATTTAGCCTAATGGTATGTTTCAAAAATTATGAATTTTAAATTAATCTGGTAATTTCTTCACTGGCTACGGTCGTTACCCTTTCATTTTCAAAGCAGTCTTTACAAAATTGCTGATATTTAAATGATACATAATGCATGCTCATGTTTTGCTGGCTATTACAGCAGATTTACTTTGCCCACCTCCACTAACTTCACAAGCTGTCACATCTGTGGGCTTCTCATTAGAGTAGGACCCCTTCTTTCTCCTCCAACAGCTATGACTTAACCAGTCTCTAGATCAGTGGCTTCCAATAATCAGTCCTAGAGAGCCCTGTGGCTACAGATTTTTGTTTGAACCTGTCTCAAAATTAGTGAGTCTAACTGATCTCATTATTTAATTAGCTGGTCTTTCTCCATTATATAATGTACTGTACATTTAGAAAAGAGCAATCATATGCGATTTAAATTAGGAAATCTAGAAATATTCATGTTTTTGGCATAGTTTTAAGTTCTTTCTTTTTTTTAATCCAGCCTATTTCTTTGAAGTAATTGATCCTTTGTTTGTGTCCTAATAATGACAATTAGTGAACAAGCTAAATTTGATTGGAATTTAGCAAGAATGTGTTACAAAGATAGTTTAAGGCAGTGGTGTCCAGCTCTGATCCATCCATTTTCCAACCCGCTGAATCTGAACACAGGGTCATGGGGGTCTGCTGGAGCCAATCCCAGTCAACACAGGGCAGGAACCAATCCCAGGCAGGGTGCCAACCCACCACAGGACACACACAAACACACACTAGGGCCAATTTAGAATCACCAATCCACCTAACCTGCATGTCTTTGGATTGTGGGAGGAAACCCAGACAGACATGCGAGGCAGCAGCACTACCACTGCGCGACTGTGCCACCCAGCTCTGATCCTAGAGAGGCTTTACTCCCTGCCACTTTCTTAATCAGTGACCAATTTCTACTGTTAATTGACTTTTTTTCCCTTTTGCCTTGATTTTAAGACTCGGTCCTGTGAATTTCATTTATAGCAGCTAAACAAAAATGAGATGAAAAATGAGCTAAACAATGACTAGCTATGTCAGGGTGTTAAACTCCAACTAATTTCACTGCAACCAGTTTCTTAATTAGAAGACAATTCCTGTTGTTAATTAAACCCGTTACTTAATTCCATGACCACAGCAGACATTTCCAAAACTGTTGATTTTCTTTTTTTTTTGATGATCACTGTCACTGTTAAGCAGATCAGCATTAATGAAAACTTCACCTTCCTTTATTTTCAGATATTATATGATGACTGGTCATGTGTTGGCTTAATTTCAGTCTTATTTTAATTTAACTTCTTATTAAGGAAAAAAGACAATTAAGAGGTTTGAGTCTTAAATATCAGTTCATTTAAAATTAAGGCAAAAGAATCACTTATTAAGAAAATGGTTAGAATTAATGCCTATAGCCACTAAGGCCCTTCAGGATCGGAGTTGGACACCCTGGTTTAGCGCTTTTTTCATATTTTGATGATTGTTACTATGATTTTTCAAACAATGTTCGGGTTATTTTAGGCCATTATTTCTACTGCATCTTTATAAAATTCACTACCTGTGCTACCCATCTAAGATGTGTTGAAATCTAAGTAATCAATATAGACCTCAGAGTTTATGTTTCAGTGCACCATCTTTTGATATGTATTTTATAATGCATATAGTAATAAAATGCATTGTATCTGTCATTCCAACAGGTGACACATCACAATTATTTTTAGTAATAAAATGCATTACTACCAATCTTGATGTGACATCTTTTGGAATGATAAATGCAATACATATGTATCTGTTATATGCCATTTGGTACTGGATTTTTGAAAACTGGTGTAAAATGCAATTTAGTCTAATTTTTTTAATATTTAAACAACACCGTGTAACCTTTTTTCCCTATTCTTAATGAAGGTAATAAATAGTGATGGGCAAAATAATTCGTACAAAATTGAATTCACAGCGAAATTCAGTGTTCTGTTTTCCAAAAACATTTGCAAAACAAATGCTATTTCACTTCCAATTAAATTAATGTCATTGATACAAGGAAATATAAAAGCCTAAATAAGCAATCAGCTTTACCTTTTTTATCCCTTGGGCAAAAGGAAATCACAAAATGAAAGGGAGTAAAGAGTAAAGACCTTCTAGCTTGCTTAGCATTCATATGTTTAGCAGACTACATGCATGTTACATTTTCATGGTCTGTATACTGTAGATTATAAATGGATGGCTTATGCTCTTCAGCCAATGCCACTGCTCAGTTAGAGCCAGTTTAATGAGTTAATGTCTCTTATTTCCAACATCATAATTTTGCTCAGTTGTGGTAAGTACTTTTTTGAAAAGTAGCAACATGGATGTGTATTTGTGGTAACTGCAAAGTGATAAAGCAGCTTCAGTTCTTACACTTAAAATGTCTACATCCCCTATAAAATGTAGAGTGTAGTCTGGATATTGTCAGATGGGTGTTGTACTAAAATCATTTTAAGTGAGAAATATGTATTTAGACTAAATATACTTTAAGGAGTGTTTCTTGTTTAGAAACCAATATAGGAGCTATAAATTAACTGTTTTGTAAAAAGAAATCTGTAGTGATTTTAGGAAACCCATAAATCATTGAACCAATGTGAATTTGGATCCTTTCATTTATGAATTGCTTTAATTTTTGTTTTGACTATTCTAAGACTTAAAAAAGAAATTCGGTAGCCAAAAAACAGTATTGAGATCTTATGAAAGTAGCATTTTTTTAAGTTTTGCAAATAAGTGATTTCTGAATGGATGTAACAAAACCAATATGAGCTTCAACATTATTTGAAAAGACAGATAGACAGGACTTTACTTGTCCCAAGGGGGGAATTTGGCTTTTACTGAAGCTCATTTAGATAGATAGATAGATAGATAGATAGATAGATAGATAGATAGATAGATAGATAGATAGATAGCAAATCTAACTTGGTAAATATTCTAGATCTCCTGAATCAGTTGAGTAAGACGGTGATAAAGACAACTGGTGAAATGGCCTTCATTGAAATCTTATTCAGTTTGCAGTAACTGATACACATACACAAACAACCATCTTTCTTTTTCTATAAAAAAACAGTTTCAAATGGACTGTTGGCGGAATTAATAAACTTATTTTTAAAGGTTTCCTTTCCATATTGGTGATAGCATACATTTTGGTAGAGGGACACCTGGTAACAAATCTATGAAACTGTCATATTCACGATAGGAATATTGGGATCGGGATAGCTAAGCTGTCCCAATATCTTTTAGAGATTCTTCTTAAAGGTTGCTAAGGTTTCTGCTTCAACTACATGCCTTGGTAGTTTGTTCCAAGTCCCACAACTCTTCGCATAAAGAACTGCTTCCTGGCTTCACTCTTTAATGCATTTCCCCTTAATTTTCGCTGATATCCTCAAGTATGTGATTCACCTTTAAGGTAAAAGAATTTTACTAGATCTTTTTTTTAATTACTTTGAGGATTTTAAATACCTGGATTAGGCCCCCACACAGTCTGCTCTGTTCGAACCTAAACAGATTTAATTCTCTAAGTCTGTCAGAATACACTCTTGTCATGATTTAGGCTGAAAACTGATGCTTCGAAGCTTTTTTCTTTAAGAGAAGCTATATTGTGTACCGTTGCCAGGGTTACATCCTTCGTTTCTAGGGGCGGAGTCTCTGGGGTCATGTTGTTGAGTTAATAAACAACCAGAATAAAAGGTCAACCTTTCGCTAGGAACCTTATATGATCTGTGGATAAAATCCTTACATTCATTTTGACCTAGTGTGTGTTTTCTCTTCTTGTATTGCCTGGCTTTGACTTATTGCCTGTTATTTGGCCTTGATTTTGCCTCTCGTTTGGGTTATGGTCGCTACAGTTTATTTTTATTTTCACTTGTTTTACTTCTTGCCTGTTTCTCCCAGTTAACTCACAAAATCAGTTCTCTTGTTTTCCTGCTGATTCAGGGCAGACATGTCCTTAAGTCCTAGGATGAACTTGGTTGATTTTCTTCAGCTCAGCTACAAGTGCTGCTATGTCTTTTTTTTGTAAAGTGGTGACCAGAACTGCACAATACTCCAGATGAAGTTTTACTAATGCATTATAAAGGGACAATTGAGCATAACACCGTCTCCTATCTTTTATTTATATTCAGTGTTCCTTTTGCAAATGTATACCACTTTACATTTTTCTCCATTAAACTGCATTTTCAAAGTGTTCGTCTACCTCAGAAGTTGTCCAAACCTTTTTGAATTCTTTATGATGCCTCCTCAGTGTATGCACTCCCTTCAATTTTAGTGTCATCTCCAAATGTCACAAGCTTAATAACTATACCAGAATGAATGTCATTAATATAAATCAGAAAAAGTAACAGTCCAAGGACTGACCCCTGAGGGACTCCACTGATGACCTCATTCCAAGTGGAGCATTCTTTACCTATCTGAACTCTTTGTCTCCTGCCGGTTAACCAATTATTGTTTATTATAAATTATACACTTACAGTATGGTATTTGCTCCATGTTCCAAATTAGGAAATAATCTAAACCTACATATCCCCTTCTCATCACAAGAGGCTGAAACAAGTAAAATACTCTA
This sequence comes from Polypterus senegalus, assembly GCF_016835505.1. NCBI lineage: Eukaryota > Metazoa > Chordata > Cladistia > Polypteriformes > Polypteridae > Polypterus > Polypterus senegalus. The sequence continues at coordinate 185,811,936 of NC_053157.1, forward strand.
TTAAAGGCAATCCATTACTCTGGCTTAGCTCTCTGCCCTAGCAAGGCCCTCTCCAAGATGGCAGCTTTACTCCAAACCAAGTCTCACATGCAATCACCACTTCAAACAAAATAGTAGAGATTTAAAGTATGTTTGCTTACTTTTCCCTAATTCTTTAGCCACCCAGGATTTATTGCCTTTTTGTCTTGTTAAAGCACCATGCACAACAAGCCTAATAAAATGTTTTGGAAATTTGAAACAAATCAGTAGTTTAACATTGAACATGTGGTCTGGACAAGCTCCTGAATGTTACTGACACCCAATTATATATCAGTAGCTTTTCTCATTCCTCCATATGTTTATGTTTAGCATTACATCATACTGTATGTAAAGGTTCATATTCCTCTTGTAATTTATGTGTCAGTCAAATGAATTGTATCAGGACATTTTACGATATGATTCTTCCCTTACACACTGTGACCAGGAAATGCAAACAGAAGACAGTTAGGAATTGGGGAGTGCAAAACAGGACGTGTTGCATTCAGTACTCAAGAGTTAGAAAAATAAGAGATAAAGTGGACTGAGTACAAAGTAAGTGTTTGCGATATGAAGATATCAGTTTAGTTTGCTGCTTACTCTAGTATTTTCTGTCACTGATACAGACAACCTTTGTTATCTGCCATTTCAGCTGTATGATTTTGAAACCCAACCTGAGCTGTTCTGCAATTCACAATCTCGATCAGACAAATATTTCCAATATCTTTGTTAAAATTTTAAATCTTGTCCGACCATGAGCCATAGAGTGTACAGGGAGTGGCCAGTTCCTGTCCCATCTCCTTATGCTTTATCTTGTATTGTTTGTGTGTTGCATACTAGAAATATCTCCTGTTGCTCTTCACTCATTAGCTCACATTCTATTCTTAGTTAAAGTGCCATGAAAATGTCTCCAAAGAAACTAGAAGTGCCAAAGGTTTTTTAGTTTTATATTTTTTCCTCCTACTGCATTCAAGTCTATGGATAATCCTTCACAAATATTGATTTTATTACCAAATAAAAATATTTGTTCTGTATTATGTCTAACATTTAGTGTTTTTTTCCAAAAAACAGGTTGATTTCTTATTGTGCAGCTCACTTAGCTTGTTGACAACTAGAGTTGTGGCTCTCAGTAAAAAAGTGGAAAACTACTGTTCTGGATGTTGACATACATTAACACAGAGCATTAAAGATATTCCGCTCTATTTTATTTTTCTTTATATTATCCTACTGTGGCACATGCCACTGCCATATTACCAAGCTGATACTCCTGGTATTGGAAATTTAGAATCAAAGCATTAAAAGATGTAACTTTCTTATTAGACTGTCCAGTTAATAATTATAATATTATAAATTGCCCAGGAAAGGGTGGGAGGTCATTTGGCCTAGGTTGTAATCCTATGTATCTTTTATTATGATTTTTTCAAATATAACTGATCTCCAGAACTTAATTTTTGGAACAAATGCTGCTGACTGGAATTTTTGTTTCTTGTTCCACCACTGATCTAATTTACAATGGCGTAGTTTGGTTAATTTTTCAAAGTGAAATTTCTCAAGGGAGACCACATAACCCTTGCTGAGGTTGCCTTGAGGGTTCATTTACCTTTTCCTCGTATTTATATTCTACTGTAACTTTCCAAATTGAATACCTTTCCCTTAATTAAATTTCATGAAAGAAGACTGGCCCTTGGGCACTAGTGTTTTAATGTTGTTACTAAACAACATTAGATCTTTTGTAGTTAAACACCAATGACACCATCCAGGAGAGCTTTTAGAGTAATCTTAATGTAATCCGACTTGATTTAAAAGGGACTAGCAAAGAAAATATTTCCGCAGACTGTGTTAAACTGTCCAAAATCACAGATAGCCGTCAAAAATAAATAAGAACTCTGGAGACTCAGATAACTTCCTTTAACAAGTTGACAGAGCTACAGGATAGAGTTCATCACAACAATACTGGTATTATGTGTATACATGAGAATGCTGAAAGTCGTAACGTTGTTACATTTTTTAAGTTAATTCCATGGTCTTCCCTTCTGTACCTGACTTTGATCCTAAGGTGGAAAGATGTCATTACATGTAAAGCATGATTCCTCGTGTAATAGGCCACTTATTTTTGAACTGCATGATTCAATAAAGTGTCCTCCTTGACTCCCAGAAAAATCTAAACCTATCCTAAAATAGCGATTGTGTTTTATTTCTTTTGTACTTTAGATAGAAGAGTTCTATCTTTTGTAATGAAGAAAGCTCAAGAAACTTGCCTACATTCTTCTCTCTGACATTACAGTATGCCTACTTTAACTGCTGCTGCTAGAAAAATCCTGAATGATGATCCTAAAACAGATGACAGAAGCTGTTGACAATTTCTTTTCTGCTTATGTCTTCCCTTTATAATGGTGAATTCTGTTTTTTCCTTCACATTGATTTGGGTGATTCTTCCTGAAAATAAACTTAGCATTCAGAACATTTCATATTGGTTTTGTCATCAGTTTATAGGTCGCTGAACTTTGATAGAACCTACTGTTTATTTTATTAGCTTCCTGAACACAGTATCATGCTGCACATTGGTATTTTCTTGTTAAACCAGACTTCATTGTTCAATTTTTAGGCATTTTTGTTCTGGTTATTTTCAGTCCTTGCAATTTTGGGGGACAGCAAATATGACCTGTTATTAAACATTCCATGGTAATTCTAGTATTATTCTTTCAAACCTTGACCTATACCATTTGACCTATACATTTTATCAGGTTCAGATCCTCAAACATCGGTCCTCTAATCACATACACTCCAGACATATGGTGTTAGGTGGACAGGTATCTCAGTCCTTGCCCAAAATGACATCTTTTTAAATCTGTTTTCTACAACTGAAGCCTGTATAATGGAGGTAATCCAATTACTTTAAAATCCTACGCTTTTATGGGTATTTATACACTGAGTGATTTCTTTGAAGATTCTGGCCCTGAAATATTCCAGTCTCTAAGCTCTTCCATTTGTAGAGGTTGCATTTGAAAGCCTAACATCAGAAGCCAACAATCTATGGGATGAAAAAGTAAGTTTATTCTAATATACACTCAGTACCCAAATGTCATGAAGTGTGTACTGTTTGTTTCACTTCAGTTCTGATGTTGACTATATTATAACTTAATTTTTAGCTTTATATACAGTTGTTTTATTCAATTTTAGAATGCACTAAGAAAGTGAAGAACCAGCCAAACAGATTGATACCTCCTCTTTTGGCACAAACCCAGAAACTTTACCAGAAGCCCCAGATAAAGGCAGTTGTTTACTTGATTTTTTGAGCTGTTGAGTGTGAAATGCCATTCTGCATTTTAACAATTAATTGTTGATGTTTTCCCTTTTTTAACTTTTAGAATACTTGTCTCCTCCAAAAAAGGCAAAGACAATGGCTGACCTGTTTGGTGATTATTTTTGTACTGCTGGCCTTAACCAGTCTATCAAGTCCTGCAGGCAAATGGTTCTTAAGTACAGAGCGACAGAATCTCTGGTTCTGAATGCTAATGCACTACACCAGTCTGATTATCCACTTCTGGCCATCCTTGCCAAAACATACTGTATCTTTGTACTGTATTTCTGGAACAAGCACACCATCAGAAAGGGTATTCAGCACTGCAGAGAACATTCTGAATTCACAACAAAGTTTTCTGCCTTCAGATCATGTGGATCAATTTTTTTGAAAAAGTATATCTGAAAGACCCCGTCACACAAAGCAAACTCCAATAGTACTGAATAAAACATTATTCTACATTTTACATAGAGTAGGACAACGACGTTCATAAGTGTTTGTAGTTTTCAGGGAGTATAGTATGTATGTTCAGAAATGCTGTTTTTAATGGTTTAATTGGTTTGTTGTTTCTAGTAGGAATAAAAGACAATGTTTCTTATGCAGATGTTTTTGTGTTTTGAGCTTTTTTATGAGGCATTTTTTATTCTAAAGCACTTAGTAACAAACGTTTTTATTTCTCTGTTCTTTTGTGTTAAACATTTCCCTTTATGCTGATTTTATTGGTATTTATTATGAATTCAAAAAGTATTTTGTTTGACTGTAGGTTTCCTCCCGCAGTCCAAAGACATGCAGGTTAGGTGCATTGGCAATTCTACATTGTCCCTAGTATGTGCTTGGTGTGTGGGTGTGTGTGTGTTCACCCTGCGGTGGGCTGGCGCCCTGCTCAGGTTTGTTTCCTGCCTTGGGCCCTGTGTTGGCTGGGATTGGCTCCAGCACACCCCCAAGAGTTAGGATATAGCGGGTTGGATAATGGATGGATGGATGTATTGAAAGTATAGATTATGTATTACTGGAAAGAATCAAATTGAATCATATGGAATTGAAGTGATATTTCAAATATCACCAGCTATCGAATCACTGCCTTAAAAATTTAAATTGAATGTTATTTTGGCAAAGTTAACAATTTATATCCCTATTTTTGAGTACTAGCGTGGAGAGTGGCTAGAATGAAGACTTGTAGCCACAATGGACCTTTAGGATCTGAGTATGGTAACCCTGAATTAAGATCGTCCGGAGTGCCGTACATATTGAAGCTGATTGTCCTTGTGAAGTGAACAACATGTTTAAAACATGATACAGAGATGTCTAAAGCTAAAGAGTTTAGACAAATTTCTCATTAGCTCTATCACATTTATAGCCTACAGTGAAGAAGATGTGGAGCAGTAAAGTTTCTGTGCCCTTTTTTGAAAAGCCAGAAAAAGCAGTGTACTGTACATTGATATTTCCATTTGGTCTTCTACAAAGCATACTGCCCTCTTTTGGTTACCTCTAGAGCTGCAGTGTTAGAAATAAGGCTGTACTTTCACACATTTCTATCTATCTATCTATCTATCTATCTATCTATCTATCTATCTATCTATCTATCTATCTATCTATTTCTGTTTTATATTTGTAATTAATTTACACCATTTAGCAGAGATCTGTTTTCACTTTGACATTAAAGCATCTGTTTCAGCTGGTCAGTGATTCAATGTTATATAACAATAAAATATGAAAACTACCAAGGGAGTGGAAACTTTTCATAGGGATTGTATCTATAATACTGGATGTATAATACACCATGCTTTTAATTATTCAGTTCATTATAATTATAAAAATTTATAATAATAATGTACACATTTGAAACTACATACGATTTTTTTAAAACATAAGGGCTTGTATATTATCTTCTAACAATAAATACACGTAAAGCCCAAGCTATTTTCAAAATAAATTATTCCACTCTATGTCAAGGTTTTATTTTTATTTTTCTCAATATATAAATGGATGTAGTTCTGCAACACCATGTTCCAGAAACAGCTTCTAATTCACAGGATATTTAAGGGAATAGTTCAATTCCTCTGGGTAAGCTGTTACCTGACTTCCCTCATTCTACAGCTTTAGCCCTCCAGCACAGACAAATGCAAGTCGCTTACAATTCCAGAGCAGAAATTAGCTGACAGACATCAATGTAGATAACTGAAAGCTGCAGCATTAACACTTGGGTAAGCATTAATCTTTTCCAAATTAAAATCTGCACCGCAGTGTTTAAGATTGGGGCCACCATGGTTCAGTGCAGCTTGACCGCCAATTTTGATAAAACTGTTTTAGGAGAGGAGAGATTTAGATAAATTACCCTTGGTCACACAAGAAGCAGTCAGGGTGAATGTCTAGTCTATTTGCTACCATCATACTGCGTGAGCAGATGGTTGTTTACATGTATATGAGAAGTCAGGACCAAAGCAACATGATAAACTATGGTTATTGATGTTTGTAATGGAAAGTTATATTATCTCTGCCTGTGCATGTACACATTGGATATTCCAGGGTAGCAAATGATAAGGTAAGCAAACATGACTATGAATTAAATCCTACTGGAAGGAAGCTATACAAACTTTTGCAGTGCATTACCATAGACTCCTCATTGTTTCTCGGACCAGCGCCCAACATCCATTATCCAATCCACTATATATCCTAACTACAGGGTCAAGGGGGTCTGCTGGAGCCAAACCCAGCTAACACAGGGTGCAATGCAGGATAAAACCCTGGGCACACACACACACACCACGAACAATCTAGGGACAATTTAGAATCGTCAATGCACCTAACCTGCATGTCTTATAACTATGGGAGGAAACCCACGCAGGCACGGGGAGAACATGCAAACTCCATACAGGGAGGACCCATGGAAGTGAACCTGGGTCTCTTAACTGCAAGGCAGCAGCGCTACCCACTGCACCATTGAGCGGCCCAGCACCCAATGTCATATATAAAAAAGATAGACCCCTGTGACCCTGTAGTTAGGATATAGCAGGTTGGATAATGGATGGATGGATAAATATGATGTTTATGAAGTATAAGGCAGCAAGGAGCACATACAGTATCAATCATAAATATATCAATATATGACAGATTTATTTATTGCAGTTTTCTCAATCCCATGTCAGTGCTGTTCTTCTTTACAACTTTTACCTGCATTTTGAAAGTTGCCCTTGCAATATTACATCTGCATGTTGGAGTTTATTTGTTATGGTTACTCTTTCAGAATCATTAATCAATACCATTATAAAGAAAAATAAAATTGGGATATGCATATTATGATTATTGGTATTTATTACATTTTTCCAGTTGCTAGAAATATGTAAGCAATCATATTGCTGTTCTGTACATGTAAAGCACCTATTTGTATTACACACATATAGTTTATAGTATATCCATTCATTAACAAACCTGTTTAATTCAATTCACTTTGGAGTCTGCCAGAGCTTATTTCAGCAGCATTAGGCATTATTCAGGAACAAGTCTTGGATAGGTCACTAAATGATTTAGCCCCACATACTTATATAGGCCCAGTTTAGAGTTGTCAATAAACCAAACACTCTGGTCTTTGTGAAGTCAGTGGAAAATTTCAGGACTACAAGCCAGATAGACATGAGGAGAATATGCAGGTTGAGCACAGAATGTGACTGGGACACACAATTTGACCTCAGAACTGTTCATAGGAATTGTGCAGAAATTAATTTAATTCTATGAATTTCAAATCAGTACACCAAGGTGATAGAAATTAAATTTTTTGTTTTGTTTACAAACAACATAAAAGCTGCATTGCAATACTCCATATTTATAGCTCAAAATTGCTTCTTTCATGCTTTTAAAGGCATAACAGTAGCTTTTGTGTGTCTACAAGTGACTTAAGTAAATCAGATAATTTATTTTAATGTAACAAAATTCAGATATTTATAACACTTCTAGTGCAAACATAAATTTAATTTAAAACGCAACTTGTGGTGGGATGGTGTACTGGTTATTGCAGCTCATCCATGGATCCGGAATCCTAGGTTTGAATCTTGTGCTTGCACTTTCTCCCCATGTCTAAATTAGATTTCCTCATTCATCCAAAAAGACTTGTGTGTTTGGTTTGTTGGCAGTTCTAAATTGGTTTTGTGTGTGAGTGGATCTTGGAATAGATGGGTGTCCTGTCCAGGGTTGGTTTTTTTCCTTGTGTCTGATACTGCCAGGATAGATATCATGATCCTGAATAAGATTAACTGGATTAAAAGCTTTTGCTTTGTGTTGAGGTCAAGAAAGGTAATCCATTAGTCAAGGCTTTCTCTGATATTTTATTAGCAATGAATTGCTATCATCATATGTTACCATACCACACCTATCTTAATGAGACAAAATCTGAACTGTGTGTTTAATGGTATGTCTGTGGCCCACTGGCTGTTGGTTCATTCCCTATCTCTGATGCTGTATACTGTATGTTATATTATGAATTATATATGAAATATATGAACTCTCCAATTACTGTTGAAATGGTACCTCTTTACATCAAGTCTCTTATTACAACATACTTACACTGCAATTATTCAGTATTTATCTGCTTTGAAAACAGTTTAACTTAAGCATTAATACCATGTTCTTACTCCATAAATGAAGAAATTATATTGATAAACACATACATTATAATTACTCAGTGGTGACATGCTTAACTACAGTGTAACCAAACATTATTATTATGTACTTACTATGTTATTTGAGTAAAGGTTTAGGTAAGTAGACTCAGATGTAGAATCAAAATAGGATGTGCAAAATTTAAATAAGTAGTACACAACTTTAACTCAACTCATCATAATCAAATTTTTCCAATTCGCTCAATGCATTACCCAAAATATTTCTTTTAGCTATATGTGACATTTATGTGTGCCTTGCGTTGCTAGCCTGATTCAAGGTTGCTTGGGCAGGCCCTTGGACCTTGCAGTGTTCTCAGCATGTGCAGCCTAAACTTTACAGGTCTGCCTTGGCATTTGAAGGATAGAACCCTTTTAAGTGGCCTATTGGTTGTTTTTCTGTGATGTAATTTGTAGCGTGCTTGAACTTGCAAATCTGATTATTTTGGAGTAGTTATCATCATTCTCTTGAATCATATCAATTACATATGCAGAATATAATTTAGTACTTTGCCCACTTAGCAAAAATTCTAAATATTTATTTATGTTTCTGCTTTCTGTGTTGTGTATTTGATGTTGCAATACCTTTTATTACTGTTATTTGGGGGTAGTTGTATTGTATAACAAAATAATATGTCGACAAATTACATTTTGTGTATATTATGGCATTATCTGGCTGACATGTTATCACCGCTAGTACTGGTAGCCTAATACATTATAAACGTTGGGTCTCTCCCTCACTCCCTCATATGGGGTTTACTGGAGACCATCCCGTTCATTAGGTGCCCTCTAATGCTGTTGCCACTGCTCATATCTTCCATGGCTTCTTCCATGTTATTGTATCTGCTGTGGTGTGAGTGTTCCTTTTTATAGCTAAATATCTCCAAGACCAAGGACATGGCTGTAGATCTTAGGTGTTCCTCTTCTTCCATTGTCTCAACTTTAATTAATAGGGATAGACCAGACATGGTAGAACACTACAGATATCTAGGGACAATCATTGGTAAGAGGCTAAATTTTAACTTATCTTAACACAGGGCAGATTTGTAAGAAGGGGTAGGCAAGACTTTTCTTTCTTAGGAAACTAAATTGTTTTAAAGTGGACAAAACCATAATGACAATTTTTTATAAGCTCTTAAATGAATCTGCTGTTACATTTGCTTTTATCTGTTGGTTTGGCAACCTCAGCATTAAGAATATAAACCATCTTAACAATATTGTAAAATTTACCATTAAAATCTGTCACTGAACTGTACTACAATAAGGTTATAAAGAATGCCAACTGAATTCTGTTAGACAGTAGCCATCCTCTTTTTCCTAAATTTTAACTATTGCAATCAGGCAACAGATTTGAGGATAAAGAATAACATGTTTAAGAAATCCTTTATTCCCCGAGCTATAGGTATTTTAAAGTCTGTTACTTGTAACTATTGCTGCTGAATTCTGAATGACAGTTTTGCATGTTGTTAAAAGTGATTATTCATCTTTGTACTAATCTTCAGTGTGTGTATTATGATAATACCAGTTGTCAGCTGTTGTGTTCTGGCTTATTTTCTTGTATCAGTGTAGCAATGCCCTATGGTTTGTATCATCCTGCTGAATACAAAGTTCCCTCAGGAATAAAAAAGTCTGCCTAATTCTAACCTAACCTAATGTCTACAGCCTGCATATTCACCACACCAGGTCTCCACATAGCAAGGCTTACTTGGGGACTGAGACAACACCACCCGCACTCACTCTGTGAGCTGATCCAAGCCAGGATCCTTCCAGAAATAAATTCAAGCATGTTTGTCCTCTCAATTATTATTTTGCTTGCCCTTCCACTTAAACCAAGACAACCTTACAAAGCCAATTCCGACACTATTATTTTATCTGTCCATCACTTTTCATGGGTCACCTAATAGTATTTAAGGTCACCAGTTCCTACGTTTCAAGTACAGGTGCAGTTCTAATTACTATATTCTACTTTCATGAAGTCTTCCGTGGCAATGATTTTGATTATATCAAAGCACCGCTATTCTACTCACAGTAAGCACTCATTCAGCTTTGTGGAGCAGGAGACTCTTTGACCAGCCCACGGTAAAAAGGTATTGGCATATGGTGATTTACACCTTGTCATATAATTTTGCCTTCTTTTTCTGTCCTCTTTGTATGTTTGCTGGTGCAGCCTTTATTTACTGTTACTTCAGTAATTGCATACATTACACACTACTAACTACTTGTATTTCAGTTTTCATTTCTTTAATTTTTTGTGATTATATATAGCTTTTTGATTGAGTTATCATTTAAGATAATACCTATTTAATACCCATTCAGTATTTCTTGTAAAGCAGTAACCAGCCCCAGTTCATTTTAAAGTGCCGTCTATAATGATCTCTCATTCATAAATGGACAACTTCGAGTTACTTATTATCCTGAAATGTACAAAGAGAAACAGAAGCCAGAGAAGAACCCCATTCAACCAGTGTCTGGGAAATATTTAAAAATTGAGTAAATCCATTCCTAACATATTGGAAGGCATATTTTGCACAAATGTGAGAATTTTTTTCTTCACACAAAAAATCTAAGATTCATGGAATAAATTACCAGGTAGTGTGGTAAAGAGTACGACTTAGTAGAACTTAATCTCAATTTATGATACTATATAAGTTATATAAGATGAATAAAATTATATTATACTAGTTGTGTAAGCCCGGGTTGTAAAAAGCCTGTGCTCCTAGAAACCATGGATTCTGGCACTTCAATTAATCAATCATATCGGTTGTGCATTTGCGGCTAAGTGAGGTTCTCTTTCCTCTGTGGTTTTGTTTTGCCAACGTGCGCGACTCACTTGTGTATAATTTATTTGAGATCTACCAATCTGGCTTTAGGCGTTATCATGGTGTTGAGACTGCCCTCCTTAAAGTATTCAATGACATCTCTATTATTACTGAATCAGGTGGCGCTGCAGTCCTTGTCCTCCTAGACCTGTCCATTGCCTTTGACACTATTGACCATGAGATATTGCTGTTGCGGCTTGAACATCTTGTTGGGCTTAAAGGGGCTGTTCTTAACTGGCTCAGGTCATATCTAACTGGTAGACACTTTTCAGTGACTTTAAATTCCTCTTTTTCGTCTACTGCTCCACTTAAATGTGGTGTTCCTCAGGGATCCATTTTGGGTCCTATTTTGTTCTCTATATACCTTCACCTTATTGGAGCTATTTTTAGGAAATTTGACATATTTTTACACTGCTATGCTAATGATACACAGGTCTATATTTCTGTCTGCAACTCTGCAATAAATCAACTGCACAACTGTTTTTCTGAACTAAGATCCTGGATGGCTACTAATTTTTTTGATCTGAATCAAAATAAAACCGGTGTGCTTATAGTGGGTCCATCAGCTAAAGCCCAAATTGGTCTTGGACTTCTCGGCTCTTTCTCTGTCTTTTGCAAACCTCAAGTCCGCAATCTTGGTGTTATCTTTGACAGTAACTTCTCTTTTGAGAAACAGGTTAATTCTGTAGTCAAGAGTTGCTTTTTCCAGCTTCGTCTATTAGGTAAGATCAAGCCTTTTTTATCTTCTAGGGATCTTGAGAAAGCTACTCATGCTTTTATCTTTTCTCACCTTGATTACTGCAACTCGCTATATTATGGGATTAGCAAATCCCTGATATGCAGGTTACAGTTGGTTCAGAATGCTGCTGATCGCTTTCTGGTTGGGGCAAGAAAATCTGATTCTGTTTCTCCAATATTAGCTTCTTTACACTTTACACAGTTTTCAAATTGATTATAAAATCTTGTTGCTAGCTTTTAGATCTTTGCATGGGCTTGCTCCTGCCTATTTATCTGAATTGTGTGTTTTACACTAGCCATCTAGAGTGCTTATATCTCCTGGTCAGTTGTCTCTTGTTGTCCCTCGTACCAAGTGTAAAACTAAGGGGACAGGGCTTTTGCAGCTGCTGTTCCTCACCTGTGGAACTCTTTACCTCATCATATAAAGGAGTCTACAATTGCACTGTTCATAACAAGATTAAAGACTCCTTTCTATTCATTTGCATTCTGTGACCTTCAGTAATACTGTTGGTTTCCTCATTGTGATTACATAACATTACTTCTATTTATTATTTATTTTATTTATGCTCATTTATTTTATTTCTATTTATGTTATTCATGTTAATTGTATGTTTTTCTTTTATTCTATTATTGTAAAGCACTTTGGCCACAGCATTCCTATGTTGTTTTAAATGTGCTATATAAATAAATTTGACATTAACATTGACATTAGTTGCTAAGCTAGCTTCTCTTTTCTCGACGGTTTCACTTTGGCGGCAGAGTGGATTTTTTTGAGCTTCATGCTGTACCCTCGGACTTCCAGGCTGCCTTACACTTTCGGGCCAGACAGACAGACAGGCACACCTCCACGTGTAAACGTTTATATATAAGATATTTTATATAATTTGTATGAGATATTATTTTAGGGAATCTAGGTGAATAGGATGGGTAAGCATGTTGGACTGAATGGCCTGTTCTTGGTATAGTTGTTCTAAAGTTTCCTAGGCCTTTTATTTCCAAGAGTGAATAGATGGCAGGAGCACTCTTCTTTAGTTTCATATAAATATATATTGTATTGGGGAGAAGTGATGCTGCAGAACTAAGCAAGCTGATTGGGGTACCAACTGGGTAAATTTCCTGTTAAATTTCAACAAAAGGCACCAAAAAAAAAAACTCAAGCACTCCAAAGTGCATTATATTATTAACAAATAGTCCTTTCAATCAGGCATATGGAAGATAGTAACTGTGACTTGAGACACAGGTCAACGTGTAAATGTGAGATGCCATCCTTTGGGAGTGGTGTCCTCTTATCTCGGGTGGACTTGAAGGGTGGGGCCTTCTGCTTCTCAGCACACTCAAGGAGCAGTTTCTCATGGATGCAAGGGTGGAAGGAGACAAGACTGCTAGCAGCAATGCCTCCTATTGTCTTGCGGTGATATTACTTAGTTTAGTTGAACCTGGAAGACAACTCCCTGGCATGTCTATGTTGGGTAATACTACTGCCTCACAGCTCCAGAGTTTTAGATTTACATCTAGACGCATTTTCCTTGGATCTGCTTTCATTTTTCCTTACATCAAAAAGAGGTGTGTGATAGATTAATTGGCCCAGTGTGGCTCTACATAGAACTGGTGCCCTGTCCAGTCGTGATTTCAATGTTGCTCCAAGTGTTGCAGGGATAAACACCAGTTCCCAATGACTTATACTGCATACAAAGTTACAAAATTGATGGATGAAATGATGTATTCCTTACAAGTGTAATAACTATTACACTCAGAGAACACTTCTGTCTAAGTGTTGATTTTTCTCATAAATTATAACACACTTAAAGCAAAAATCTCAATAGAATGAGGAATAATAGCATACTAAGAAGAATAGCGATTAATCAGGAGTTTCTGTGTTGTACAGGTTTTTAATTTGTGGAGTTTAAACAAACTATTCTGCCCATTGGCATTCTATCCCTTCACCTGCACTGTCTGAGCTGTTATACTAGTTTCTGTTGGAAATCACACAAAGTAATTTATTCCACACATATTAAAACCTATTTGTGTATTTTTACATTATAATCTTACATGCTATTTGCTGTCATTTTTACCATGCTAAAAGCACACAGTGGAAAATTTAAAGGGTTAATGTATTTTATATAAAAAACATTATTGCACATCATATTCCACAATGCCATATATTCTCCAATACGCCCAAATCCCATCCAAATAATCCATCATATTATGACTATCTTCTATCTGCTATTCTCCCATTCTCTAAGTCACAGGCCACCATGAAATTGACATTTGAAAGTAATTGTATGGTGAAATCTACCAAATTCTACAAACTGTGTTTTAGATTTCAGGGACGCAATACACCTGAAATCATTCTCTGTATTAGTTTCCAGTCCTCTGCATGGCAAGGCATCAAGAAAGCGCTAAAGGGGATTATTAGGCCCCAGCAGGGAGATTGTGCAGAGCGAACTAATCTGCATTGCTTATCTTAGGCAGACAGTGGTGTGTTAGGGCCTGCCTGCATGCCCTCCTCGCTTGTGCCTTGCTTTCACTGTCTTGTTGCCGCCAGCTGTCCCCTGCTCCTATAAACCACCAATTACTGACCCAAACAGATGTCAGGAGCTATGATCAAATAATTTAGCTGGAGTGAAGAGGCCTTTATACAGGTCAATTTCACTCTGTTAGACATGGTGTCTGAGTCAAGTGAGAGGAGGGCAGCCATTCTGACATGAGATTGCGTTCTGCAGAACTTCAGCAGCCATGGAATTTGAAGGTTAGGAAAGCTGACAAAATAATACTTTGTTTTCAATATCACTGAATGAAGAAGGTGGTCCCCAGGTAATTGAGAGATCTAACTTTGCACTTTGAACGTTTTTCTTCTCTGCATCTGTAATATTTTCAATACATTGCCTGCACTACGGCCAGCTTTCACTTAAACTGTCTGTTGTGTCTGAAAGTAATTCAAAGAACATTCCCTCCCATCAAAGATTTTACTAGTTTTTAAAAAATTGACTAAAGGTCATTGACTTCCAAAACGTGGGACAGAACTAAACACAGTAGAAAATTGAACTATCTTTATACAAATTGTCTTAGATCTCCATATCAAGATTATCCAGACTTTATAAACTAATATATAAAGTTATAATTTTCCAGTTTTTCTCTACATTGAAATATATGGTTCTCCTTGCTATTGTATTCATCACTATGCAAATAATTAGTCTCAATTTATGGTTTCCATTTATTTTCAAGAGAAAACCAAAAAGTGTTCACTAAGGCCTGAAACTCTAAATCTCAAGAGAGCCTGTCCTTGTGATTCTGAGTGATAAGTAACCATACATGACAGGTTGTTCTGCTAAAGTCTGTCCTTTTGTTACAGGGCAGTGTGGCAGCATTGACAGGCAGTGTGGTTTAAAGCTTTGGACATTAAGCCAAAGGTTCACTGGTTCATTGCCCAGTCTGTGACTCACAGTGTAACCCTGGACAAGTCATTCAAGTTGCCTCTGCTCCAAATATAAAATGCGTATAAACGATCATAATATAGCATTGCACATGAATAAGGATATGAGCACGGGAAATGCGATTTATAAATAGAAACTATAAAAATGTACATATAAAACAAACCTCCTGGTGTGTGACACCCAATTAGTTGCAGTGATAGTCCATGTTTTTGACATTCCTTATCCATTTTGTGATTTAGTTTGCATAGCCGTGACCAGGTTGTTTACCCATTACTAGTCATGTGATGTGAAAACCATGTACCCCCACCATTTGCCTGCACTGACTGGTCTATATTTTTTACACAGTTTACTAATGAGTGATGTGATGGTCAGGCTTATAGGATTTGATATTACATATTATCCCAATATTTTGCACTTTTTTGATGTCTTGAATAGGTATAGAGTAATCACTTCACTGGGGTCATCAGGTGGGCTCCCTGCTTCATTGTTGTTTTGTTGATAAGCCCACACCAACTCTAAAGTGCTCAGCAGCTTCACCTGGCATCCCAAGTGTGCTCCCCTCTGCTTTTACCCCTTGTTTGTCATTATCCAGCCCAGTTGGGATCCTTTTTCTTCAGCCACATTCAGTTACTGCTTCATTTGGCACCTTCTGAAAATGACTTGGCGGCTTGTCGGAAGGCCTGCCCTCGTACTCCAATCCTCTTCAGAAGCCTGATTGTCAACATGGCTACAAACCCTCTACACACTACCTCTACAAGGAGCACCTCAGTATGCCAGCCATGTGAGTCGGCCTCAGCTGCTATGCCTGCATGTCTAAGAAAATGGTGTTCATAAGCTTCATCAACGCTCTCCTCCTACAACCCATTTTGAGTATCGGATGATCACTACCTTTGCCATGGTGAAAGCAAAGGTTAGATGGTGCACCCTGCCATTATTTGCACTTCCAGTTATTGACATGATGCTGTGTACTCTGTGGTTGTAATACAGAATTGCAAATCTTGGAAGAAGTTCCTGACCAAAATTGTGATGGTTTGTGTCAAATGAAAGAAGTCAAAGGCTGTCCAGAGGAAAGAATTGGGGACAGATCCAAAAGCATTGGCTAACTCCAGGAATAAGACATGTAGCTCTCTTCCTTCCGTTCTTGCAAACTGGAGTTACTGCGATATCATGCTTGTGTATTCTAAGTATCCTGAGGAGACTGGTATACCAGTTTTCTGTTCCGATGTGTCAGTAAAATTGTTCTGTTATCCTTTGAGCAACAATGCTAAAGAATATCTTACCTTTAACATTCAAGAGATTCAATTGTCAGAATTGGTTGATGTGTAAGGCATCCTTTACCTTCCTTTACTACTCCTTCTACTATTCGCCAATCTTTTGGAACGGTTTGCTTCTTCCATGCCACCTTCATTAGCCTCCACAGCAACTGCAGGACATTTGGAGCATTATTATACAGTCAGTAAGAAACTCCATTTAGCCCTAGAGCTTCTTCACCACTCTTTCTACCTCACTCCACTTTTTGGGGCTATCATCCAACTGATGTTCTGGTTGTGGAAAGTGTTATTATTGAATGCTGATTCCTTGTAAAAGTTACATTGATGGCTGCTGGTAGACTAGTGTTGGTGGAGTATATGGAAGTGTGTGGCTGCTATGCTCTACTATGTTTAGTGCTCCACATAGCACATTCATTGTTTGATTGATTGGGTAGATGGTATCATCTGGATATAAGTTATTTTATGCGCATGTTTGCAACACTCGGAGCTGATTGATTTAATAGGGCTTAATATCTTTAAGCACATTACTGCTATACCTCACACAGGGTGATGGTGCAAAGTGCACACAGACATACATATACTTTTTATTATGGAAGTTTCTTTGTTTTTTCATGGAAAAACACATTGTTTAATGTTTAAAAGCATTCAATCTTTCAACATAAAATCTTTCTTCAATCACATTTTTCTCATTTAAAATTCTCCAAAATGTATCCAGAGCTAGATCTAACCAGTAAATGTTGTAATCTAACTCCAGCCTCACTGGACCACATTGTGTTAGCAGTGCACCAAATTAACATTATTTTGGACAAAAATCTTTGAATTCTTACTAGACCGCTTTGGTGTCACACTCACTCTTAACCCCTAACAGATATATTTGGTGTACGCCCAGATGGGCATAAAGTGGAGAAGGCAAATTGATTGTAATAGCCAATACACACTACTAGCACATAGACTTTATGTATTTTGCTTACTGGAAGAATTCCAACCCATCTTTTATAAGTTAGTGGGTAACTGAAATTCTATACTATCCGAAATGGGAAAAAAATCACATTCTCGCTTAATGGTATCGGTTCAAAACTTTTTTTATAGTATGTGAAGATTTAATTAATAAGATTTTAGAATGAGCATTTAAATTGGGGAGAAAAGAACATTCTTTGTTGTTTTTTTTTCGTTAGCTAATTCTGCTTTGTTACTTTCCTCATTTAACTTTCAGATTTTTTTTCTTTTTATTTTTGTTGTATAAGTTCGACTTGATTGTATGCAATGTTATTTTCTTCAAATAAAATAAAATAACAATAAAATAGCATTATTGATATGTCTCACACAGAAAGATTGTGTTAACTGCACACAGACATATACTTTTCATTATGGAAGTTTCTTCGGTTTTTCCATGGAAAAACATATTGCTTACTGTTTAATAGCGTTAAAAAATCCTTATGCACTATTCTGATATTTTGTCAGTAAAACTGTAACACTATGTGTACATAATGCAACTTATTTCAACTCAATAATCATGACTATTTTCTTGTTTTCACCTACATTAAATTCTCCTTAGTTTTTAGAAATATAACAATTTCTCTTATTCACCTACTTTTACTCACCTAAATTATCATTATGTTGGTTGATTAAAGTCAAATATTTTCTTTCATCTGTCATCTGTGTATTTATTAATTTTCAGCTAGTTTCGAGGGACTTTAAACAGACGTTTTGACAACAGTAACAACATTTATTTATATAGCATGTTTTCATTCAAATTATGTAGCTCAAAGTGCTTTACAAGATGAAGAAAGAAAAAGGAAAAAATATAAAAATAAAATTAGCCAATACTAATTAAAAAAGAATAAAGTAAGATCTGATGGCCAGGGAGGACAGAAAAAACAAACAAAAAAAAACTCCAGAGGGCTGGAGAAAAAAATAAAATCTGCAGGGGTTCTAAGGCCACGAAACAACCCAGCATCCACTGGGTATTCTAGGGATTCTATCTAACATAAATGATCTCAATCAGTCCTCATGGTTTTCAGGCTTCACGTGGAAGAATTAGATGATGATGGTTATGTGGACTTCTGGCCTTCATCAATGTAGGGACTGCACGGTGGTTTGATCAGGTGGTGGTGGTGCAGATGCCAACACAGAAAACTGGAAAAAAAATAACAGTGAAAGTAGGGGTTAGTACAGATTTCAAAGTCATGAAATAAACGATAATTGAATGCATATACAGAATATTAGGGTTACACTAAAATGAAGATATGAGAAAGCCATGTTAAATTAATGGGTTTTTAGCAGTTTTGTATTAGCCTGGTGAATTTTTATCAGTAAGCTATTCCAGATTTTAGGTGCATAACAGCAGAAGGCCGCCTCACCACTTCTTTTAAGTTTAGCTCTTGGAATTATAAGCAGACACTCATTTGAAGATATAAGGTTATGGTTTGGAGTGTAAGGTGAAAGGCATTCCGAAATATAGTATGGAGCGAGATTATGTAAGGCTTTGTAAACCATAAGCAGTATTTTAAAGTCAATTCTAAATGGCACGGGCAAACAATGTAGTGACATCAAAACTGGAGAGATGGGCTTGGATTTTGACCACGTGTCATGCTATCTTTTTCCTAAAACACAGCGTTTAAAATTGTAGCATATCTTTTACTATCATGCCAAATGTTGTTGCAGGTTGTAACTTTAAAAATTACATGATTGTATCAAGCAATTTAAAATATCTTAGTACTGTAAACTTTTACAAAATATAGAGTAAATTTGGAAGCCATCTCCAGAGTTCATTCCAGAAATGTGTGTGTATCTGTGAATGACACAGGCAATAGAGCTACAGTAATTATTTAATAAATACACAGTGCCCCAATGGGTTTAAATATCAACACTTGTTAGACCAATTACATAGCAAACCATGAATTTTAATCTCTCAGTTACTTTGGCAAAATTCCCAGGCAGGCTGTAATACACAACTGTCAGTGTTTTACAAATGTATTTCTTTCTCTGATTGTTCTTTAGCCATTCAGTAAGAGGTTATTTAACAGGTTTAGCTAGCATTAGACAAATATTACTTGATTTTCAGTTATATTTGGTTTTCTTTAACCTAATTAATAGCCTACCACAATTTAGGGTAGTTGGTTTGATATTTTTATGCGGTGCTTGATTTCTGTATGCTTTTTGATATATTAATTGAGAGATCTTTTTCCCAGTGTCCTCTTGGATCTTTGAAAGGGAGGGATTGTAAAATGATTTTATATATTGCAGAGATGGTGTCTGAGTCCTTGAGACTGAGCAATATTTTTTCTAGCATGGATGAGGGTGCAAGATGAGGGAAATCAAGAAGGTTCTGTTTAACAAGGTTGCTAATTTGAAGATAGTGAAAGAAATGTGTAGCTGGAATGTTAAATTTGGAATGTAATTGTTCATAGGATGCAAAGATGTTGTCTATATAAAGATCTCTAAGCAAGTTAATCCAAAATTTTTTCCAGATATTAAAAACTGCATATGTTTGCGAAGGTTGAAAGAGGTGGTTCTCTTGCAGAGGTGCCACAGATAAAAGCATCTCCATCTTAAAATGCTTTCTACATTGGTTCCATATTCTAAGTGAGTGAAGCACAATTGGGTTATTAGTATATTGCCGATAACTTGCGTTTATTGGGGCACAGAGTGGGGAACATAAAGAAGTACTGCCATCAATCAATCAACATTTATTTATATAGCACATATTCATACAAAAAAAATGTAGCTCAAAGTGCTTTACAAAATGAATAGAGAAATAGAAGACACAATAAAAGATAAACATAAGTCAACATTAATTAACATAGAATAAGAGTAAGGTCCGATGGCCAGGGTGGACAGAAAAAACAAAAACCTCCAAAGGCTGGAGAAAAAAATAAAATCTGTAGGGGTTCCAGACCAAGAGACCGACCAGTCCCCTCTGGGCAATCTACCTAACATAAATCAAACAGTCCTCTTTGTATTTAGCGTTTTCATGGAAGGACCTGATGATGATGGTCACGTAGACTTCTGGCTTTCAGTTCATCAATGTTGGTGCATCATGATGCTTTGAGTAGGTGGTGGTGGTGCAGGCCGCCACCACAAAAACCGGAAAAAGAAACAGAAGAGAGAGTAGGGGTCAGTATGGATTTTAGAGCCACCATGAATAGTTATTATGAAGAATTGAACATACAGAGTATCAGTATTAAGTTAAAGTGAAGTTATAAAAAGGCCATGTTAAAGTAATGTGTTTTCAGCAGTGTTTTAAAATGCTCTACTGTATTTGCCTGGCGAATTCCTATTGGCAGGCTATTCCAGATTTTGGGTGCATAACGGCAGAAGGCCGCCTCACCACTTCTTTTAAGTTTAGCTTTTGGAATTATAAGGAGACACTCATTTGAAGATCTAAGGTTACGATTTGGAATATAACGTGTCAGGCATTCCGATATATAAGATGGAGCGAGATTATTTAAGGCTTTATAAACCATAAGCAGTATTTTAAAGTCAATCCTGAATGACACAGGCAACCAGTGTAGTGACATCAAAACTGGAGAAATGTGTTCGGATTTTCTTTTCCCAGTTAGGATTCTAGCAGCTGCATTCTGCACTCGTTGCAAATGATTTATGTCTTTTTTGGGTAGTCCTGAGAGGAGTGCGTTACAGTAATCTAGTCGACTGAAAACAAAAGCGTGAATTAATTTCTCAGCATCTTTCAATGATATAAGAGGTCTAACTTTAGCTATGTTTCTTAAGTGAAAAAATGCTGTCCTAGTGGTCTGATGAATATGCGATTTAAAATTCAGATTACAGTCAACGGTTACCCCTAAATTTTTTACTTCCGTCTTAACTTTTGACCCTAGTGCATTAAGTTTATTTCTGATAACCTCGCTGAATCCATTATTGCCAATTACCAAAATTTCAGTTTTCTCTTTATTTAGTTTGAGAAAATGACTATTCATCCATTCAGAAATACCAGTAAGACATTGTGTTAGTGTATCGAAAGAGTCGGAGTCATCAGGTGCTATAGATAAGTAATCTGCTTATCTGCAGGATTTTACTTCTACTGCAGACCAGGGGCCTCATGTATAAACGGTGCGTACGCACAGAAATGTTGCGTAAGAACTTTTCCACGTTCAAATCGCGATGTATAAAACCTACACTTAGCGTAAAGCCACGCACTTTTCCATGGTACCTTATGCCTTGTCGTACGCAAGTTCTCCGCTCGGTTTTGCAGACTGGCGGCACCCAGCGTCAAAGCAGTGCTACTGTTCCTGTGTGATTACTCCTTATTTTCATGACGCGGCTTTATAAATACACCAAAACTAACTGCATATTGTTTATTAGTGTAACGCATCTGATTGTAATTAACTTGTAACAATATAATGGTCCAGGGAACAGCCATAGTATTCCAAAT
The DNA here is from genome assembly GCF_016835505.1 of Polypterus senegalus. Lineage (NCBI taxonomy): Eukaryota > Metazoa > Chordata > Cladistia > Polypteriformes > Polypteridae > Polypterus > Polypterus senegalus. The sequence goes on from NC_053157.1 coordinate 185,833,555, forward strand.
ACCATAACTGATTTAGCGTTGTTACTCTCACTTCTCCTTCTTCTTCTTCTTCTTTCAGCTCCTCCCGTTAGGAGTTGCCACAGCTGATCATCTTTTTCCATATTACTCTCACTGCACGACTCAGAGTATTTATATCACTGTATCTGAGTGTGAATCACAGCAGCAGCTGATCGGAAAGAGAATTATTGGTATACAGCTTCATGGACACGCTGTCTCAGCCACTGCAAAACGTTTTAAAGCAATTCCTGTACGGACCTCGCGGTTCAGAAACAGTCTCATCCCAAGAACTTTAAATGCACTCAATCAATTGCACCTTGTGGAACTGTTTGTACTTATAAATATAATCACCCCACTGTAAACTTTCACTAATTATAATATCTTACAACCTGAGCCACTTTATAAAGCGCGTATTTACATATGATGACGATATCATTTTTAAGATGAAATGCAGCAAAATATGTTTATTAAATTATACAGATAAAACTTTAACTTCATTTAAATAATCTATATTCTTCACTGGGAGTGTCGTTAAGGATAGAATAATTAAACATGTACTACAAAGATATTTCAATGTTCTTTACGTTTTGAAGAATCGGCGCTAAGCTTACAGATGGCTTAACGTCTATTACAGAGCTGATTGTATGGCGATCGGTTACTTTTGGAAAGAAAAGCACTGACTGCAGTGACGGCTACGCCAATATATATTGAATATAAATCAGAAAGAGAAAATAACAACACAGCTAAAAACGCAGCGACAAATTTCGGCAAAAGTTAAATGCTTGTGTCATGAGCACGAGGCGGCTAAGCAGTGTCTGCAACGGACATAGCCTTCCACCGTGCATAAGCTACCTTACTGACGGGCGGGCGAAGGAGCAACCGATTTTTCCTCTGCCCAGTGCCACCACAAGCCTAGAGCCGCCCTGAGTACTGCTGCAATAAATTATTTCATCGAAGTGAAACACATGTTTAATAACGTGCTTTAACTCCTATCATCATGAAAATGATATCACGTATACATCTCAGTGTTTGAGTTATTCAGAGAGCTGTAATATCACGAATGTCATGGATTCTGTGTCCAGTTGGAGGAAGAGACCCGGTTTAAGAAGCAAGTAGTGATTCCCACACATAGGCACATATAAGATCAAATACAAAACAAAGCATTTAACGTGCTACTTTAATTACGATGTGATTTGAGAAACTGGTTAATTAAACGATTTTAAGATGAAGTTTATGATGTTCTACTTTAATGACAAAATAAACTACGTGATTAAAGTGGAAATGTCGAGATTGAAGTGGACATTTCGTGCTTTTTCCCCACCGTGTGGCTTTTTTCTCTGTACCCTAATAAGCTTTCATATGACACTCAGACAGTGGGCTTACAACTCGGCTTTCCACGGCGACTTTGATATGTGACTTCTTTTTTATTTCTGGCACTGTGCGATTTTGTGGATGTGAGCTTTCATGTTTCTCCAACACGCTATATCACTCGATCAACTTCCTCTTGTTGATTATACCACGGCTTATTTGAACAAATAGTATGTTTTTCCTTTGCCTCCACTTGGTATTCGCTGAAATTCTTATGTTTCCCCCCGTGCTTTTCCCATTGTCTTTTCACAGAAGGCTGCGCTTAAGGGCGATTTATATTGATTTGCATATTCAAATAGGCGTAATTCTGGGAGGATTTGGGGCGTTACATAATGCGCGTGCACGAGCGTTAGTTTTCACGCTGATCGGGATTTATATAGCGGAAGAACGTGGAAGTTGGAGTACGCACAGATTCCTGCATCTGGATTTTTCTGTGCGTAAGCACATTTCGGCTTTTGTGCTTACGCCATGTTATAGTGAGGCCCCAGGTCTGTGTATGTTCATCTATTTGTGTCCAGGTTTTTATCGCTTGTATATTTGCTGCCCAGTAATAAAACTGGAAGTTAGGTAGAGCCATGCCACCTTCTGCCTTTGGTCTTTGTAGGGTTGCTCTTTTGATGCGTGGATGTTTTACATTCCAAATAAATGAGGTTATTGTTGAATCTAATTGCTTAAAAAATTATTTATTGATGTATATTGGGATGTTTTTAAATAAAAAAAGAGCTTAAGAATATTCATCTTAACAGTGTTAATTCTTCCAGCTAGAGTGAGATGAAGGGTTGACCATCTATGCAAGTCTTGCTTAATTTTTTCCATGCAGATGGCAAAATTTTGTTGATAAAGAGCTTTGTGTTTACTTGTGATGTTTACCCCGAGGTATTTAAACTGTTCTGCAATGATAAAAGGTAGGGTATCTAATCTAATATTATATGCTTGAGAATTGACTGGAAAAAGTACACTTTTATTCAGATTAATTCTGAGGCCAGAGATCTTTTGAAATTCTGTGAGTGCTGTTAAGACTGCAGGCACAGAATTTTGTGGGTCTGATATATACAGTCCCATATCATCTGCATATAGAGAAATTTTCTGTTCCAGTCCTTCTCTGATAATCCCCTTTATCTGATCAGTATTTCAACAGTGTATTGCCAGTGGTTCAATGGTGATTGCAAACAGTAGCGGTGACAAGGGGCATCCTTGTCTAGTACCACGTTCTAGTTTAAAGTAGTCTGAACAAATGTTGTTGATACAAACTGAAGCTTCTGGATTGGTATACAGTAATTTAATCCATGCACAAATGTTCGGGCCAAACCCAAATTTCTCCAATGTAGTAAAAAGGTATTTCCATTCAATCATGTCAAATGCTTTTTCTGCATCCAATGATAATAATATTTCTGGGGTGTTTGATTGGGTCTCCTGTAAAAATACTATTTTAGTGTTTAGACCTGTTAGGTGAGAGAGTACTTTCTTTCTCTTTAATTCGTGATTCAGGCCTTTAACATTCCAACTTACGAAGTTAACTGTCCCATCATGGAGACACTGATTCTGAGTTTTTGATGTTATTTTATAGTCTTAACTGGAAGTGAGACAGCTTCGGCCTTAATTTCCTATTTCCCCAAGAGTTATTGCCATGCAGCCTATTATTACATTGGTAGTTATAATTATAAAGATTAATAGGATAGATTAGGTATAGATCAAGCCTGCTGTCTTTCTCTCCCCCCCTTAAAATTTTTGCCTCTCCACGTGAGGCTAGAACCCACTTCACACAGCCAGTCCTCTGACATACCCAGAGACAGAGCACGTCCAAAGCAAAACAAGCCCCCATGCAGCGGCGTTTTAGGGTTAAAAAATAGAGATATCTATTACCAATTTAGTATAAATACTATATGCATAAAATTTAATCATTAACAAACTGTAACACCGCTGCTAGCGGAGCTCCGCTTCAGACGTCCATCTCTCGCAACGGACAAGACCAAAATGCTTTTTGATTGTGGTGTTTCACATGGTGCTTGATTTTTTTCTAGATGTAACTCCACTTTTTGTCGATGATTTGTCTCTCTGTTTTATAGTTATTCTCACTTTTAAGAGCTAAATCAAAATATATTCAGCAAAAAAAAAAACACTACAAACATTTTGGTCAGTTTATCATCTTTTTTTATTCTTAAATAATTATAGTGATCACCTTTGCTATGGTCAAAACACCTACCAAGAACTGAGCCTTTCAACCAATAGTCTCTGGGCAGAAAAAATCCATACATGTGCATTGAACAAGTACTTCAGTTTCGAGATTTTAATTATAATTGGCTGGTCTTTTGTTCTTGTACAAAATGTTTTTATGGGTGCCACGATTAAAAAATGTTTTTCTTGACAGCTGCTTCTGCTCACAATGTGTTTTAAAATTTACAAAACTTAGACAAGCATCCAGTAAGTATGGAGAAGACTGTGGTTTCAAATCCAAGACAAGTCTGATCCCTGCCTGCCCAACAGACATTACAGGTAGTTCCCAGGTTACGGACATCCGACCTACGACTTACGAACGGGCCACAGCTGCAACGCATGCACCTCAGTAACTGACGCTCCGTCATCTTCGGCCTGGGGATGCTGCAAGCGGTGGCTGGACGGAGGCTGGAGGAGGGCGATTTCGCTGTCCGCGCAGTGTAGCGTCCCTCAGGTGGCTCTCGGTAGCAAGCAGTTTCACTGCCCGCCCACCACACATGGCTGCCCCGTTCCTTCTCGGTGGGCAGCTGGTAATGCTGCAAGCGGTGGCCCGGTTGTGGCTGAATAGAGGCGGCAGTGGGTAGCATTGTAGAGTGTATCGGATGGCTACCTATTGAATGGGGGCGATTCACTACCCGCCTTTGGTCGCACCGTGTTCGTTCTCGGTGGACGGATGATGCAGGCAGCTAACTGTAAAGGAGGTGACTGTGAGGTGGGCTGGTGATAAACCACCCGTCGATGCCCCCATTCATTCTCAATAGCAAGCCTGCTTGTACTGTTACATACATAGCAGGAAGTTGTCTCAGTCAGCAAATGTTCTTTGGCCATTGGTATTACAGCAACTTAAAAGTAATAACCTGTGTAAAGGATACATTTTCAGCTGTTATAAGTTTCTTTTTGTAAATTCAGTAGGAAAGTTCAGCACAGCATGTCAGACATGGATTTCTATTACTCTAGAACATTTCTATGCATTTACTTTGCATTATAATGTTTCTAGAATACAGTGATTATTTCTTTTGTTGTGCTGTGATATCATTTTGTTTTGCATATGGGAGCGGGTATGTAATGATTCCTGTTACCAGTACACTGCTCTTGTTTGCCACGTAACGTGTTTTCAGACTTTGCTGCATCTGAGGTCATCAATGTGACATTTGAAATACTGATATAACAGTTCATACGGTGTCCAGGATTTACATATAAACACAATCAAATGTAGTGTGAACTTCTCCCTCTTGAATTTCTGGTTTTCGATCTTACTGTTTTCCCTTTGACTTTGATTACTGGTAATCAGTTAGGCTTTGGTGCAAACATTTTGTCTTTTAGGGTTTAACTTATTCCTAGGTTTGACTAAGAATTGATTCATCTAACCAGCTGAAAGAACAGACTTCGGACTAAAATATTTTAAAGCTGGTTTAGAGTGAATTATATTTCCTGGATGATTATTTAAAATGAATTAAGTTATGTACCTTTTTCTATAGGAGATAAAGAGATCAAAATAAGCTGTATTAGATTTACTGTATGGTTTATATTTTGTGTTGTTTGTTATTGTCCTTTGAATTTATATACTTACATATATACTCACCATATATTATCCTTATCTTATGAATAAATTGCTTTATTTGGTATATTTCAGCAAGCGTGTTTGGAATATTAGTTGAAAAATCTCAACGTCTGAACCACCAACACAGAAATGAAAGTTATCTTATGTGGACATTTGACTATTTATGAATGAAGTTTATGAATCTCTTCATAGTTCTGGTGTTGTGGCTGGAAGGTGAAACAGAGATCTTACTTATACCACACTTTCCCTATAAAATAAGTCCATGGGTAGCACATTGTATTGATATCACTGATTTTTGGAAAAATTAAATATAGTACAGTACAACAATTCCATCTTATATACAGTTTAGGTATATTCAGTAAATAGTGGAAGAATGGGAAAATGTAACTAGTGTCACACACATGCGAATAGGAAGCAACTAAAGGACCTATGTAATAGTAATTTCATGACAGACCGGGGGAGACGGGGTGCACTGACTGTCTCTCTCGTTTCCTTGCAGACCATTCTCGGGAAATCGCACCAGGTTGCGACCCCAGAGATGACGTCACTCCCGGTTCCAACCCCAGAGTCGACATCACTTCCGGTTCTGGCCCTAGAGATGGCGTCACTTTCTTAACCGGCCTTTAAAGCTGCCATCTTAACTCAAAGACTTCAGTTCTGTTTTGGACTCTGACTTGTTAACATATCACCATTACTTAAACCCATGTTGCAGCCAGGAAAAATTATATGGGTGGCTGCACCAAACCTTCATGATGTCTTTTGGTCATTATTCTGACACCAGTAAAAAGCTAATGTTGTACTTTAGCATATGTTGGTAAATTATGTGCATTGAATTCATGTTACTGTTGAGCTCCATATGAACTACTGTACTGCCTGGGATGTTATAAGTTGTGAAATTTTGGGTATACAGTATGTACTGCTAACACAATACTTCAAATGACGGGATAGTTAAATGGTGTACGGAATCAATGTTTTCAAAAGGCCAGCTTGACGGGGTAAAGTTAAAAGTTCAGCCATTTCAATGTTAATATAGCTGTTGTTGTTCATCTACTAGCTTTAGTAGTTTAACCTATTTTCAGTGTTCAAACCTATTTAACATATTAGTGAATTATAAATTTTAATTGTTTTATGACTGTAAATGAAATGCTTCCACTAAACAGGTTTAGGTAATCTTCTTTTCTACTAACTGAAGATTTTACTGAAACTAACAACCATTGTTTTGTTATTTTTAACAACGTGGATAGTGTTATTAATAGTCTGTTTTGGTTCCACTCAATCGATTGTATTTCTGATGAACATATTGTTCATCTGTCGACACATTATTTCATCTAATCTTCCCAGTTCCTCACATCTCCTTATCATTTTGAAACTTCTTTTCATCTGCTAGGAACAACTATGTGTAACAAAACTTGAAATTCCCTCTACTTTGCCTATAAATATGAGTACTTGAAAAAGACATTGCTTTATTATGTACCAAAAATAGCAAAGACTGGACATCAGGGGCCTCATGTATAACACCGTGCGTAGAACTCGCACTATAACATGGCGTAAGCACAAAAGCCGAAATGTGCTTACGCACAGAAAAATCCAGATGCTGGAATCTGTACGTACTCCAACTTCCACGTTCTTCCGCTATATAAATCCCGATCAGCGTGAAAACTAACGCTCGTGCACGCGCATTTTGTAACGCCCCAAATCCTCCCAGAATTACGCTATTTGAATATGCAAATCAATATAAATCGCCCTTAAGCACAGCCTTCTGTGAAAAGACAATGGGAAAAGCACGGGGAAAATATAAGAATTTCAGCGAATACCAAGTGGAGGCAAAGGAAAAACATACTATTTGTTCAAATAAGCCGTGGTATAATCAACAAGAGGAAGTTGATCGAGTGATATAGCGTGTTGGAGAAACATGAAAGCTCACATCCACAAAATCGCACAGTGCCAGAAATAAAAAAGAAGTCACATATCAAAGTCGCCGTGGAAAGCCGAGTTGTAAGCCCACTGTCTGAGTGTCATATGAAAGCTTATTAGGGTACAGAGAAAAAAGCCACACGGTGGGGAAAAAGCACGAAATGTCCACTTCAATCTCGACATTTCCACTTTAATCACGTAGTTTATTTTGTCATTAAAGTAGAACATCATAAAATTCATCTTAAAATTGTTTAATTAACCAGTTTCTAAAATCACATCGTAATTAAAGTAGCACGTTAAATGCTTTGTTTTGTATTTGATTTTCTATGTGCTCTATGTGTGTGAATCACTACTTGTTTCTTAAACTGGCTCTCTTCCTCCAACTGGACACAGAATCCATTACATTCGTGATATTACAGCTCTCTGAATAACTAAAATACTGAGATGTATACGTGATGTCATTTTCATGATGATAGGAGTTAAAGCACGTTATTAAACATGTTTCACTTCGATGAAATAATTTATTGCAGCAGTACTCAGGGCGGCTCTAAGCTTGTGGTGGCACTGGGCAGAGGAAGAATCGGTGGCTCCTTCACCCGCCAATGTCAGTAAGGTAGCTTATGCACGGTGGATGGCCACGTATGTTGCAGACACTAGCCGCCTCGTGCTCATGACACAAGCATTTAACTTTTGCCGAAATTTGTTGCTGCGTTTTTAGCTGTGTTGTTATTTTCTCTTTCTGTTTTATATTCAATATATATTGGCGTAGCCGTCACTGCAGTCAGTGCTTTTCTTTCCCCAAGTAACCGATCGCCATACAATCAGCTCTGTAATAGACGTTAAGCCATCTGTAAGCTTAGCGCCGATTCTTCAAAACGTTTAAAGAACATTGAAATATCTTCGTAGTACATGTTTAATTATTCTATCCTTCACGACACTCCCAGTGAAGAATATAGATTATTTAAATGAAGTTAAAGTTTTATCTGTATAATTTAACAACATATTTTGCTGCATTTCACCTTAAAAATGATATCGTCATCATATGTAAATACGCTTTATAAAGTGGCTCAGGTTGTGAGATATTATAACTGTAGTGCAAGTTTACAGTGGGGTGATTGTACTTATAAGTACAAACAGTTCTACAAGGAGCACTTGATTGGCTGCATTTAAAGTTCTTGGGATTAAACTGTTTTGAACCGCGAGGTCCGTACAGGAAAGGCTTTGAAACGTTTTGCGTGGCAGAGACAGCGTGTGCTTAATGCCGTATACCGATAATTCTCTTTCCGATCAGCTGCTGCTGTGATTCACACTCAGATACAGTGATATAAATACTCCGAGTGGTGCAGTGAGAGAAATATGGAAAAAGATGATCCGCTGTGGCAACTCCTAACGGGAGGAGCTGAAAGAAGAAGAAGAAGAAGAAGAAGTGAGAGTAACAACGCTAAAGTAGTTATGGTATTTGGAATACTATGGCTGTTCCCTGGACCATTATATTGTTACGAGTTAATTACAATCAGATGCATTACACTAATAAACAATATGCGGTTAGTTTCTGTGTATTTATAAAGCCGCGTCATGAAAATAATGAGTAATCACACAAGAACAGTAGCACTGCTTTGACGCTGGGTGCCGCCAGTTTGCAAAACCGAGCGGAGAACTTGCGTACGACAAGACATGAGGTACCGTGGAAAAGTGCGTGGCTTTACGCCAAGTGTAGGTTTTATACATCGCGATTTGAACGTGGAAAAGTTCTTACGCAACATTTCTGTGCGTACGCACCGTTTATACATGAGGCCCCAGATGTGTTATTGCACAGAATTGTGCATAAAGATAACATACTGTATCATCCTCAAATTCTTTTACTTCAATTTAATTCCCTAAATGGATTACAGGTCTACTGTAAGGACACTCAATATACATGGAGTTGTTTCTTTTCAGATGTTCATATAGTATAATACTTTGTACCCAGCAGAAGATGGAAGCAACTGCATGCTCAGCAAAGAGACTAATCTGTAGTCCAAATAAAGTTTTCTTGAAACTGGTCCTGCAGAATAATTTTATTCTCTACCAATGTTAAGAATAATAGCTTTTCAACAACTGTTTAAGTTGGTAAAGTTTACATATGAGGTTCATCTGAATGTAATTTCAGTCTGAAAGCAGAATTGGACACTCTTTTGAATCCTTCAACCGACTCTAAAACAGAAACATCTCTTCCCTTGTATTGCCATTCTTTATTTTAATTGCACTGTAAAGGCAGAATGCCTCTTGGCTTTTGACTGAGGATATCACTTGTTAGACTACAGCCCAAGGTATATAGACTATTTAATTTATGTATCTGAGTGTTGCTGAATACCACAAATCAATAAAAAACACAAAAAGTCACAATAGACAAAGAGTTGCAAAACCGAAACATCATTAGCAATCAGCAGCATTTGATTCAATGTCCCTTAACTGTGTTTAAGAATTAAAGTAGATTTATGGAATGCTTCATTTAACTTAAGCTCTAATCAGCTTTAAGTCCATTTCAGTACTGCTGCTTTCAAAGTTTTTTTTTTCTTTTGGGTTTTTGTTTCCCATCTCAAGTGCCTTGTCTTTAAATATAAAAGTCAAGGCCCAGAGCATTTTTCTAGCTTATTATGGTAATAATGAGAGGACTGATTTTATCGCCACCTTGACAATCACAGTGCACTGCAATGGCTAAATAAACAGTAAAAGTCCTTTCATCCCTATGGGCTTTTTCTATATAATTAAAATCAATAAGATCCTCCTCAGAGCAGCTCTTTAACCTAGGGAGCTCTGAAAAGTCTCCGTTAATGTTCTCTAATGTCATACCGCTTCTTGTTTTCTTTCTTTATTTTCTCTATTTATTCTGCATCCTTCCATCACAAATAAACTGTTTCTGGATTGGTGATGATTTTCATTTATCAATATACATCATAATCTGTTGACATCTACTTTAAACATTATATTAAGCATTATCAAGAATTAAATAAATTGTTTTAAACCTATTGCTTTTCACTATTTTTTATCTCATTTGTGGAAAGATTAACAAGTCAGAGATACAAAGACAAATGATCAAATTAAAGCCTAACATTTATCCATCCATTTATGTTGAGAATGAAATAATGTTATCTCTGTATTACTGTAAGCTGGTTTTTGTGTGCCCTTGTGTGGTAACTGAACATTACCTTCTCAAAAATGAACAAAATGCTCAGATGGTTATCCCACCAGGTCAACATACCTGTAGTTCACTGACAATATAGATATAGAGTTAGAGTAAGCTAATTTTATGTAATTTCTGTAGAGTTTTTTTAAACATTGCAAATTTCAAAAGATCATCATAGTCTGATAGCCCTAATTTACTAATAGAAACATTTTTACTTAAAAAAATACATAGATAAACATTTTAGGCATGAAAACAAAAACATCTATAAACAAAGAAATATGTTAAAATGAACTAATTTCTGACATTTTTTATAGTATTCATAACATTTAAATAATTATAGCTTCATAAAATGGTTGCTGTGGCTAAATAAATAATGCCTTCACTTCCAGATAGGTAAAACATGTGCAATACTCAGAAAGACAACTAATGTCACTTGAAATTGAATGAAGATGTAAATAACATACCGGTTGTTTCTACGGGTATTATAGTATCATTATGTACAAATGAAGGTATGAAGACAATAATGTAAAAAGTCCATAATATGATATTTTTGTATTATTAATTTATTGTTGCTTCATTTAGATAGCTCAAGGTGAACAATGGTAGAGCTTTTTTTTTCCTTGAACTATGGGAATGACATGTTTGCGATGGGTCATCGCTTGATAATGTATTAGTGCCTTCTGTTTTCGACAGCCTGTATTCAGTTTTCCCACTGCTGCCAACATCATCCTTCCATCACTCTCTGCAGTTCACTGGCAATGTGTAAATTCAATGATGACAATTTGTGTGTGACTAGCAGTGGACCAATTTTCACAAGGATAACAAAAAAGAAGTTAAAAAGAATCTGCTAGTCTAGTGGCAGGAAATTTTCTTTAAAAAACAAAGAAGCAGTAATTTTCCTATATACATACTGTACATGTACATATGTCTTGTTTACTGGATTGTATGCTAAATGCAGTTTCAGCAGCCACAGAAATCTGGTAGGTGCCTCATCGCATGTTCACCTTTACAGCATTAATATCTAATAGAGGTGCAAAGCAAAGTTTATCGTGCTTCTTGTAGCACTGTTTTAAAGTGGTTTAAAAAATCTCCATGTACTGGTAGTGTGAAGGATGTGTTTGTTTGTCCATCGAGAACTGTATGAACACCAGAAAATACAAGAAGTGTAACAAAGGCCGTAGAGCGGAGCCCTTGACAATTCAGCACAATATCAGACATTAAGACGTTAAACATTTCAAAATAGACTGTTTGCCAACTTTATTCTGCTACTCATATAAAACACAAATAACAAACACAAGAACAGTATGTTGGTAATAATTTAGCTGTGTGATTTGAATTATTAAATTAAAACTATCTGTGAACTCAGCTAGAAAAATGTTCTTATAATGGTGGAGTAACCTTGTAAAACATTATTTCAAAAAATATTATTTAACACAAAGCCAACAGAATCAAATAATTATTTTTACCAATTTGTTCCCTATCTGGCACCATGAGTCAAGTGACTAAATTAAGTTATAATTTATGCTGTCCTTTCAAAAATCAACACATGCATGAGCTACATCAGTTACAAAGGATTTGTTTTTTTCAGCTTAACTAAAGCTTAACACTAAGAATTTACACCAGCATTTATATACCTCAGAAATGTATTCCATGTTTCGAATGATAATTATTTTGCTAATAACAGCTCTGCTCTCCACTTTACAATAAACTGTTACTAACACCTGAGAAATACAGTGGTGTGAAAAACTATTTGCCCCCTTCCTGATTTCTTATTCTTTTGCATGTTTGTCACACAAAATGTTTCTGATCATCAAACACATTTAACCATTAGTCAAATATAACACAAGTAAACACAAAATGCAGTTTTAAATGATGGCTTTTATTATTTAGGGAGAAAAAATCCAAACCTACATGGCCCTGTGTGAAAAAGTAATTGCCCCTTGTTAAAAATATCCTAACTGTGGTGTATCACACCTGAGTTCAATTTCCGTAGCCCCCCCAGGCCTGATTACTGCCACACCTGTTTCAATCAAGAAATCACTTAAATAGGAGCTGCCGGACACAGAGAAGTAGACCAAAAGCACCTCAAAAGCTAGACATCATGCCAAGATCCAAAGAAATTCAGGAACAAATGAGAACAGAAGTAATTGAGATCTATCAGTCTGGTAAAGGTTATAAAGTCATTTCTAAAGCTTTGGGACTCCAGCGGACCACAGTGAGAGCCATTATCCAAAAATGGCAAAGACATGGAACAGTGGTGAACCTTCCCAGGAGTGGCCGGCCGACCAAAATTACCCCAAGAGCGCAGAGACGACTCATCCGAGAGGTCACAAAAGACCCCAGGACAACGTCTAAAGAACTGCAGGCCTCACTTGCCTCAATTAAGGTCAGTGTTCATGACTCCACCATAAGAAAGAGACTGGGCAAAAACGGCCTGCATGGCAGATTTCCAAGACGCAAACCACTGTTAAGCAAAAAGAACATTAGGGCTCGTCTCAATTTTGCTAAGAAACATCTCAATGATTGCCAAGACTTTTGGGAAAATACCTTGTGGACTGATGAGACAAAAGTTGAACTTTTGGAAGGCAAATGTCCCGTTACATCTGGCGTAAAAGGAACACAGCATTTCAGAAAAAGAACATCATACCAACAGTAAAATATGGTGGTGGTAGTGTGATGGTCTGGGGTTGTTTTGCTGCTTCAGGATCTGGAAGGCTTGCTGTGATAGATGGAACCATGAATTCTACTGTCTACCAAAAATTCTGAAGGAGAATGTCCGGCCATCTGTTCGTCAACTCAAGCTGAAGCGATCTTGGGTGCTGCAACAGGACAATGACCCAAAACACACCAGCAAATCCACCTCTGAATGGCTGAAGAAAAACAAAATGAAAACTTTGGAGTGGCCTAGTCAAAGTCCTGACCTGAATCCAATTGAGATGCTATGGCATGACCTTAAAAAGGCGGCTCATGCTAGAAAACCCTCAAATAAAGCTGAATTACAACAATTCTGCAAAGATGAGTGGGCCAAAATTCCTCCAGAGCTGTAAAGACTCATTGCAAGTTATCGCAAACGCTTGATTGCAGTTATTGCTGCTAAGGGTGGCCCAACTAGTTATTAGGTTCAGGGGGCAATTACTTTTCACACAGGGCCATGTAGGTTTGGATTTTTTTTCTCCTTAAAAAGCATCATTTAAAAACTGCATTTTGTGTTTACTTGTGTTATATTTGACTAATGGTTAAATGTGTTTGATGATCATAAACATTTTGTGTTAGCAAGGTCATCTAAAATCTTCTCCACTTAAATGAATGGCAACTGACAAAGAAAATCCAACTTTTGTGTCTGTTGTAAGCAAGACTGGGTTTGTCCTTAATATTCTAAGCAGGGGCCTGCATGTCAAATACATTTAAAACAATAACAATAATAATTATTACAATAAAAGTAATAATAATCATTTTTATTCAAACGGTTTGTTATTCAGATAAAATGCGACATTATAAACCAAAATAAATACCTATGTGGCAGGAGGTAAACAAAAAAAAAAAAATCATAAAAAAAGGACAGTGACATTAAATTATATAAGAAGAAATCAATTATACTTCTGGACATTGTCAAAGCTCAGAGGTTATAGAGGAAAGAATCTTCTTAGACTTCTAGCAATGGAGATTCATGAGCTATTTTAAAGAAAATCTTTCAGTAAGTTTAATCACAGGAATACATGATTTTGACAAATCCATACACTCTGAAGTCTAAATAACTTTAATTTCAGATAGCCCTCAACTTTGTAATGTATAAGTAGCAAAGAGTTTTGGTGCACTTTTCATGAAAGCACTGATGTCTTGAATAGCAATATCACATTGAAAGGAAAGCTTGAAAGGTAACAGAAAGCTTCAAGCTTTATAGGCTTTATAGGTTTGTTGGCACAGTGTCACATTTTGGATTCTGTACTATTGTAAATCAACGCTCATTCCTACACCTTATTTCTACTATTGTTAACTATCTTCGTTTTTACAGTTTTATAATAATTCACATACACTAAAAAGACAATATTCCCAGCAATTTTAGTTTCACATTATTTTTATCTCTATACCTATATACATGATGATTACACTGAGCAGGAAGATTAAAAAACTATGTTTAGTGTGATAAAAACAATGCAGGCATCTTCTTTACCAAATGCCACTCCCAAGAGCTATTACTGCAGCCATTCAGGCCACAGTTTTGATAAAAGTAAATAGGTCCAAGCCTCAATAGGAGCTAGGCTCCTATGAAAGCCAAGAAGCAAATTTCTCATTTCCGTTCAATGGCAAGGTGTCTAATTGCTGCTTAGTTTCGCCAGTCAAGTAATTCGCACAGATGTGCTAAAAGCAGCCACTAGTAGTTAAGCCTCCATTTGGAAAGCTCTGCTGAACAATCTTGACATCTCATTGCAGGCTGAAGCTTGAAAAAATAAGAGGAATCAAGTTTCTCCTCTCGAATGGGCAAGCAATTTTCAGAAAATTAAGTCTGAAAAGCTACTGACAACGAAGAAGTGTCTCTGTTCAAGATAAAATTTCTTCTTATAATGTATACATAGAATATGTACAGTATGCTCTTTCTCCCTCTCTCTATATATATAGGGGTATTTAGACCCCTTCACTTTCTGCATACTTAATTGTGTTGTAGATTTAATTTTATATGGTTAAATTTGCCATTTTTGCTCTTAAAATAAAAATCTACACTCATCATCCCATAATGAAAACATGTTTTCAGAATGGTTGCAAATTTATTACAAATCAAACCTGAAATCTCTAATTTATGGAAGTATTCAGTCCTTTTCCTGTGGCACTTCAAATTGTGGTCAGGTGCATCCTGTTTGCTTTAATTATCTTCGAGATGTGTCTAGAATTTGATTAGAGTCCACCTCAAATTGGGTTTGACAAATTGGGTTAATTGGACAGAAAGGCATAAACCAAAGGCAAAAACCAACCCTTGATGTCTCTGCAGACCTTGAAGATCAAATTGTGCTGAAGCATAGATGAGAGCGTGGGTATATAACATTTTTTAAGGCTTTGAGTGTTCCCAGGAGCACAGTGGCCTGAATAATTGTGAAATGGAAGAAGTTTGGAGTCACCAGGGGCCTAATGTATAACGCCGTGCGTAGAATTTGCACTATAACATGACGTAAGCACAAAAGCCGAAATGTGCTTATGTACAGAAAAATCCAGATGCAGAAATCTGTGCGTACTCCAGCTTCCAAGTTCTTCCGCTCCATAAATCCCGGTCAGCGTGAAAACTAACGCGCGTGCACACGCCTTCTGTCCCGCCCCAATTAGTCCCAGAGTTACGCCTCTTTGAATATGCAAATCGATATAAATAG
Source organism: Polypterus senegalus (assembly GCF_016835505.1). Lineage (NCBI taxonomy): Eukaryota > Metazoa > Chordata > Cladistia > Polypteriformes > Polypteridae > Polypterus > Polypterus senegalus. Next base: position 185,849,132 of record NC_053157.1, read on the forward strand.
CCCTTAAGCTCAGTGTTCTGTGAAAAGACAATGGGAAAAGCACGGGGGAAAATATAAGAATTTCAGCGAATACCATGTGGAGGCAAAGAAAAACATACTATTTGTTGATTTAAACAGTGGTGTAAACAACAAAAGGAAGCCGATCGACTGACATAGAGTGTTGGAGAAACTCGAAAGCTCAAGTTCACAAATTCGCACAGTGCCCAAAATAAAAAAGAAGTTGTCACATATCAAAGTCGCTGTGAAAAGGCGAGTCATAGCCCACCATCTGAGTTTCATATGAAAGCTTATTATGGTACAGAGAAAAAAAAGGCAGACAGTAGGAAAAAAGCACAAAATGTCAACTTCAATCTCGAAATTTCCACTTTAATTACGTAGTTTATTATGTAATTAAAGTAGAACATCATAAACTTCCTCTTAAAATTGTTTAATTAACCAGTTTCTCAAATCACATCGTAATTAAAGTAGCATGTTAAATGCTTTGTTTTGTATTTGATCTTGCGCTCTATGTGTGTGAATCACTACGTGCTTCTGCTTTCTCTTTCTCCAACAGGACACAGAATCCATTACATTTGTGATATTACAGCTCTCTGAATAATTAAAATACTGAGATGTATACGTGATGTCATTTTCATGATGATAGGAGTTAAAGCATGTTATTAAACAGGGGAACACGGTGCGTGATTGTGTGCGACCTTCGATGAAATTATTGTAGCAGTACTGTCTCTTTCAAACGTACTAACCTCCAATTCCTGTGCTTACTTTTCTTTCTCCACATACCCAAACGCCAGACAATTAGCTCTGTAACAGACGTTAAGCCATCTGTAAGCTTACAACGACGATTCTTGAAAACTTTTAAGGAACACTGAAATATCTTTGTTGTAAATGTTTAATTATTCTATCCATCTATCCTTCCAGTGTCGCATCAGCCCCAGTAAGAATACAGCACAAGGTAGGATCAATCTGTGACCTAGCTAGCGCTGCGGAACCGTGTCCTCCACATGTTTAATTATTAACAATACAGATTAGTTAAATGAAGTTAAAGTTTTATCTATATAATATAATCAACATATTTTGCTGCATTTCATCTTAAAAATGATATTATCATCATATGTAATATATGCGCTTTATAAAGTGCAGCAGGTTGTGCAATATTATAATTGTAGTGCAAGTTTACAGTGAGGTGATTGTATTTATAAGTATAAACAGTTCTACAAGGAGCAGTTGATTGAGTGCAGATTGAGTATAGTTCTTGGGATGAAACTGTTTCTGAACCGCAAGGTCCGTACAGGAAAGGCTTTGAAACGTTTTGGTGTGGCTGAGGCAGCATATGCTCAATGATATATACCGATAATTCTCTTTTCGATCAGCTGCTGCTGTGATTCCCCAATCAGATGCAGTGATATAAATACTCCGAGTGGTGCAGTGAGAGTAATATGGAAAAAGATGTGGCAACTCCTAATGGGAGAAACTGAAAGAAGAAGAAAAAGGTGCAGTGAGAGTAACAACGCTAAAGCAGTTATGGTATTTGGAATACTATGGCTATTCACTGGACCATTATATTGTTACAAGTTAATTACAATCAGATGCATTACACTAATAAACAATATGCAGTTAGTTTTGGTGTATTTATAAAGCCTCGGCAGGAATGTGGATCTAAGAAATAAAGAGTAACCACACAGGAACAGTAGCACTGCTTTGACGCTGGGTGCCGGCAGTCTCCAAAACCGAGCGGAGAATTTGCGTATGACAGGGTATGAGGTACCGTGGAAAAGTGCGTGGCTTTACGCCAAGTGTAGGTTTTATATATCGTGATTTGAACGTGGAAAAGATCTTACGCAACATTTCTGTGCGTATGCATCGTTTATACATGAGGCCCCAGGACACTACAGTTGCCCCATACCAAGATGTAAGAACCTGTCAGATGGACATTCATCTCACCAACACTCCATCAATCAGGGGTTTATATAGAATACTTATTCTGGAGCCACTCTTGCGTTAAAGGCATATAATGGCATTTAAAGGATTGTTAGGGCATCAGAAAAAGAGGCAGTGCTCATCACCTGAATAATACCATTCCTACAGTGGAGCGTGGTGGTAGTAGCATTGCGTTGGTGTTGGGGTGCTCCTTAGTGGCAGGGACGGAGACATCGGATAAAAGTTTGAGAAGGGTGAATGCAACCATATACAGAGAGATGCTTGAAGAAAACCTGCTTTAGAGTACAAGCAATTTCAGACTGAGAGGCTGTTCACATGTCAGCGCATTAATGACCTGACAGATACAACCAAGACAATGCTGGAATGGCTGAGGGACAAGTCTCTAACTGTCCTTGAGTAGCCCAGCCAGTGCCCAAACTTAACCTCCATAAAACATCTGTGGAGAGAACTGAAGATGGCAGTTTACAGATGCTTCCCATCAAATCTAATGATGCTTGAAAGAATTGGATAAACTGGGATAAATGGGATAAAAAATCCCCAAAACTGCCTAAATCTGGGGTTACAAAGTTGGTAGGGACTTACACAAGAACACTCTAAGCTGTAATTGCCAAACAACTAACAAAGTTGCTGTTACAAAGTACTGATTTAAGCGACTGAATACTTATATGAATGAGAAATTTATATTTTTGATTTTTAACAAATTTGTAAACCTTTCCGAAAACATGTTTTCACTTTGTCATTATGGGTTATTAAGTAAAGATTGATGGGAAAAATTTTACATTTATTAATTTAAAATTAAGCCTACAATACATTAATGTGCAGAGAAAGTATAGGGGTCTCAATACTTTCTGAATCCAATTTATATATGAATATGTATAAAGTCAGTCAGCTATTCTCAAACCCATTTAATTTAGTACTTCGAGTCACAAGAGGGCCAGAGTCAACCTCAGAAACAGTGCCTAGTGTAGGTGAGCAGCTTGATGACCAAAAAATTAAAATGTGAACTTTGAAATAAGATGACTGTATGCTGTTCTAGAAAGACAATTTAGAATGTGATCTAATATGTGCAACTCATTGTGTGTGTGTGTGTTTGTTCTTTATACCATTCCACACCCTTGGTCCAATCTCAACAACATTTTGCACACATATCTCACTTTGTCAGGAACAGACCATAGATGACATTGAAAGCCACAGTTTTGACATTGGGGGTATCTTTGAGGGGGCTGGTGGAATTCCTTTTTACAACAGAGAGCTTTAAGAGCAGTGCCACCTGGGGACTCAGAGCAAGTCAAACACCAAGAACAGGCTGAAGCTAGACTGGCAGACAAACAAACTAGAATTTAAAATTACTTACCAGGCAAAAACCAGATAATGCTGCTAGTTCTAAATAAGGCATTACATTCAGCAGAACTTCCTGCACAGAAGACCAAAATCTATATGATTATTGTTGAGATTTACTAATGTACAAATCATTTTATATACAATGATACAGGACTACATAAGATTAACTTCTGGTATTTGGAAATTTAAAATTTTGTTGAAATAATAGTATAAGACCTTTAAAGTACAGTGAGGTTTAACCTTAATATGAAACATTTGAAAAAATCAGCTGAAATTTCAAATACAAACAATCATTGTGTTTTTACATTTCCAGAATTGTGTACAGAAATGTTTATACAGATGCATGTCAAGAAGGGAAGGATGGAAAACAGAAAACTAAAAATTGTTACAATGCTTTGATTGTTAGAGGAGGAGGAGGAAAGCAGGGTGAGGAGGTGCTGACAAATGTGCAGAATGATTTTTATACAAACATCTTTGTCTGGCAGTTGAGTAAAACCAATCATAAAGATATCACATGTCACTGTATTATCTATTAAGCCAACCACATCGTCAAAAGAGATTTTAAAAAATAGCATCTTATTCTCATTGTTAGTTTCAAAGTGTTCTGTTATTTGAACTGTTAACCAAAGTAGTAATGTGCTTTCAATTCACTTTATTAATTACATTTTTTCAAACTACCTGAGTAAGTGAATACATTAATTTGATTTGTCCATAATAAAAAAAAAAAACCTTTCGGTGGTTCCCCTTGAAGAAATCACAAAATTAATATTTATTTATAATTTTTAAAAAATATTTATTTATTTGTGCAACTCATTCTCGGGTAATGATTCAGTTTACTAACCAAATGAACGACAATCATATGACTAGTTTGTGAAGCAAATGAATGACAATTGTGTGATTCATTCTCGGATAATGATTCAGTTCAAGAATTAAATGAACAAGAATTATGTAACCCATTCACATATCAAATAAATGGAAATCATGTGACTTGTTCTCAGGTAAGGATTTGGCTGGAACGCGGAAGAATTAGTGAACGATAAATGTGCTGCAAAAAGTGTGTGGTAAAGTAAAGTTCAGTTCAGTTTTGTGTGATTAATTTGTTCACTGTATAGAAGGACATAAACATATTAGGTAATATATTTATACGTTCTGTTTAAAGCAACTCTAGTAATAAATTGTGTAAAATTAATAATTAAAACACTCTAATACAAATATGTTAATACTCTATTGTACTTATATGATTAATGAGAGAACGATTATTGACAGAGTTTTCATTTGTCAATAATGGTTTAGTTCTAACTAATAAAAGATCATTACTGAATTGAATGAGGATCATGAATCTGATGGCCAGTACTTCCACATGTGCTTTAAACATCTAAACAGCATCACACATGAGCTTTAGCCCTCCTGTTTAGCTCTACTGAGTCAATTTGTTTGTGACCATGGATTGATTCCCATGATTCACTGAAAAGAGGTCTTGAAAAAGAATGAATCATTTGCAAATCACCCATTACTATTCTGCTGAAGTAAGTAGCTGATTGGTATTTGTCTCTGATATTCCAGTGTTTTGTATTTTGTTAACTGTTGTGTGTGTATTTGGGCTTGCAATAAGGTGTGAGATGAAAGAACCTTTTTTTGGGTAAGTGTGCTTGCTCCCCTTGAAATATGTAGATGGAACAATCAGAGGATTACCATCTGCTAAGTACAACAAATGGGGGTTTGGGGGCTTGTTGTAATTGACCTGGGACAATCTTCTGAATTATTGTTGAATCCATGCCCCATTGTATTCAGGATGTTCTAAAGCGGTACTGATTCACTATTACTTTTGAGTGGAAAAATACCGTGTACTTATAATAACACAGTTGCATGGATGGATTTAATAAGTCAAATTCCAGTAATGTATCTGTTCATTTATGGAGCACATATAGGCTGGCAAAACAAAGGTTAACAACCAACATTCATTATGCAAGGTGCAGAATTAGTTCAAACTGTCACATTAATGTTCATAACAGTTTATAACAGGTTTATAATATAACAGCTCTCTTATTTATGGTCCACTCATTTTGTTTGGATTGTTTGGTTTTTGACTTGTTTTTCTGGTTTTAAGATTTCTTATTTTGGACTGTGAACCGTGCTTTAGTTACATTTTTTTCATTTCTTTGTTAGCATTTTGGTATTCTTTGAAAATTATGATTTTTGTGAGATTTAAATTTTGTATTTTTGTGAATTTTTGATATTTTTGAAATGTGGAATTTCAATTTTTTGGACTTCGGCAACTTATTTAAATTAAGGAGTGAATTTAATATATTAGAGGTTTAGTGTTGGGCAAGGTGCTTTGGCAGGTGTTTTCACACAAACAAAAACTTGGAAAAGCTGTTCAGTAAAAATCAATGGAGGTTACGCTCAGTATTCACAGTCCAGTAGTGAAACTTCCTCATTATATTCAATGTCCAGACACATAAAATATGTGGAAACACTAAATGTTAGCTAGAGAAGTGTAGAAAGCTTAAAGCTTTGGAGTGTGACTTGCTTGATTTTAATTTCAATTTATAAGAAGGACTCATTAGAGTTGTCACCCAGAAACATACAGAAAGGGTCAATCAAAAATATGTGTTGCAATTTTAATGGTTTTGAGACAAACTGAAAGAACATTTTCCCTCTTTCTGACTGCTAATGCTGCCAGGGTGGTCACCCACCAAACAAGGAGTAAGATTCAGTAAATGATAATGGCATTTTCCTTTTCTGGAAGGTTGTAGTGGCAAGACTCTGAAACAAAAAACAATTATGGCTGCTAATGCAACTACCATTTTGGTGTTGCTTAACTCTCTTGTTATGATTCACAACCCCTTCTTTAATTCTTTAACAGCTGGATTCACAGTATTGAACTGCTTCTTATATTCTTTACCAAAAAGCCAATTAGCAATAAAATGCCAACAACAAGGAATCTAACCAGCAAATCCAGTCCTATTTTGCACCTCTTTATGTTCATTATAAAGCAACTGTGAAAGAAATTGTAGACTAACAAGACACTAATCTGCTTTGGTTCATAAAAAATAGATTGTCAGAAAAATACAACCTTTGGTGTTAGAAATGTCTAATAAAATGTTTTAACTACAAAGCCACATAATTATACAATTGGTTTTATTAAAAACAAGAATTGCCTTTAAATCTACAAATGACTAGATAAAACAAATCTCAGGATCTGAGACTGGGGACCCTTGCCTCATTGTTTAACCATGATTCAATATTCTCAACATTTTCAATAAACAGGAAATGATCAGAAAACTGATGTTAAATAAATCTAATTTTAAACCTGTAATATTCTTGAGCCAAAACAGAAAATATGATAGTCCTTTGACGAGACACAGAGTCACGGTAACTGTAGTAGTTGTGCTATACTAAGTGCTCTTCTTCTGATTTGTTATACGATATGTGAAGTGCATTTTAATTTGAAAATTACACCGGCTGTATAAATCAGCACAATTTGATCTACTAGGGGCAACCTTGCATACAGGTAAACATTATGTGAAGTAATTGTAATTCCCCTGTGGAAATTGAGGTCAAAGTTATTAAACTTATCGGTACCTCACAAATGATTATACCAATATTCTTGCATTAGGTTACTAAATTAATGCACTATTCATAAGTGCTTTCCTCCCAATGTTTTTCAATTCACCAACTAACATTGCATATAACTTTTTCACTCCTTATTATTGTTGTAGAGAAATGCTGACATGGCAGCACAATAAATTGCGTGTCAACTTTATGTCATTTGAACCTATACAACTTCTGACTAAGGTGTCATCTTGAACTGGCTTGCTATGTGTGTGTGTGAGAGAGAGACTCTGTTCATTTTTTCCCCAGTCTAAAGACATATTCCTTGGTTGAGCAATGCCCCTTAAATGTCCTGATTTATATATTTTTTTTTCCATGGCAGACCCAATATGGTCTGATGAGTCATCTTTCACCTTATATACTACACCCAAGTTTATGTCAGGAGAAAACTAAAGGATGCCTTCAACCCTCAGTGTCTCTTGCCACCTGTTAAACAGGGTGAAACAGCTAGAATAGTAAGGACAGGCATCTTGTGGGTGTCATTAAAGATTAGGTTTTGTAAAGTTATATTAGGGTCAAGGATAGGAGGCCTCTTTACACAGCCATGTGTAACAAACTGAGCAATACTCTATTCACCCAATGTTCACACATTCCTGAAGGATAATGCTCCAGTATACACAAGAGTGCTTTCATGAACGTTAGGGTTGTTACATAGGTATTTCCCTTAGTGATGCCAGTGTTACCTTTACGAGGAAACTTTTCTTCTTCAATACATTACTTGTGCAGTTATTAAATTTGAACATTATATTGGTGATTCCAACTCAACAGCATTTTGTGTTGGAAAATTTCACAGCCAACGCTATTTTGTTTTTTTATTTCATAGTGTGGCTATATTGTTTACTGTTGCCATACCATGTTGAGGGTCACATGACATATGAAGTTCTTATGTTTCACCTGTATTAAAGATGGTTGTAGATATATCTATCATCTTCACTTTGGATCAAAAAACAAAATGAAACAATCATGTGTTAGTGGTAATTAGGGGTAAGAAACCTAAGATTGCACCACAAATCTTTAGTTATCTTGTTTTTGTGGTGAACAACAATTAAAGTCACTCACTTTCTAACCTGTGTAGTCCTAAACAGGCCCACGGGGGGTGCTGGGGCCTATCCCAGCTAGTATAGGACACAATGCAGGAACAAACCATGAACAGGGTGGCAGTCCATTGCAGAGTGAACACACACACACAACCCAGCCACACACTATGGACAATTTTGGATCGAGTTTGTCTTTTTGATTTTTGGTTTAATAAAAATAAGTCATTCTGGACTTTTTACCTGACCTGTGACTATGTATTTTGCCAGCATTTTGTTTTCTCATTTCCCTATCTTTTTTTCTGAACATTTATTATCCTACAGTGTACTTAACAAGAGTGACCTCAAGTGCCTTATATAGCCTTTTTTAACATATTTAGACGTACCAATATTTGTTCTTCATTTAAACATATATTTAAAGATAAAAGTGATACAACAAATACCATGCCACATTTGCATTTTTTCATCAAATATAATTTAAATAAAAATAAATGTAGTTTTACTTGAGGAAAAAGAAAGTACACCCTTACATTTAACAGTACCTCAAATACTAAACTAAAAGCAGGTGCATCCGATTAGGTGCAAATGATTAAAACATCATTAGGGAGGATCCTGGAAGAGCTTGTCTTATTTTTGGCTACTTGTTTTTGAAGTGTAAGAGAATAATTTAGAAGTACAGTAGTTAAGTATTTTGGTTTGCAATGTATGTTGAAATATATAAGCATTTGTTTTCAAATGTCATGAAGAGACTGCTGAAATGAGCAAGTAAACAAGCAGAATGTTCCAGGGGTATGATTCAAGAAACTAGCTAATGTAATGTTCTTTCGTGCACCTAGTAAGACTTGCTAGTTGGTACGTAAACAGTTTTCATAACAGAATAAAAAATATTGAAGAACAATGATATAATGGAGAAAGGCTTTTCTTTTAGGCCAGCTGTGCTCTATTCAAAAGCACATCATGTCTTTTCATCATTAATTTAGCACTATCAAGAACATCTGTCTCGCCTAAAACTGTCCAAAATGTTTCCAGGTCAAGATCCAACCTGCAAACGCTGCAATCAAGTCCCAGCCTCACTGGGTCACATGTTTTGGTCCTGCACCAAATTAACATCATTCTGGACCAAATTTTTTAAGTGCCTTTCAGACAGCTTTGGTGTCACAATCCCTCCTAATCCCCTAACAGCTGTGTTTGGTTTTCTTCCAGATTGGTTTAAAGTGGAGGACAAACAAACTGTGATTGCATTCACTACACTTTTGGCACGCAGACTTATTTTGTTAAACTGGAGAAATCCTAACTCTCCTCTTTTAATTCAGTGGGAAACCAATGTTTTATACTATTTGAAATTGGAAAAAATCAAATACAGTGGAACCTCTAGATACGATCACCTCTGTATACGAGAAATTCAAGATAAGAGGAAAGTATGAGCGAAAAATTTGAATCTAAATACGAGCATTGGCTCGCATAATAAGCCACGAGCCAGGCTGTGGTTATGCGTGACGCGTTTCCCAAACCGCCTCGACTCGGGGATTCACCCAAGCTGACGCTGCCAGCGCGTCAGCTCACTCAGTGATCCTTGTTCTCCCGTAGCGTGAGGATCTACGCATTTGTGCGCTTGTGATTTCATTGTTTCACTGTAGCTGTTCGCTGTATAAGCGTATCCAAAAATATCGCGGACATGCAGACGGAGAATAGGAGCCGATTGACCTCAAGAGGAAAGAGAGAGAGAGAGAGAGAGAGACGCGTGCACGAGCGAGCGAGAGAGATAAGGAGAGAGAGACGCGTGTGCGAGTGAGCGAGAGAGATAAGGAGAGAGAGAGGCGCGCGCGAGCTAGCGAGCAAGAGAGATGCGCACGAGAGAAGAACCATCAGCTCAGTTATGCTCACATGACGCTCAGCAGACAAAGTGTATCCATACTACTTGTATTGCAAGACATCGCTCGTTTTATCAAGTCAAAATTAATTAAAAAATTTAGCTCATCTTTGAAAACACTCGTAAACCAAGGTTCCACTTGTATATATTATTAGTGTTATTTGTTAGGAAAATTGATTTTTATGTTGATATTTTTGGGGGTGCGGAACGGATTAACTGGATTTCCATTATTTTCAATGGGGAAGTTTGTTCAAGATACGAGAAATTCGCTATACAAGCTCAGTGCTGGAACGAATTAAACTCGTATCTTGAGGTTCCACTGTATTTAGTTAGAGGAACTGTACGGAATTTTTTCAAAACCTGGCAGGATCTAATCAATAATATTTTAGAATAAGCTCTTAAAGCACAGAGGAAGCAATTATCTCTGCATTTCTTTTTCTTCTCCATTCATCTTTATTGGCCTATTAAACTCATCAATTTAGGTATGTTTAAAAGCCTTAAGTTTTACCCCGTTGGCCATGCTCTCTCTCTCAGGGGTGGGGGTTGACTTGTTTTTAATCCTATTTTTTGTAAAAATTGATCGATTTATATGGAATGATTACAATAAAATTAATAAAGTTAAAAAAATTAATAATTTAGCACTGTTATGCAAATTCATTTGTTATAAAATAAAGATCTGTCATTATTTCTCTGACCATTCTGATCATTCTGTAACAGACTGTTGTGATGGATGCTCCCTCTTCAGCATGGAGCTGCAAGGGTAAATAAATGATACAGATAGACAAGCTTTCTCCTGCCTGATTACTGACTCAAAAAGTTTGTCCTTGTAGAGGCTAAATTTCTTTCTTTAATTAATATGTTTGATTTCTACCACACAAGTGTGTGCTATCATCATTTATAGACTGAAACACATAGAAGGTTATAGATGCCTTTGAGTCTGGAAGGGATCTAAAAAGACCTCCAAACAACTGAAAATCCATTATGCCACTGTCTAGAAGAATATGTACAACTGAAGGATTCAAACAATTGCCAACTAGTCTAGGCCAGGACACTCCTTCAAGTTCAGCCGAAGAGTAGAATAAAGGATGCTGAAAGAAGTCTCTAAGAACTGAAGAATTGCATTACGAGATAGGTCTTGGCACTGTTTATGTCAAAGTGCAATAATCTACCATTAGAAGGAGGCTGTACAAATTAGATATGCATGGGAAGTGTGTCTGGAGAAAGCTTTTCTGTACAAAAAGAACATCAGGGCGAGACTGATTTTGCCCATAGACAACTATGCAAACACCAGGACTTCAGGAACAATATGTTCTATACAGACGTGACAAAGACAGTTATTAAACAAAAGTACCATCAGACATGTTTGGTGAACACCAAAGACAGCATTTGATGTGAATATATTGATGGCAGCTGTACTGTGAGGTGATGGAAATGTTATCAAAGCCTGGACAGCTCACCATCATAGAATACACTGAATTCTTCATTGCACCAGAGGTTGCTGGAGAAAAATGTGAGGCTGTCAGAAGTTTGAAGAAATGCAACAAAATGGCAACATGATAACAATGGCTGAAAAGAAAGAAATGGAGGGGTCTGGAATGGCCAACGCAAAGCCCAGATCTGAATCCAAATAAGATGCTGAAGAGGGCCATGAAGCAGGCTGTGCATTTAAGACACCTCTCAAAAACTGCACAGCTGAAAGAATTCTGCACGGAAGAGTTGGACAAACTTCTTTACAGTTGATGTCAGAGACTGGTAGACAGTTATAAAACACCTACCTGATCTTTTTTCAGCTAAACGGAGTACACCTTCAGCCCATAAAAAGCAGATCTCTGCTCACTGCTGTTCTTTGGCATTAATGGAGAGCACAGCAACCTTGCTTACTTCTAAAAAACAACAAAGGAAATGGATCAAGGTCGAAACTTTACCACTGTGATATTAGACAGCTTGTTTCCACATTTGCACAGTGAAAGTTATACAGCCAACCTAAACAAAATGATCACAAGGGTGTGGATAATTATTAACTTACCCTTATATACATAAGAGTGGCCAGAACACTCAAGTACTTGTCAATCATTTGGGGCTGAAGACTTAATGTACAATGTGGAACCACCAGAATAGTAGTGAACTCTCTAGAAACATCCTGCCTGTTGCACATTTGTTTTCCAGGGGCTGAGCCTTCTGTGGCACAGGTTATTTGAACAGGAGAATCCTGAGGTTTGAGTCTCCAATGTTTCTGGCAGCAGGAAGGAGAAGCAGCCTGCATGAGGAGGACCACTGGGTGGATCACAGGAGCTGGATGCAGTAGGCAAAGTATGTGGTATGGAAGAGTGGATAAGAAGTCATGTGCAGGAAAACGCATTGTCAGAAGCTGGCAGGTGCATGATTATTACGAGTAGTTGTGCATAGAGGACAAGCAAAGTGAAGTGCAACATATCCTGGCGTTTACAAGCATTAGTTGTTTTGGGTGGCATTCCATATGCCTCTAACAGCGACTAGGTTTGCATAGGCACATAAGAGTATAGCTATCTGCTCGATGTACTTTGTGATGTTAAACTATGAATTCTTCTGTCCACCCTGTGGGTATATGTCTGCTCTCTTTCATATACATATATGGAAATATTATGAAAGTAATGCCTAAATTTTAATCATAGACATATGCAACTCAGAGTGGGTTAACATTGCTCTGGAATGTGTTAGAGGGAAATTTCAACTTCCTATTCACAGCAAGATTTTATAGATTATAAGATTAAATTGACTGAGGCTAGGAGCCTGTTTGCAGAATACTGAAAAACTATTTAAGCAACCTAAAACTGTGACTGCCTTTTACCCACAAACTGAATGCAATG